>NC_033796.1:104893424-104986226 GCF_001876935.1 Asparagus officinalis
CAAGTTTTAAACAAGGGTTTAAGTGTGTTTTAGTGTTTGTTTGGTTTATGAAGAAGTTTTCACAAGTGGCGGAGATCATCTTCTTGTTTGGACTTCAATCTCCATCTCTCCATCTTGTTATCTATTGAGAAGTTTTCTAAACTCCTATCTAGCTTTACATTTGCATAGTTATTTGATTATCATTTTTTAAAGCTAGTTTTATATTGAGTTTAGATTTAATTTTATCTCATTGTTACACACACCCACTTGAGCTTATTGTATATACATACATAGTATATTAGGGTTGTGAGAGATTGTAACATTGAGTTGTGCTTAATTGAGTTCTCATCTATTGTAGAGAACAAATTTATATTTGTTACATTATGAGTGTTGTAAGGTTTTCGGTAAGCTAAAAAACCGAGTGTGTTGTGAAGTTTTCAGTGAACTAGAAAACCGAGTGTGAGGAATCAACGTTGTTCGATGAGTGTTGAAAACCGACATTGTGAGGTGTAAACGTTATTCGGGTGAACGTAGAAAACCCGGTCGTGATAGTGGATTTCTTCCCGGGAGTGGGGAGCGGAGACGTAGGACGGAAGGTCCGAACTCCGTAATCATATTGTGTGTTTGAATGTGCTTTGGCGTTTATTCTTATTTGTGCTCATTGCTCATTTCGCCTTTGTCTCATTATGTATATGATCCACTATCTAGTTCATATTGTTTACCCCTTGTGTTAGTTTTCATATCCTTGCATATATCATATTGTATATCTCTTTGGTAGGATATATATCATCTTGTGTTAGTTTATATATCCTTGCATATATATATATTTCATCATATAGGATATATCTCATTGTTTACATTGCTTATCCTAGCTCGTATATCTTGTGGTATTTTATACTTGCTAGGATAACTTGTTAATTAATTTTAATTGGCATATAATCGGATTAGATTAGCATAAGACCCTAATCACCCCCCTCTAGGGTCTAACAATTGGTATCAGAGCTTGGTGCTCTTTGATTTAAGGTCTAATCGCCTTGAGTTAAAGATCCAAGTTATCTTTTTGTGCTAATATTGTTTTGATTGCATTTGTATATTGCTTGCATATTTTTACAAATTATGGATATGAATGATGCATCTTGTTTAGGCTATGATTCTAGTATTTCTCCTAAATTCAATGTTTTCTCCTATGCTCAATGGTGTTTTAGATTCAAAATATTTGTTCAATCTAAAAATATCAATTTATGGGAAGTCATTGATTGTGCTTATATTATACCCACCTTGGAGAAATCCAAGTGGAGTAAAGATGATCATAGAATGATTACTATGAATAATATTTTGTTAGAATATTTTCTAAATGCATTTGATTCATTTATGTCTAACAAGCTTGATTCTTTTGATAGCGCTTATACATTATGAAAATTCATAGAAGCGCATCAAGAAGACTTGGAGGCGATCCGACAAGCTTTGGAGGATCCCGCTTCAAGTTCTAAAGGAGCTTCATGCACACGAGCACTAGGCAATAGCCCTAGTGAGGTTTGCGAGTTCGAAACCACTAATGATTTATCTAGTGATGAACTTGCTTGTGCATATGATAGATTAATGCATGCCTACACTAATTTTGCTTCCTTTATAAATGATTATTTATGTTCTACTTCTAAAGGTGCATATGTGCCAAAAAATGAAGACTTGAATCTTATGAAAAAATGCATTTCATCTTTAGATTCAACTTTGAAAATATGCTTTGATAATCATAAGAGGCTTATGGATATGTGTGCCAAGTCTAAGTCATCATCTACTCATCATGCACACATATATAGCAAAGTTTATAAGTGTTCAATTTGCGGCCGTAAAGGCCATCTAGCTAAATTTTGATATGATGCACACAAACATAAAAATATCAATGCTCCTTGTGCATCTCATGTAGCTTCTTCATCACATGTACACACACATGCACCTATTTTTCATCATAAGTATGCTCATGTGTATAGATGTGATCATTGTGGTTGTTTTGATCATTTGGTCGAATATTGCTTTGATTTGAAAAAGAAATCTCATTTGCCAAATGCTTCTAGTAGACCACATGCTTTTAAATGTGATGTTTGTGGTAGGTTTGGACATCTTGCTAAATTTTATTTTGATATACAAAAAGCTTCTAACTTACAATATGTCCCAAATAGACCATTGTTTAAGAATGTTTCTCATTTGTAAAATAATTTTAAAAGAAAATCTTTATTTGCAAATGATTCCCGTGCACGAGCAAATGATCCACAAAAACAAATGGATCTCTTTCATTGCACGTATTGTAATCGAAAGGGTCATTTGAATGAATATTGCTTTGACCATGTTAGTGCAGCATATATGTCCAAGAGGGTTCATAACCCTAGGACTTTCAGCTTAAATGATAGGGGTCATGTCCCTAAATCTTTAGGTACCAAGAGTTCTTGGGTACCAAAACAAATTTGATTTTTTAAACCAAGAATTTTAATGTTCTTATTTTTCCCTTTTCTTGGTTTTGAAAATTATGTTTTAAAATCTTTTTGTTATGAAAACAATTTTCCTTTATCAAATCTTTTGTTTTCATGATTATTAGTTTTGATTTTTATGAGAGGTTTGTGTTTATATAACCCTCCGGGCTTATTGGGTGTTTATTCCCAAATCTTGTTTACCGGGTGCTAAAATATTTATATGGGTTGTTACTAGCTCAAGAGCTAGATATGGTTGCCTCTCTTGATTTTTCTTAAATCAATGATGATTTGGTTTTATGGATTTTATTTGATTTATGACTTCATTTGGTTGATTTGATTTTCATTTGAAAACTCTTTGCATGATTCTCATGTTCCTCTTCTTTTGATTTTATAAATCCATACATTGTTATGATTTATTTTAAAAACATCCCTTCTTGATTTTGTTTCCTTATCCCCTACATATAAGCAAATCATTTTTCTTTTTGGATCCTGGTTTCATCTCTTTGGGGCAAATATGATAAATGTTTGGTTTCTATATATATATATCTTAAAATCTTTGTAACACCCTTCATGATGTTATATATACACATGTGTTCTTATTTCATGTGAGTTGTTTAGCATTTTTTTTACTTGCTCACATGTTTTGCCATGATCTTTATTACATACACTCCATTTGGCATTTTAATAGGGGGAGTCTTCCCTATTCTATTATTGTTCTTATACTCACTCATGCATATTGATAGGGGGGATTTCGCTCTCTTAATTCTTTTGTCCCCTTTTTGATGTTGTCAAAGGGGGGAAAATATTATGAGTATATTCTTTCTTGTTTATATGCATGATATATTATACTTTGTATATTCATTTCCTTTCATGCTTATATCCTTTTTAAAAATTGTTTATCATCATCAAAAAGGGGAAGATTGTTAGCCTTCTTATTTTGATGATGTTTAATAAACAATTTACTTTTAATGTTGTTTGTCTAGTGTTTGTGTTTTCGTATTTATTCTAGGCAAACAACGTGTTGGAGGATGGATGGAATAGAGCTTCAACGATCATATCCAAAGGAGGTTGACGGAATGTCGGGTTGAAGCCTTGCAAATCAAAGTTAAATATCAAGTTTAAGCTTCATCCGCAAGATCACCAAGTCAAGCTTATTGAAGATCAAGATCGGCTTGGGTAATCTAGTTTAGGTTTTATATTATGTGTGTTATATACTCTAAGCTCAATTATCTATACACACATATTTATTGGTTTCTTCGTATATATATAGTCATATATATATACATAAGTTATACATACATAGTTTTTGAGTTTTCATGTTTATAAATATGAAATCACATGTTTCATATTTATTATTGTGTTTTAGAATATATTGCATAGAATATGCAATTTTGTGAAAATATTATATTCTTAGTTTTTGGACTTAATAATAATCATATATATATTTTATTAAGTCATTGTGTAAAGTTTTAAAACATTATTTAGCCTAAATGTCAAAATTTACATGTTTACATTTTCATGTTTTGGCCTATTTTGCAAAATGATGATTTTTCACAAATGGGAAATGCAATTTGGAAAATTCTTTTTGTAACATGTTCATTTACATGTTTATATACATTTCCCAAAGTTTTATTATTTTTAGACTTCATTTGTTATTTTTAACATATTTTCAAAAGTCTCAAAAATCTGCTCTCAAAGCTGTTTTTCTGTAGTATCTGTTCGCGGTCGACCGCCCATGAGTTCTGAACTCAGAACTGTTTTTATTGGCTCGCGATCGACCGTGGCGGTCGACCGTAGCAAGTCCAGAGACTTTCACGGTCGACCGTCGCGGTCGACCGTCGCTTGTCCAGAGCCATTAGTTCTGTGACATCAGCTCTAACGGCTAGTTTTCCAGCCGTTGCTGATCTAGTTTTTTTGTCTTTTCTTGGATTTTTCTTGGCTTTGGGGCTTCTATAAATACGCCCTCTTTCTTCAGTTCTATCATGAAATCTAAGAATGTTTTAAACAAGTTTTAAACAAGGGTTTAAGTGTGTTTTAGTGTTTGTTTGGTTTATGAAGAAGTTTTCACAAGTGGAGAATATCATCTTCTTGTTTGGTCTTCAATCTTCATCTCTCCATCTTGCTATCTATTGAGAAGTTTTCTAAACTCTTATCTAGCTTTACATTTGCATAGTTATTTGATTATCATTTTTTAAAGCTAGTGTTTATATTGAGTTTAGATTTGATTTTATCTCATTATTATACACACCCACTTGAGCTTATTGTATTTGCATACATAGTATATTAGGGTTGTGAGAGATTGTAACATTGAGTTGTGCTTAATTGAGTTCTCATCTATTGTAGAGAACAAATTTATATTTGTTACATTGTGAGTGTTGTAAGGTTTTCGGTGAGCTAGAAAACCGAGTGTGTTGTGAAGTTTTCGGTGAACTAGAAAACCGAGTGTGAGGAGTGAACGTTGTTCGGTGAGCATTAAAAATCGACACTGTGAAGTGTAAACGTTATTTGGGTGAGCGTAGAAAACCCGGTCGTGATAGTGGATTTATCCCCGGGAGTGGGGAGCGGAGACGTAGGACGGAAGGTCCGAACTCCGTGATCATATTGTGTGTTTGAATGTGCTTTGGCGTTTATTCTTATTTGTGCTCATTGCTCATTTCGCCTTTGTCTCATTATTTATATGATCCACTATCTAATTCATATTGTTTACCCCTTGTGTTAGTTTTTATATCCTTGCATATATCATATTGTATATCTCTTTGGTAGGATATATATCATCTTGTGTTAATTTATATATCCTTGCATATATATATATATATATATAGGATAACTTGTTAATTAATTTTAATTGGTATATAATCGGATTAGATTAGCATAAGACCCTAATCACCCCTCTCTAGGGTCTAACAATGAATGATAACACTAGGGGTGGCCCCGTTGTTCCTCTCACAAATCATCTGAAGCATGATACAGACGAGGACGAAAAGATGAAGGACCTCGAGAGAAAAATCAACGCTCTGATGTCTGATCGAGAGGTAAAGAAGATCGGGATTCCGTGTCCTTACCCGAGAGAGTGGGATTCGATCTCGTATCTGGCGAAGTTCAACCTGATCAACTTACGTCGTTCGACGGGAAGGGTTCGCTCACTCAGCATTTGATCTACTTTAAGTCCCACTTGGGCATGATCTCCGGCAATGAAGCATTGATGGTTCGGTCATTCATTGGTACCCTTCGAGGGTCGGCCTTCGATTGGTACCTTCATCTCAAGCCCAGAAGTATTAACAGTTGGGACGATATGGAGAGCTCATTCCTCGGCAATTTCTTTGACGACGACACGAGGTGTCAATCAGAACACTCTTCTATGAGAAATAAGAAGACGATGAGACAGTCGGTGATTTCATCAAGCGCTTCGGGAATAAGATGATGAACTGCCAAAATTCGATCACAGAGGACTTCATCCTCCAAACCTGTCACAGCAACCTCTCTTTGGACATGTTGAAAGTTATGGGAGTAGCACCCTCCAATACCTGGAAAGAGTTTAAGGTGCACGGAGAGTAGACCGAACGCTTTCTCCGAAGGAAGCAAGCCGAGAGTAGCCAACTGATGGCTAATCCTCCAAACCCAAGCTTCGTCTCCCGGGGTAAGGGGAAGGCACTCACAGCAGTTGTTGATGTTAATCAGACGTCACAACAACAACCCCGAAGACAGCAAAAGACTTCGGATCTGAAACTCCAAAAAGAGTACTCTTTCAAAAACGAAGACGTTCCTGACATTTTTGAATCTCTCCTTGAAAATAATAAGATCAAGCTACCACCTATCGCAGATCAGGAAGAAGCTGATAATACTGCGGATCCGAAGTACTGTACGTACCACAGGAGGATCATTCATCCTACCAAGACTTACTTCGCTCTCAAGAATAGCATCCAAACCTTGGTTGAAGCCGGTGTTATAACACTCAATTAAGTCGAATGAAGACTCCGACAAGTATAAGAGTATAAACTACTCCTTCTGACAGTCCGAAGAGTATACGAGTATTAACTGCTTCTCATTCCTCCAACCGGTATATGAGATTAAACTACTCTCGATACTCCAATAGGTATATGAGTCTAAACTGTTTCCTATCTTTGACGGGAAGTTCCTAGAGAATTTTTTTACATAATATTCTTAAGGATAATCCTGTCATGCAACTGAGTACAATGTTAGACCCAGTTTCGCGAAGGAAGTTGGGGTGGATAATTCATGTAACGGGAAATTCTCGAAAAAATACTACATGTAATTTTCTTAGGGATAACCCGATCATTACGAACAAAGTGATAAATACTAAACTCCTTCTGTAATCTTCCAAGCACCCTTTTGCTGAGACGAGATTCGATTACTTCGTTGGATCAATCTTCCCTCACGAAACTCCCATTCAAACTCCCACTATGTCTGTGCACTCAACACTCCCATTGTTAGAGTCCGGACATAGTACTCAGAATTTTAATCTCCTGATCATTGACGACTGTCAAACCCCTCCATGTTAAGTACTTATCACTTAACACTAGGAATCCCTTTTGAGTGATTTGTACGAATCAACACTCCCACTATAATTTGTACTCCCACTCACACTGTTCACTTGGTCAAACCTTCCTACATTTAGGACCACGGTCAAAATCTCCTCTCGATTCCTTCAATGAACAAGAGGTCCACAAATCGAGTGATCAAACCTATAAAAGTTAGGGTCATCTCACACTCTCACTTTCACTCGGTCAAACCTTCCTACAGTTAGGACCACAACCAAAATCTTCTCTCGATTCCTTCCATAAACGAGAGGTCCACTTTCAAATCAAGTGATCAAACCTTCCTACAGTTAGGATCACCTCAAACTCCCGTTTGGTCAAACCTTCCTACAGTTAGAGTCAAAACCATAATTCACTCTTGATAAATGAGAAACCTACCTTTAGTTCGATAATCAAACCTTCCGACAGTTAGGATTATCTGAATCATTTCGATTCTTAGAGTGGAGATCCTACTCTTAGTTTCACTCTTCAGATTCTCGAGGTGGAGATCCCACTTCGAGTCTCCTTTTTAACTAGAGATAGAATATAAAATTCTTCCTCTTTGGTTTTGGGAGATAGAATATAAAGAGATAGAATATAAAATTCTTCCTCTTTGGTTTTGGGAGATAGAATATAAAATTCTTCCTCTCCTATTTCGGGTTCGTCTTTGCCTCAAGAGAAGACATCATACTTCAACTTCATAATCCGTACCTTTCACGCATGGGGAATTTTATCCCGAATCCTAAGTAGGGATAAGTCAACACCTAACACTGTAGGTGTAAATTTTGATCTCCCGAAAACAGGGAACTTCGTTTGTATTGATAAGAACGGCTTATTACAAACTAATAATCAAATGTTTACAACAGAAGCGGAGGGAAAGCCCTCCTTGTTTAACGTGGGTTCCTCGGTGGCGATAGGACGCCTCGCTCGGTGCTCGTGCCGAGTCTGCTTCCCTTGGACGATCCGATCGAAGTTGCTGTCGGAGCTTCAGTACACAGTAGAAACTCGGTTCGATGGAGTTCGGGTCTTCTAGTTCGTCGGCGATCGGGGCTCGAAACTAGGAAACGGTGCTGCAATGCAAGGATTATGCAAAGAGCTTGTCGTCGACTCGGTTGGGAGTCGAGAGCCGGTGGTTCAGTTAACTGATTGAATTAATCAATTAACTATGTGTGAACCCCTTTCCTGTAGCCGGGCGAGGTTCTTAAATAGAGGAGAGATGGCGTGGCCGCTCCTTGAATCATAGGATGTGACCATACATTGTTCAGAGATATCCTGCTGTTCATCTGTACCATGAGCGGTCATTCGAGGAGTCGTGTTTGGCATCACGTCAAGTAGGAGCGGGAAAGCCCCTCCTCGTATGTGTGACGACGGTTGTCAGATACTCGAGTGGATCTGACCAACCCACTGAGCGCCGGCGGTGTCTTCTCTCTTCAGGCCGAGAGAGGTGGGAAAGCGGGTTCCTGGTACTCGAGTAGGCTTGGACAGCTCGCCGGGTGCTGGCGGATCCGGCTCTTGACTCAGACAGCCGAGGTGAGCTACATTTATGAATGTTCAGGTCGACTCGATACCTGCCCAATCATTCGTACTGTGAGCGGCCACTTGACGGTCTTGGGGTACTGTGCCCTCTCCCTTGATTTGTGGGATTTGACCACTGATGTAACTGTTCCCATACTCCAAGTGGGCAGTTGACAGTGAGCTGGCGAGTCTGCAGCTTGGGTCTGCAGGCGAGCTTGGGACTGCATGCAGACTTAGGTCTGCAGGCGAGCTTGCAGGCGAGCTGAGTCTGCAGGCGAGTTTGGGACTGCAGGCAGACTTGGGGTCTGCAGGCGGATTTGAGACTGCAGGCGAATTTCGAGCTGCAGGCGAGCAGGCAGACTTGGGTCTGCAGGCAGCATGGATCGAAGAATAGGCCGTAACTTTCAAACCGTAAGTCGGAATTGGACGAATTATATATAAAAATTGCCTATCTCGACGAGATGGAGCCATCCGAACCGAGCCAAAGGCTTCGGTTCGCTTTCTCCGTTTCGCCAAATTCCTTATGGTTTGGGAGATATCTGCGTTTTCTCCTTTTTATCAGTGTTTTCCCCCTTTTTGCTATTTCGGACGAGGTTTTAGCAGTTTTGTTTTGAACTTCTCTGATAAGGATTTAAAGACAATTTTTATTGCCTACAAACACGCGTTACCGGTTTAGTCTTTTTTTGATTGAAGAAGACACCAGAATCCAAGTCTGTGGACTTTTATCCCGAAACCTAAGTAGGGATACGTTAGCGCCTCACACGCGTCGCCGTTTAGTCTTTTCATGTGAGAAAGACGAAGTCTACGTATTCAATATCGTAGCACTAAAAAGGTTAACTCTTTTAGCACAACGTTACTTGCAGAATGGATTTAAACAATCTACATACTAGCCCGACTCAAACGGTAGTCGGTAAAGGCTCATCAAACCCATTGATGGCTGAGGATTTACCAAAAATCCTATAAATATGAGAGTCATTGGCGCACCAGCCCATTAGTTGGTCTCGTGACTTGAGCATCCAACAACTTCAGGATAAGATCCATATCTACAGATAAAACAACTTTAATAGTTGGTCCTACAGCCTAAAATTTAGGACCGTCATGCTCCAACGCCTTAAGAGCTTAAACTGTACAGACTCTAGCAAACATACGAGTATAAGCTGTATTAACATCGGTCAACACGTTACAACTAAAGTCAACACCGGACAACGCATTACAGTAAAGGTCGATGCCGGTCAACACATCGATAATTTTACCAAAATAAGGCAAATGATGATTCTAGGGAGTTCAATCGCATTCAGATATGATTTTCTGACAAAGATGATCGGTTCAAAGTCAACTCAATGACACGAGCTAGATTCAAAAACTTACGCATCAACTTCAGTTCAAGATTTTGACAACGGTCAGATGATAAACATAGTGTCGGAAGAACTTTATCTATTCAACAAAACACTGAATAGACCGAAGGCTGAAGAAGTTAATAATTAAAGCAGTTCACAGGTCCCTTTACGAGATTGAGGAAGGGGCCTATCTTATCCAAAGCCTTCCAGACTCTTCTATAAAAGAATGAGTTTGAAATACTTTAGAGAGGATATTTGTAGGCATCTAAAAATACATATAGGTGTCCGTACACAGCTCGAAATAAAGAGTGAACAATTCAAGAAGAATTATCCAAGTGCCCGTCGCGCTTATCGGTCAGATCCAAAGTGATCGAACACACTCGCCAATCAGCCCACGCACATCGATCAACTCTAAGTACCATAAAGAACCTAGCGAGCACATGAAACAAATTAACAAAGCATGCAAGTCAACGGAATGATGAAATACGAAATACAAGTCCGGAGAAGTCAGAAAGTGTCGAACACCTCAAAGTGGCCTGCAAAAAGAAGAGGCATTTAGATCATGCTACAATTTGAATCTGAGGAAACTCAAAAGATAAAAGTTATAGGTATGTTCGTCAGCTTTACAACGCATCTTGAACTAGCTCAATCTGAGGTCATACGAGAGAGTTAAGACCAAAAAACCGAAGGTATCTCAAACTGTCCCGCGCGGCGGCGGGTCGGGACGGGTCGGATCCATTCGTCTCACGCCCAGAACTGCCCGTAACCTCCAAAATATATTTTTAGACTATTTCGATCGGTTTCTTCTGTTCCAGAGGTTCCTAACTATTAGACCCTAGAGGGGGGGTGATTAGGGTCTTATGCTAATCTAATCTGATTTTATGCCAATTAAAACTAATAACAAGTTATTCTAGTAAGTATGAAATATAACAAGATATATGAGCTAGGATAAGCAATATGAACAACAAGAAATATCCTAGCAAAGAGATATAAGCAATATTTGTGCAAGGATATATAAACTAACACAAAGGTGATATAATTAAACTACAAATGTGATAGTGCAAAATAAACAAAGCAAACACATAATATGATCACGGAGTTCGGACCTTCTGTCCTACGTCTCCGCTCCCCACTCCCGGGGAAAAATTCACTATCACGACCGGGTTTTCTACGCTCACCCGAATAACGTTTACACCTCACACTCGGTTTTCTAGCTAACCGAAAACTTTACAATCAACACACTATTGTAATCCCACTCTACACCCACTAAGTGTTGGACCTAGCCGTGTCTCCCTCAAGTGCTCGGTTACAACCTCTACCTAGGCTCGTCAACCGACGCCACTCCTCTTAGAACGATCCCCGACTCTTACCACACACTCCTCTCGGTGTACAAGTGTATTACAAAGTGAATCTCACAATAAGGCTCAATACAATAAATGTTTGTTCTCTACTATGGATGAGAACACAATGAAAGCTTACACTCAATTGTTACAACTCTCACCAACCCAAAATATATTATGAATGCAAATACAATAAGCTCAAGTAGGTGTGTGTAACAATGAGATAAAATCAAATCTAACTCAAATAGCAAACTAGCATTAATAAGAATATGAAAATCAATAATAAAATTGCTAGAGAAAAGAGTTAGAAAACTTCTCAATAGATGACATAATAAGAATATGAAAATCAATAATAAAATTGCTAGAGAAAAGAGTTAGAAAACTTCTCAATAGATGACAAGAGATGGAAGGAGAATAGTTGGATGCCCAAACACCAATAGATGATCTCCTCAAGCTCTTGTGAAATTGATTTTACAAACTCAAACTTCCAAATGCTTAAAAGCTTCTTAAACACGCTTAAACCAAACTAAAACCCTTGTTAAAACTCTATTAAACTTGGTTAAGAAACTCTCTTGGTTGTTCCTGAAAGAGGAGAGCAATGGGGTATTTATAGTCTCTCAAAGCATCAGCAAAACCCAATAAAAAAGACAAAAAAACCACTCTGCAACGGCTCTAGAAACTAGCCATTGGAATCAAATCGTTAACCGCGGCGGTCGACCGCGGCGGTCGACCGCGAGCAACAAAAAGGCAACACTACGGCTCTGGACAAGCGACAGTCGACCGTGAAAGTCTCTGGACTTGCTACGGTCGACCCCCACAGTCGACCGTGAGCCAACAAGACAGAATCTGAGTTCTGAACACATGACGGTCGACCGTGGCAGTCGACCGCGAACAGATACTCAGGAAAAAAACAGGTTTTGAAAGTTGTATATCTGATTTTGAAACACTGTTTAAAAATATCAAATAAATTCTAAAAAATGTAAAACTTTGGGAAATGATTATAGACATGATAATAAACATGCTACAATGAATGGTTTCCAAAAAATACTTCCTAAATAAAAAATATCATTATTTTACAAAATAGGCCAAAACATGAAAATGTAAACATATGAACTTTGACATTTTGGCTAAACCATGTTTTGAAACTTTGCACAATGATTATGTAGACTTAATAAAATATGTATATGATTATTGTTAAGTCCAAAAACTAAGAATATAATATTTTTACGAATACAATAGAAAATAAAACATATGAGTATGTATATAAAAATATATTTGTTTCATATCTAAGTAGTTAAACCAAATCACAATAATAAATATGAAATATGTAATTTCATATTTGTAAACATAAAAACCCAAAACCATGCATGTATATATATAACTATATATATACATAGAAACCAAATACGTGTGTGTATATGATATTGAGCTTAAGGTACTTAACACACATAATATAAAACCTAAACTAAGTTACCCAAGCTAGATCTTGATCTTCAATAAGCTCGACTTGGTACACTTGCGGATAAAGCTTGAACTTGATGTTTAACTTTGAATTTCGTAGCCTTCACTCCATAATTCCGCCAACCTCCATTTGATATGATCGTGAATGCTTGATTCCATCCATCCCCCAACTCGTTGTTTGCCTAGAATAAATACGAAAACACAAACACTAGACAAATAACATTAGAAGTAAATTATTTGTTAAATATCATCAAAACAAGAAGGCCAACACTAACTACCTAGATATCATCCACAAACATGGTTAGGCCGTTATTAACTGAAGATATGGCCAAATCCATCATTCTTATCCGAAAACCCCCAACCGAAGCCTATAAATATAGGCCTAGGGTTCATTTTACAGGGGTGATTTATTATTACGACGAGGAGGTGTTTTCAAACTCCAGAGCCAAGAGTCACGAATTTTAGCAGGGGTTAGCGAGATTCCAGCGAACTCCAGCATAAAGAATGAGCTATTCGAAGGATCTGAAGCCCGATCCCACCGTTCCTTGAGATTAGGTTTGGTCTTAATCTCGAGAAGAGTACTGATTTCGCTTGGTAGATCTCAGTGCTTCAAATCAAATACTCGTTTGGTGAAGGCGAAGCTCTGCCCAATTTTCCATCAACCGGATCCAGATCTAAGGCGGTCCACGGATATCAAAATCCCCGATACTGGCAAAGATTCCACACAAGCAGAAGACCAATAAACGATCTCCCTGTGTTTTTTTGATGGAGTTATAATTTTTTATTTCTTTCATTGTGTAAAGAGTCTTATAAAAAGACCAATCTTTTGATCTTATTGTAACAACCAAAGTTGTAATGAGTTATACAATGAAGAAAGCAACTTTTGATGCGAACAATTCTTTTGAAACCTTAATCATAATTCTAGTTCTCAAGATGAAAGTAGAGCCAAAATTTTATAACATGACTTTGCCCCCGTTAGATTCTAGGATTATATCCCTTAATTCCCCTAAAACTTTAAAGTTTTGATGTAATGGTTAGAGGGACTTTAAGACTTTAAGAGCCCCAACATCATGTTTGCACACATACAGGAATGTGAATTTAAGTTCAACATGTCTTTCCTCAGTTTTTTGCTATCCTAGAGACAAAAGTAAGGCTTAATTGCACTTAAATGCCTAACATTGTCCCCGACCTTGCACTTAAGTGGCTTCTTTTTTCAAACCGAACATAAAAAAATGCTCCAAAGTATTTTTTGTAGATAAATGCCCCAAAATTTCAAAAATATTACATGTTGGTACCCTCTTATTTATCCAATATTACAAATAAATGCGCACAAGTTTTTAAATGATCTTACTTAAATACACCAAAGCTTCAAAAAATTTTACTTTAGTGCCCTCAATTATGTGACGTAGAGAAAAGATAACGCAGTCTGGGTTTTTTTAACTATGGAGCATTCATTTGAAACACTTTAAAATACTTTGGTTTTTTTTTTTTTTGTTCGGTTTGAAACTATAGGTCATTTAAGTGTGAGGTTGGGGAAACTATAGCGCATTTAAATGCAATCAAGCTCAAAAGTAATTTCCCTCCAGAAAATTTTGTTGCACCAATTTTCCTAGACTCTTTCCTCTCTTAGGAATTTGAAGAGGAGATACTAGGTTTGATAAGCTTAACTGCATGAATTGAACTATTAGAGCATCTCCAACCCAAAAAACCCAAAATGGTGTAGTTTTTACACCAAGTTGGTGTAGTTTTTACACCAAATCACTATTTCATCTCCAACTCATTACACCAAATGTTACACCAAAAAGAATATTCATTTTATTATTCTTATCTTTTAACATTTTTATCTATTTAAAATATTTAACAAATTATATAATTATATAATACATTACTTATAATTAATTATAATAATATATTTTAAGAATAAAATAAAAATATAAAAATTAAATGCTAAATCAAATTAAAATATTACTTTCATAAATTCAACTAAAGATTACATTTAACATCACAAAAGAAAACATCACACTTGCAAGTAAAAAAATAAAAGGCATTATATTTAACATAAAATAAAACACAAAGACACAGTCCATATTGATAAAATGCTAAGTATCCGAATTAGTATATTCATCCCACAAATGATCAATTAATGCATCTCGAAGTGCAATATAAGCTTCTTTATTCTTGATTTGTCGATGACGAGCCAGAAATTCTTCAAACCGAGCATTTTCATCTACAACTATCTCTACGTCCGGAACTGGCGCTTCCTTCTAATTTTCAATTGTAGCATTAAGGTCACGTTCATCCTCAATTATCATGTTGTGCATAATAATGCACGCAGTCATTACATCATGTAATACTTCTTTTTTTCCAAAAACGAGCTGGTCCTGACATAATTGCAAATCGAGATTGGAGTACTCCAAATGCATGTTCTACATCTTTTATGCATCCTTCTTGCTTCATTACAAACAACTTTTTTTTGTACCACGTGGATCATGAATTGTTTGTACAAGAGCAGACCATTTTGGATATATACCATCAGCTAAAGAGTAACCCATGTTATAATGTTTACCTTGAATGACATAATGAGCAGGAGGAACAATACCTTCAGCGAGTTTTGCAAAAAGATGAGATGCCTCTAAAACATTAATGTCATTATTGAAGCCTGACAAACCAAAATATGCATGTCATATCCAAATATCACAATCAACTACAGCCTTCAGAATAATAGTTGGGGATCCACTACGACCTGTGTATTGGTCCGCCCAAGCCGTTGGATAATTTTTTCATTTCCAATGCATGCAATCTAGACTGCCCAACATTCCTGGAAATCCTCGTTGTTTAGCAATATGGAGTAGTCTGACAATGTCATTAGCGTTAGGCGATCTCCGATATTGTTCTGCAAAAACCTCCACAATAGCACGACAAAATCTCTTTAAACTTTTGAGTGCTGTCGACTCTCCTATTTTGATGTATTCATTAGTAGCATCCGTTAGTAGACCATATGCCAACATTCGGAACACAGCTGTAATTTTTTGAAGCGTAGACAATCCGAGTCTACCGACCCTATCCATTTGCTGTATAAAGTAAGTGTCAAGATCTTTTATGCCGTTAACAATGTGAAGGAATAAATCTCGAGACATTCGAAATCGTCAGCGAAACATCGAATCATTATATCGCGGATTCTCAAAGAAGTAGTCGTTGAACAGATTACTATCAGCATTTTCTCGATCACAGTTGATCATTATATGACCAGGAATTAAGCCTCCACGGATCACTTGGTTGTTTTGTTGATTGATATAGTAAGTCATTAGAAGGTTGTTATTGTTTCTGATGCGAAACATCGCTTCCCTTTCTGCATCAATCGCTTCAATATCATCTATCAATTGTTCATCTTCAATTTCATTATCAGAAAATGATGATGACAAATTAGAAGGATCTCTATTGTTGAAATTCAATTTTGAAAATAGAGGTTTATGATTTTAGCAAACTCATCAATATGAGCTTTTATAATAGATGGAGATGATAAATGAGAAGTGTTGGAAGTTGAAATGTTGTCATAAAGTGTCTTTTCTTTAAAATGTTGTCATGAAGTGTTTGAAGTTGAAATGTTGTCATTGAGGTGTTTGAAGTTGATATGTTGTCATTGAGGTGTCTTTGAAATGTTGTCACTTTCATTTTTTATCTATAAATAACATATCATACTTCAAGAAACATACATCTTCTTTATTTATGTTATAGATGGCTTTAAATCAACGAAGTTCTTCATACACAAATGTTGAAGACTCACACCTCTGTCATGTATATCTTGACATTTTCCAAAATCCGATCATAGGTATAAACCAATCTAAGGATCAATTTTGGTCTCGAGTTGAGAGTGATTATCATAGCTCAAGGCCTGCTTTTATCACTCAAGTTCGACCCAGAAGATCTTTACAATGTCGAATGCAAACTCTCCTAACTGCAATTGGCAAGATGAGGGGATGTGTAAACCAGGTTGAAAATTTAAATCCAAGCGGTGCTTCTGAACAAGATATTGTAAGTGTTATTTGTTACATATATTTTTGAGATTTAATTTATGATTGGATTTTAATTTTATATATTTATATCATTTTGCGGTTCAATTGGGCTAAAGTGTTGTTTGCTCAGGATAAGAATTATAAGAAGGGGTTCAAATTCGATCATGTATGGCCCATCTTGAAAGATATCGAAAAATTTACAGATGTTAATGCTGGAATTCAAGTGGGACGTATGCAAATGGCCCATCTTGAAAGATATCGAAAAATTTACAGATGTTAATGCTGGAATTCAAGTGGGACGTATGCAACATGGTAACTTTGCATCATCACAATCAATTTACAGATGTTAATGCTGGAATTCAAGTGGGACGTATGCAACATGGTAACTTTGCATCATCACAATCAAAGTACTCTCCGACTTCAGAGTCTCCCACACTAGCATCTCCTGGATTAGCTTCATTCAGTTTTAATATGAATGACAATGATTTTGGTGGTACTTCAACTAAAAGACCAATAGGGGTACGGAAAGCAAAATTTAAAAAGAGAAATGATAAGAAAGTTCTAAGTTAATGGAGTATATGAAAGAAGAGAATCAAAAAATTGTTGCAATGATGGAAAAAAATAATGCTGATAGGCAACTAAATTATGAAATCCAAATGTTACGAGTTCAAACTGCGGCAAAAAAAGTGGACGTGGATGAATTACGAGAAGAAAATTTAATTTTACTAAAAAATTTGACACAAGTAACTGATCCAAAACTACATGAGTTTCTTGTACAAGAACAATCAAGAATTATGCATAAAAGAACTAAACAAGGTGAAGGATCTCAAAATACCAGTTCTGATACTTTTGCCCAATATTTCGAGCATCGATCTTCGTCCTTCTGATGATAATTTCCCAGAATACTGAAATGTAGTTTTAGTTTATGTAGCATGTTCTATTTTTCTTTAATTTTAATGTATTGCAATTAGTGTTAATTTTTAATGTCCTAATTTATGTGTAATTTTTTTTATGTCCTAATGTTTATGCTGTATTTTTTTTTTATCTAAATGGTGTAGTGTTTCTTATTTCTTCATTTGGTTCTAGTATTATGAAATTTTAAGTGTTTGGATTAAATTATCTATTTTTTTCTTATTTCTTCATTTGGTTCTAGTATTATGAAATTTTAAGTGTTTGGATTAAATTATCTATTTTTTTCATTGTTAAATTTTATTTTAATAATTATTTTATACTCTAATTTCATTATAATAGTTAATATAAAATAATATATATTATTAATACAAATATAAATAACAAAAGAAAAAAATTGTTTCTGTATTTATTCTCATAAGACCTTCCATAAAAAGTTTTTACAAAAAAAATTAATTACGCCATTGCTACACTGTTGCGCCATTTCTGGCGCAATACTGTAGCGGCCCGCTATTTTAGCGGAACAATTGGCGCTGCGTTAGAGGGGCAATCAACGCTAAGTTGATGTTTTAGCGTATGCATTGGAGAGGCCCTTAGGTTTGCATATCAATACTTTCATTTACTAGGTTTACACCACATGACTAAATTTCTTTAATAGTTTCTTCGTCACATATTCATAAGGACCTTTCTTCCATGAAACTTTTCCGGGTCTTAGAGACTAATAGACTGTGAAATGAGTGGTCACGAATTTTAATGATGTTATCATGTTTTCATTATTGATCGAGTTTTACTACAGGGACCTAAAATATGGGACCAATAAGGGGGACAAGTGAGGTGTCCCCCTTCTATTGGATAAAGAGGTATACTGAGTTGGTCATCATTAATGATGACTAACTCAGTATCCAATAGGAGGGGGACACCTCATTTGTCCCCCCTATTGGTCCCATATTTTGGGTCCTTGAGAAATTTTTCTTATTGATCCTAAGGAGAGATTTTGCACATGCCGACTATGTCCAGAATATGTTTGACTACAAAAGTTGTCGAGGAAACATCATGCTTTTACAGATGTTACCAAAACTGCAACAAAATTTACAAATCCACATGCATTTATTAAACATTCAAGCATGAAAAGGTGCGTTTTGTCTGCTAGAAACACATGAACGCAGAAAAACTAAAAAGGACTCCAAATATGCTACCATAAAGTGAAACAATCAGGAACCTCTTTTTTGTCACAGACGAAACAAACAGCAACTAAGTCATGTCAAATTCATAAAAATCATCATATAATTGTATTATTCAGAAACTAGCACTATCATAAATGACTTCTCCAATTACATACGTACTTAATTGTTACACCTTTATCCGCAATTTTGTCTGCTTGAAGCCCTGGCAACGGCATTCAATTACACTATTTACCAGCCAATTGTCAATTCCAATTTCACATGCAGATCCAATACATGCTCCTGCTTGAATACAAATGTTTCAGTAATCTACTCCCGATCGCTGGAGTGGATGATAAATGCCCATGATTCTATGATTGAATCGTGAGCGTAGATGCGAAGAAGATGGATGAAGATGAATCTGCAAAAAAAGATGGATTCATATTTTAGAGCCAAAAAAGGTGCATTTATCAGACAAAATGTGTAAATGTTTAATAACCTCCATTGTACTTAACTACTTACAGAGAAAAAAAACTAGTTTCTCTATCATACGTTCTATTTTTAGTCATCCAATTAGTTTGTCACTTTGAGGGACGGAGGGAATAAAACAGATTACTGTAGCTGACCGAAAATGGTTTTGAACAAGGCTTTGCAACAGTGTCACTTGTGAAATTCATGGGAAAAGAAATAGTAAACATGTTGCTTCTTCATCTTATACTTTCCCCTAATCGAATTTTAGATCAGTTAGGTCACAAGATTTCAAAATAAGAAGGCATCAGTTATATAGGAAAAATTCTACAAACAGCTTCAGCCTTACACCAAGGTTGATATCAATTTACCTTCCGCTAGCAAGTACCAAATACTGAAGTCTCATTATCATTTGAAACGACACTTTGCGCATAGTCTAATATTCAGACTAGATAGAGAATGGCAAATAGCTCAAGAGAACGCTCTTAGATCAGTATGAGCTTATGAGCATAGTGATTTGAATACAAGGACCCTCAACAATAACCTTGACAGTCCTGAGAATGGAAGGGCGAGACAACCTATACAGGTTGCAACATCCTAGAAATAGATTGCTCTGGATGGTGAGGCTTTTAACAAGTTTAAATACTATTGGATCACTGCTTTTTTGAGCTACATACATTTGTGATATAAGTAGCAGATAAATAAGTCGAAGGGAACTTGAAGTGGCAAATGTTGAACGAAACACCATACAAAATCCTAGTCAAATTTGTATTCATAGAGAACCAATATAAAGAGCAGAAAACAGTGCAGCAGTTGTCTGGGAACAAAATCCAGCCAATTTGCAAAACTCAAGGCACTGAACATAGGTAAACATTTATAAGACTCCTATTTTCCACTTTACTGTCAAGTGAAAAAGAAAGAAAGCAAAGCATGGTAGTTCTAACATGTAACTTGTTAGCCAGTGCAAAAGATGTGAATTATTGATGGATGAAGGCCATTGCACAACTTGAGGAAGATGTAGTCTGACATGTAATTAAAAACTTCAACTACATAGAATCAGTTTTTTGGCAATTAGATATTACAGCACTGCAGATGCATAATCAACTTCCACGAGAACAAAACTTGTGTATATATTCATTATGCATAAAGTAAAATTATCCAGGCCATCAACACTTTTGAGCTTAGACCTAAACGTGTTGCAAATGTTAAAAATTATGAAACAAATTTATCATTTTTACGCTTCCACATATGTGACATGAAACATCTCATATAACAATTCACGTTTATGACAAATAATGGTATATAAAACTCTGAATAATAAAACAATCAAGATAAAACTATTTAGAAAGAAATTTTCTAGGAAAGTCAGACAGACTAGCAAGAGAAAATGACTATAAAAGTACAAAACAACAAGCTTGAATGTCATTTCTATAGCTATAAATTACCGAGAGAGAGAGAGAGAGAGAGAGAGAGAGAGACTTTAAGCCAGTGTGATCTTTCAAGAAAAAAAAAGTGAGATTACAGGTCAAAGAGTAAGAACCCCTCATTGTATTCGTAAGGTGAAATGAGAAAGAAAGCTTAACGAAAAAAGTTCCAACTTATACTCTACCAGCTAGACCTAATGATATTCTCTGATGAACTGGCAATTATGTAAGAAAATGATTGCATTTCTCTGTCTGACTCCTCCTAGAATTTCGTTTTCTACTAGTGCAATAAATGAAGTCTACGTAGCATGTTTATGGACCAAACTACTAAAATAAACTAGATTTTTCATATGCCATGGCCAGGACAAGCTTGGCACATTGCAGTTCCACGATTCCTTTTTTATTAATATATATCCATGAAGTATACATTATGTCTCCCTTGTTCTTCCTGGAATCCCTAGTTTTAAACATATAGCCTTTAAGTTAGCTGATAGATAACAATCAAAAATGGCTTATATCAATAAATCAATTCAAAGAATCAACTATAATTGCACTAAGATCCTTCTACCAGATGTACAATCACCATAACATACCAGCAGAAGCAATTCTATAACAGCATTTGGATCGAAAAAGAAAGTAATAACAATGGAAACAATGCTACTTCAAACACTTTAGGAGGGTAGGGAAAAAATGCAATTCCATATCAACAATATTTCATCTGGGTCAAGAAAGAAAGTAATTAGGTACTCAGTAGAAAAATCAACTTCAATATCATCATCAGCTCTTCAAAGACAGAATAGACTATGGGTTTATTTCCCTTCCAATGTCTTCAGAGTTTGGACTGAAGAATGAAAAACAATATAGTTGAATTTGAATAACTAGTTAACCTTTACGCAACAAGAGTACAAGACCAAAGGAAAGGATAAGTACTATCTTTAACCAAGTTGAGGAAATTTATCCAATCAACCTTCAAGAACTTTCTTTATACATCTTACAATCCTAAGTTTAAAATTTTCAAACCAAAGCTAATCACAACAGAACTGAACTGCATTCGTTATGTCTATGATGAAAACTCAAAACACCAATACGCAGCTGAAAATCTAACAAGCATAAGAAAAATGCACAAACAAATCATATTTAACTAGCTCAATCAAACAATAAGCCCAGGAGAAACTAAAATGGGCAATAGAAGCAGCATAACAAAAAAAAATGATATGTGAATGCTACCTTAGCTGCTCAAGTTCTCAGCAGAACCATTCATCTCTTCGTCCTCATCACCATCACCCGCTCCAACCATCCTTTCTTCTTCTTCCTCCTCCTCCTCCTCCTCTTCTCCTTCCTCCTGTCTAATCCTTTCAATCTCCACCTGCGCCCTCTCCAGTATCTGCCTCTTCTGCACCTCCAAATCCCTATGAAACTCCTTCCTCATCCTCTCTAACTCCACCATCTGCTGCCTCTTATTGCTCTCAATCTTCTCATAAACCTCACTGAACTTCTGTATCGAATCCGCCAACATCTTAAACGCCGAAGACGGAAATGACCCCGACCCTCCTCTCCTCTTCTTCTCACTCATTGTTGGCGGAAGCCCATCGGACTCATTACCATCATCATCATCGCCACCCTCCTCATCATCAGTTCCAGTATCCCCTGGACTATCTCTCATCTCATCCATCGCATTAGCTCGGTTCAAGTAAACCCTAGAATTCGAAAACACATATTCACCTGCATCCACCCCGCACGTCAACCTCAACGGTGAACTCCTTGTCACTTGAGCTGGCGCCGGAGATGGAGATGACATCAAAGAATCCATCTTTTTGAAGTAAATCCAGTCACTCTTAAAATTTGGAATCTCCGCCATTCTAGCTTTCTCCTTCTTATACTTCTTCTTCAAAGTGTCCAACCGATTTCGACACTGCGAATCCGATCTAGTGATCCTCGAATCCTGGTTAACTTTCTTCGCGACCTCGATCCACTCATCACATCGAAGTGATTTCCCTCCATTCTTTACAAAAGGATCGCCCCAGGCATCAAGAAGAACAAAGGTCGAATCTTCCGACCAATCCGGAGGCGAATTCTTGACCCCAGAGCTCTTCAAATTGGCGACAACCGACAAAGGCGGCGGCTTTCGAGGGACGAATTCGAAGTTATCGAGCTTTCGACGCTTCCCTCGGCTCTCCATGGACGAGTCGTCGTCGTCGTCGTCGACGCCGTTCGCTCCTTCACCTTCGTTGTCGCTCTTGATCCCGTCTGAATTCGATTCGTAATCGTCGTCGTCCTCTTGATCAGTGAAGTTTCGGGGGAATTGGGGGTGAGTTGGGTGATGGCGATTGTGTGCATATCGAGCGTCGTCTTCAACGTCGTCCATCGGAAACCCTAACCGTAGATTTTGAGTGAAATTGAGGGTTTTGACAGGAAACCCTAGCCCTATGTTTTATTTTTTATTTTTATTTTTATTTTTTTTTTTTTTGATAGGAAGAGGGCCGATTGGGAACAGGGAATACGTCGCCGGTGAGAGGCGACGGGTATGGCACGTGACAAGCGCGTGACGGTGGATAGGATGGGCGCTGGGTTACCAAAAGCCGACTCGGTCCGGATATGTATCGGATATGATGTTTATCATATCCATATCCGATTATCCATCTTGGATACGGATATACATCTTGGATATGGATATGTATATGAATATGACTCGGTAAAAAAAATTCATAACCATATCCGCTAAAATCGGATACGGTTACGGATAGACATGCGGATATATGAGCGGATATGTATGCGGATACAAAACGGATATGAGAAAACTAAATAGAATGGAGAAAAATCATAGTTCATGGGATACAAAAAAGTTCGTTAATATGTTCATTATAAGATTAAACATCTTGATCATCAAAATTAATCACAAATTCATAATCTAAAAATCGAAACTATGGTAAGAATATGACTAATATGTGTTCGGATATTTCGGATACGGATACAGATATTTCACTACAAAACCATATCCATAACCATATCCTATCGGTTATAGATTTGAGTAACCATATTCGTATCCTAATGAATACGGTTACAGATGTTTCCTCGGATGCGAATACGATTTAGCACCCTTACTCGAAATCTGATTTGGACACGTTGGCCGTTTTCCGTGATCGTCCCTTGCATCTTAAATATTTTGAACGCAGTCCTCAAATCATTTACACGGCGATTAGGTCCCTCAATTCTTCTCCTAAATTGTTTCCAAATTTGTTCATCAAATCACTAAAATTACTATTATGTATCCCTGTTTCCTATATTATTTCAAAAATAATTCCTCTAATCAGTGGCCGAGCCAAAACTTTTATCTTAGGGAGGCTAAGAGCCCAAGATGTCAAGATGTAAAACTTGAGGACCTAATAGCAATCTTCATGGTTTGGTGACTAAGTTCAAAATTTATCATGGAATAAATAGTGTTAGCAAGATGTCAAGATGTAAAACTTAAGTGCCTAATAGAAACTTCATGCTTTTATGACTAATTTAAAAGTACGGAGTTATATCGAAAGCAATTCTTCCAATCAAGAGTAGCGCTACCGAAGATGCCAAGATGTAAAACTTGAGGACTTATTAATAATTTTACGATTTAGGGGTCTAATAGTAATTTCAATGAGTGAGGGACTAATTTCAAAATACTAGATGTTAAAAGGACTATATATGGACAGCAAAATTATTTCAAGATGTAAAACTTGAGGACATGATAGCAACTTCATGGCTTGATGACTAATTTCAAATATTAAAGTTATTTAAAAAACAATTCCTCCACTCAAGAGTAGCATTAGCAAAGATGTCAGGACGTAGACTTGATGACCTAACTTTAATTTCATGATTGGATGACTAATTTCAAAAAATAAAGTTGTTTTAAAAATAATTCTTTCAATCAAGAGTAGCCAGGGTATTCTTGCCCTGGGAAGTTGCCTCATACTCGTAGCCAGGGTATTCTTGCCCTGGGAAGTTGCCTAGGGCAAGAATATCCCGCCATTGTCACTCTCCCTCCTCCCCGCTTCCCCTCTCTTCTTCCTCATCTCCTTCCTCTTTTCAATTTTGTCGAGCATTTTCCTGGTCTTCCGCCTCTCCCACGACCTCTCCCTCCTCTGTTTCCCGTGCCTCCCTCCTCTCTTTCACTGAGCTCCTCATACTCGTAGACCATTTTTATTTTTCGCCCAGGGCAAAAAATAATCCTCTGGCTACGTCATTGTGCACAAGGGAATAATGAAGATGTCAATATGTAAAATTTAAGGATCTAATAGTAAACTTATGATTTGATGACTAATTTCAAAATGTGAAAATATGAGGCGTTCGAGGAGCTTATAATGAACCTAATAGCAATTTTATGATTTGATGACTTAATTTCAAAATGTAAAAATATAGGGAGTACAAAGGACTAATAATGACAAAACACACAAAAAGGGGGAAAAAACTAAAAGCGGCCCCGACCACAGTGGGAGTCGAACCCACGACCTTTTGATCCGAAGTCAAACGCGCTAATCCACTGCGCTATGCGGTCTTGATGGTTTTGATAACGAAGCGTTATTATATCAGATAGAGTCAAACTTACAGTGTTAATTTATTGCTAGCTCTGTAACTTCATGAATGGCAACTAGGGTGCACATAAATATCCATTATCCATTAGAATATGAATATAATTACTAAAGAACCTAATATGATATAATTATAGATACATATATGCCTAAAAATATAAGGATCCATATTCGAAATATCCAAATATATATTGGTCGCATAGCTTTAACTTGTAACAGGTTTAATCATAGGTTAATATATTTGAGGTTAATTTTGAGGATAAAGAGATCTAATCTTTGCTTTTTATATTAATGAACTCTCTTTTATCATATGAATTATATTTTTGTAATATTATTTAGTTTTCTCATAGCAGTTTTTGTTGGATATTTTTTTTAAAAAAGTCAAATTGACTTAATCTAATCCTCTTAAATCTCCAACTAACCCCATATTTCTCCTTATCCTTCTCCACTATCCGTTCTGTTTCTCTCCCTATATAATTCTCTCAATCATCTCATAATTACATATTCATTTTCTTTACCTACTCTCTCTCCTCTCATCTCACGGTAAAGAAAGAAAACAGTGGAGTGAAAATTTTAAAAAAAATAGAGAGATAATTCTCACGGGTTTTCTGCTACTATATACTTAAGTGTTATTATTTTTTTTGGGCAACCTTCTTCATCTAAGCAGAAGCTCTGTGCTCTCGCCCGAGTACGGAGGCCAGCCGTTTCCGGGGGCTTTTACCGCTAGGGGGAAGGGGATCGACTGTGCCAGGGCGATAGGCGGGTCCTCTATCTTCTAGATTGCTGTCAAAAAAGAGAATAAATTAGATTAAATCTGAAATTAAAAGAGTTAGAACACCAGGCCTGATGCAGTTTATTTTGAAAACATCTTTCCGTTCAAATCCAAAATCTCAGAAAATCCTAGAACATCTTTTCCTTCTGATCTACCATCATCTAGTTCTTCTCAGCCTTTTGACATTGAACCTCGAATGAGCAAAAGAGGTAGAATTCAAAGGGATTTTGGAGAAGACTTCTTTACCTTTCTTGTTGGAGGTGATCCAAGCTCATTCCAAGAAGCAATGGATTCACCTGAATCTCCTTTCTGGAAAAAAACCATTGATAATGAGATTAAATCTATCATGAAAAATCATACTTGGATACTCACCGACTTAAAACCATTGATAATGAGATTAAATCTATCATGAAAAATCATACTTGGATACTCACCGACTTACCTCCAGACTGTAAACCTGTAGGTTGTAAGTGGATATTCAAGAAGAAACTTAGAGCTGATGGTTCCATAGATAAATTTAAAGCTAGATTAGTAGCTAAATGCTATACTCAGCAAAGGGGTATTAATTACTTTGATACCTATTCTCCTGTAGCCCGAATCTTAACTATTCGAGTATTATTAGCCTTTGTTTCTATTCATAAGCTGATCATACATCAGATGAATGTCAAGACTGCTTTCCTGAATGGTGATTTAGATGAAAAGATCTATATGCACCAACCTGAAGGATTCATTGCCAAGGGCCAGGAAAACAAAGTCTGTAAACTTGTTAAATCTTTGTATGGTCTTAAACAAGCTCCTAAACAATGACACCAGAAATTTAACAAAGTCATTGCGCAATATGGTTTCACTGTGAATGAACACGACAAGTGTGTTTTGTAATGATCGTGAAATTTTGATACTAGTTAAAATAATTTTTTAAGTATTTTTAAATATTTAGTTATAATTTTTAAAAGATTATTTATATTCTTCTTGAATTTCTACAATTTTCTATGATTTAAAGTCTAAGTTTTATATTTATTTAAATGACATTAATATTTATAAATTAATTTTATGCGGTGAAAATTTATGGAATTTATCTGTTGCGTTATCGATACTGTTACATGTCATTTTGAATAATACGTTGTAGTATTTTTATTATTACGTATATTTTCGTATAATACGTTGTATTATTAATTACGTATTATTTGTATAATTTGCTGTATTATTTCTACTGTTACATATTATCTGCCGTATTAGTATAACTTGTATGTTTTACTGTGTATATAATTATCCCATAATTATTGGATTTTAATTGTAAGTAAATATATTTTATTTATTAATTATTTTCGTTTAATTGTATAATATGGGTATTTTTCGACTATTTCGTATCAATTGTTATAATAACACAACATGTATGTTTTTAATTATAGATAATTATTCTGTAATTAGATTAATTTTTAAATACCCACAATTAATTTATTTTAATTATTTAACCCTAAACCCTAACCCTAAAATTCTATGTATATATATAATATTCTATTATCTTTCCTCTCTCTCCTCTTCTTCTAAACCCGCCGCCAGACCCATGTTTTCTCTCCCCCTCGTTCTTCTCCCTCCGGCCTCCTTTGCTCGCCACCAGCAGCGACAGTAGCTGCCCTCCTCTTTCCCCCACATCTCCGACGAGCTCCGAGCTCCGTCCAAGCCCCGAGCTCGACCTCCTTCCTTTCAGCCCTGTTCGCTGCCCTGTCCTCCTACAGCCCCCTCTTCGCCACCAGCGAGCTCCGCCTCGCCCAGCTCACTCACCCCCTGCAGCCCTCGTCGCTAAGCTCTGAGCCGAACGTCGCCGCCGAGATCCCGTCGACCCGCTGCCCCGCGTCGTTCAGACCCTTCCCAGATCCGACGTCGCATTTCCCTCGCCCGTTGCCTCCCCATGACACCGACCTCATCATCCGCCGTTCAGATCCGATCAGATTCGCCACCTTAGCGTCATCGCACACCACGTGTTCGACGAAATGCCAACGCATACCCAGCTGCAGAACCGCCACATTCTAGCCGTCAGCGAGCCCGTCGGAGCCGAGACATCCCAACGAAACCCCAAGGCAAGATCCCGAACCTTGATTATTTCATTTTAATTATTAGTTTATCGTAAATTATTATGTGACTCGTCATTTAATTTTTAGATCTGTTATGAGTTAATTAATTAGATTAGTCTGTGATATATTATTACATGCGTGGGATTGCTTGACATGAATAGCTGTGTGGAAGCTTGTTGTGTTACCACTTAGTTGTTACCCAATAGAAGAGATTGTACATGAAGACGACTTCTGTTAAAAGTATGATTTATAAGCGTGCTTCAAAGCATGGCTATACTCGCTCGACATCGATATCCCGATGCGAGGAGTCCCGAGTTCCCTCGATATCGATATCCCGGTATGAGGTTTCCTTGATTATTATTATTATAGCATTGACTAGACGATGCACTCTTGATCGGACGTGTTGTGGGTCACAGTTATTTTCATAGTTTTACAGAAGTCGTTCCACGGTAACTCCGTGGCTAGTGCACAATATTTCATGTACAGTTGCTTAATTAATTTGACAACATGGAGTTATAAATGGGGATTGGACGGAGAATATATCATGTATATAAACGGGCACAACGCTTTCTTGTTATCGTTATATCGTGAGTGTTATGTACATGGGCCAGAGGGCCAATACTTGACTTGAAGGCGGCCCCCGGACGACTTTACGGGGACCCGATTATATACATCAAAATATTCTTCCCCAATTCAAATAACATGTAAAATAAGAATAATATGCTTACGTGTCTTATGGTGGACTTGTTGATTTTGTGAGATGTAGACTAGTTGTATTTCTGTTCATACTTAGATCGGGATTAATAATTAATTATCTATAATTTGAGACATAAGGTATATACATGAGGGTTTCCTTGTTTGGATTATTTCGCTCGACGTACTACGTCTCAAGTTATAGGTATTTAAGTATTAATTCCATCTAGTTGTGTGATTTGGATACTTGGATGATTACCCTGTTGGCTAGCTGCGTGATCTTAACACTTGGATGGTTTTCTTAGATTCTTCTGATGATTTTATTCCTGTGATAGATTGTATTTAGATTATTAGTACTTCATTTGCATGCTATTATTATTATTATCACTGTTTTTGCTTTGGTCGTTCGATCGTTCCTATTTCTCTCTGTGGGATCTTGCCGTGTACTATGCACCCTGACGTACACCTGTTTTCTCTGGTGTACGTCAGATTTAGATGACGGACAGGTTCAACTAGGAGATCGCTAGGAGCCAGAGGACTCTCAGCAGGAGTGCCTTGTAGACGGAGCAGAAGAAGAAGCCGAAGCTTAGTCATTCCTTTTAGTTTTTTTTGTAACACTTTTATTTCCTTTTGATCAGTGTATTTTTATATTCTCCAGTATTTCATTCAGTTAGTTTTGTATAAGGGCATGTTGACCCGATTATTATGTCTAGGATGAATATTCATTGTGATATGTATTATTTTATTCTGAGTTTGTCTATTATATTCTTGCTGATTGTGATCGGGGACCTGTGACTTCGCATTGTACTTATTTCCAGACGCTTAGCGTATTAGGTTGAGGAGAAACATTTATTTTTATTTATTCTCCTTGATCTAATACGTCGCGGGCTTGTTTACGTTCCGGTTCCCGTGTATTTTAGGAAGCGGGGCGTGACAGGTTTTTTTGGTGGCCCATGCAGGTCCCGGTCCCGAGTAGTCACTAGTAAGAATATGATAGACAATTTAGATGCATATCATATTTTATCCGTAAGACTAATCTTGGGCCCTTATTCTATTCTCTTGATAGATTTTATTTCGTCCATATCTTATCATTTTTGACTCCGGAGTTTCCACGATCCTTGTCTCATCGCTTCACGATTACCTTCTCTTTGTATAACTCCTCTATCCCCGTGCCGATCATTATTTTATATGTTATTATTTTTACATTATATGTTCTTTGATTTGACTTATATATCGTTTGATTGTATTGAATTCTATATTATTTATTATATTATTTTATGTATCACATACAATGTTATATTGTATGTTTTTATTTGTTTATAAATCTATTTTATCTTTCATAGTTCATGTTTTATGTATATTACACTGATTGTATTTATATGATTTTTGACTATTATACAATATACTACTATGTCTAAATTGATTTTATATAGTGATTATTAATGTTGTTGTATCTTGTTTATATTATGAATAATTCCAATACTTCTAATTTATCATATTGTTTGTCGAATATATAATTATGTTCTTCTTATTATATTTTATATAATATGTTTATTTTGAATCACATGTTTACTCTTATGTCTATTTTATCATATAATATTTTGTGAACTCTTTCCATTATAACTTATTTTTGTTAGCATGATTAGTACCATAAGTATACATACTTTTTATATGATTATTATTATGTATGTGTTTGTTTTAACACTTATTATACATAATGATTATATTTGTTATACACATCATATGTTTCTGAATCTTTTTTATCCCTTTGCTTTTATATCTTTTATTTTTATACTTTGATTTTATTTTTGTTTCTTTGAACCTGACTATGATTTGATATTATTTACTTTGTGTTATATAACTGTTTGTATGCTAGCAATTATTGTGTATCGTTTTATTCGGCTATTGATTATTATTATGATTTGCATCTGTTTGTTTGTCTATATGTATTGATGTGTTTCTATCTATGTTTATTTCTTAATGTTATTTTTAATTGTGATTATGTATGTTATGTTTACCTTATTATAATCTTTATTGTACTTCTGCCTGATTTGTTCTGCATTATTATCTTATCTGGTGCTTTCCTAGTAATATTGCGTTATTCTCATGTTTTAGTATATTTCAGTCATTTTACATTTTCTGTTATTGTATATTATATTATAAGTGTATTATTAACTTGCTAGCTTGTTTTATTACGTATAAAGTAGTTTCATTTAGTATATTTCCTTTCATTCTTTACTTCCAATTACATGTATCATCATTGTTTGATTTAATTTATCAATCGTTTCATCTTTCTTTGTTTGTTTATGTTTTGCTTTCTTATTTTCTATATACAGTTTCTTATTCATTCTAATACTTACTTTTTATTTTGTTCTTTATTCATGTTAGTCTGCTTCATTTATTTAGTCATAATATTTATATAAAGTGAGTGTTTTCGATAATTATTACTGTGATATACGACTATAATTATTTATTTTGTTTTTGATATGATATACTACATATAATTCATTTTCTTATATGTTGTAGTGTCATATCACCTTGTCCTTCCATGATTATCTGCTTTGTATTGTTTTGTACATCATATCTTTTGATTTATGTTCAATTACCTTCTAATATTTCACTTGCATTGTGCTGCTTATTTTTACATAATTATATTGTTTGTCGCATTATAATTTTTGTGTATACAATTTGTAAATTCCCAATATTTGTGTAATAAATTATTTATCTGCTAAATTTTGTATACTGCTTTACATGATTAATTGATTGTATAACTATTTTAATAATTGTGTTTAGCTATTTATACTTGATTGTCTTTGTATCTTTTCTATGTTTCAGACTACTTTTCATCATTCCATCAATTAAATATGTTTTCTTTTATTTGTGTTTATTTTGTATGTATTATTATTCTAATTGCTTTATGATTGCTTTTCCTATTATCTTTTATTTATACTTATTATTATATCATTTTATTTTGTTATATGATCCTGTTGATGTTCGTTTTTCGCTCGTTTACTCGTTTTTTATTGATTTTGTATCTTACATGGTGTTTTTAATATCTTTAGTTTGAACCTGTATTGATTGTGTTTTTCATAATTAAATTTCTTTTTATTTGTTATTAACCATTGTTATACCCTGCTATTATGTTTTGTTTAAACTGTTATGTATCTTAGATTTTTCGACTTTTCTTATTATGTTGTTTATGTTTCTGTCTGTTTCTATTGTATTTGACTTATTTTGTGTTTGCTTTAGATTTATTATTTCTTACTTGACTTTTATTCTTACTTAATATGTTTATGCTTTGTTCCTATGGATGCTTGTATATTATTTGTATGATTCACTCTATATGATTGTTTATTTATATTGTACCTGTATGTTTTGATCCTATATTATTGCTTACCTTATACTTTATACTGATTAGATTGCTTGTATATTTACAAGTACTGTATAACAAGTTCACACAGTTAAATATGTTTGTATCATAGTATTGTTTGGACTTTGTTGCGAGTTTGAAATGCGATAGTGATATCTTAGCTGTCACATCTTATATCTTACCTTGCGTTGTTGTTGTTTTACATTCTCCTCTGCATATGGATATAGTTCCATATCTCCGTCCTTGGGTTTTTGTACATTACTTTTATTTTAATTCCGAGGACGGAATTTGTTTTAAGGGGGCTAGGATGTAATGATCGTGAAATTTTGATACTAGTTAAAATAATTTTTTAGTATTTTTAAATATTTAGTTATAATTTTTAAAAGATTATTTATATTATTCTCGAATTTCTACAATTTTCTATGATTTAAAGTCTAAGTTTTATATTTATTTAAATGACATTAATATTTATAAATTAATTTTATGCGGTGAAAATTTATGGAATTTATCTGTTGCGTTATCGATACTCATTAATATTTATAAATTAATTTTATGCGGTGAAAATTTATGGAATTTATCTGTTGCGTTATCGATACTATTACATGTCATTTTGAATAATACGTTGTATTATTTTTATTATTACATATATTTTTGTATAATACATTGTATTATTAATTACGTATTATTTGTATAATTTGTTGTATTATTTCTACTGTTACATATTATCTGTCGTATTAGTATAACTTGTACGTTTTACTGTGTATATAATTATCCCATAATTATTGGATTTTAAATGTAAGTAAATATATTTTATTTATTAATTATTTTCGTTTAATTGTATAATATGGGTATTTTTCGACTATTTCGTATCAATTGTTGTAATAACACAACATGTACGTTTTTAATTATAGATAATTATTCTGTAATTAGATTAATTTTTAAATACCCAAAATTATTTTATTTTAATTATTTAACCCTAAACCCTAACCCTAAAATTCTATGTATATATATAATATTCTATTATCTTTCCTCTCTCTCCTCTTCTTCTAAACCCGCCGCCAGACCCATGTTTTCTCTCCCCCTCGTTCTTCTCCCTCGCGGCCTCTCTCGTTTCGTCGACGGCACCGGGGCGCCGTTACGACCGCCCCCTCGTTCTCGCTCGGACCTCCGACGAACGTGCTAGCGGAGCGGGCTTTCCCCGTCGCGCTGCTGCTCAGCCGCGCAGGCCAGCTGTTTCGCCGTCCTCTCCGCGAGAGCAAGACTTGCGTCGGCCAGTCCGCCTCCAACCTTAGCAGACCGACCGCGCGTGCCCGCGCTCACGTCTGCCTATTGCAGTCGCTGTACCCCCGCTCGTTGCCGCTCATGCCCTGCTCGCCCTGCCTGCCGCCTCTTAGGCTGCCGCTCACCGTCGGCTTCTCTCCGCACTGAGCGTGCGGCTGCCGCCCGCTGGCTCGCGGCCGCCAGCTCCTTCCAGGCCGCCTCCGACCAGTCTCCGGAACCTCGCTGGCAGGCCTGCTCGAACCACCAGCCCTCCGCCTCCGCCTCGCCTAAATCTACCCGCTAGATCCGCCTGCAGCCTCGAGCTCCGCCGCCCAACGGCAGTGATGCCCACGCCTCCTCCTCCCTTACTCCTGCAGATCCACCCACGGCTGGTAAGCTGCAACAGCCGCGCCGCGAAACCACGAACTTCCTCCCGACAGCCGCCCACGACAGCCCGCCATCACCTCAGCTCGCGACCGCGCCCCACTGCCACTGTCCCCGTCGAGGATCCGCCAGCGGCCTCCCCCTTGTAGACATTGAGCCGGCCGACCACTCCGCCGACCTCGCGCCGAAGCTCGCGCCAGCTCGCATGGCCGACGTCGATTCGAGTTCGCCGCAGCGCTCCTCCGCGTCAGATCCGGTTCGCGTCGTCATCGTCGATTCGTTCGACGAACCCCGAGGCAAGATCCCGAACCTTGATTATTTCATTTTAATTATTAGTTTATTTTAAATTATTATTGACTTGTCATTTCAATTTCTAGATCGGTTATGAGTTAATTAATTAGATTAGTCTGTGATATATTATTACATGCGTGGGATTGCTTGACATGAATAGTTGTGTGGAAGCTTGTTGTGTTACCACTTAGTTGTTACCTAATAGGAGAGACTGTACATGAAGACGACTTCTGTTAAAAGTATGATTTATAAGCGTGCTTCAAAGCATGACTATACTCGCTCGACATCGATATCCCGATGTGAGGAGTTTCGAGTTCCCTCGATATCTATATCCCGGTATGAGGTTTCCTTGATTATTATTATTATAGCATTGACTAGACGATGCACTCTTGATCGGACGTGTTGTGGGTCACGGTATATACATGAGGGTTTCCTTGTTTGGATTATTTTTCTCGACGTACTACGTCTCAAGTTATAGGTATTTAAGTATTAATTTCATCTAGTTGTGTGATTTGGATACTTGGATGATTACCCTGTTGGCTAGTTGCGTGATCTTGACACTTGGATGGTTTTCTTAGATTCTTCTGATGATTTTATTCCAGTGATAGATTGTATTTAGATTATTAGTACTTTATTTGCATGCTATTATTATTATTATCGCTGTTTTTGCTTTGGTCGTTCGATCGTTCCTATTTCTCTCTGTGGGATCTTGCCGTGTGTTATGCACCCTGACGTACACCTGTTTTCTCTGGTGTACGTCAGATTTAGATGACAGACAGGTTCAGCTTGGAGATCGTTAGGAGCCAGAGGACTCTCAGCAGGAGTGTCTTGTAGACGGAGCAGAAGAAGAAGCCGAAACTTAGTCATTCCTTTTAGTTTGTTTTGTAACACTTTCATTTCCTTTTGATCAGTGTATTTTTATATTCTCCAGTATTTCATTCAGTTAGTTTTGTATAAGGGCATGTTGACCCGATTATTATGTCTAGGATGAATATTCATTGTGATATGTATTATTTTATTCTGAGTTTGTCTATTATATTCTTGCTGATTGTGATCGGGGACCTGTGACTTCGCATTGTACTTATTTCCAGACGCTTAGCGTATTAGGTTGAGGAGAAACATTTATTTTTATTTATTCTCTTTGATCTAATACGTCGTGGGCTTGTTCATGTTCCGGTTCCCGTGTATTTTGAGAAGTGGGGCGTGACATGTTTACACTAAAGTGATAAACAATGACTATGTCATCCTCTGTCTCTATGTTGATGATATCCTTATCGTTGGAACCACTCTTGAATTAATTTTAAAGATTAATGATTATCTTTCCAAGAACTTTGACATTAAAGACTTAGGTCTTGCTGATATGATACTTGGAATGAAAATCTCTAGAGATACTAGAGGAATATCTTTAAGTCTTTCTCACAGTATTGAGAAAATGCTGATCAAATTCAACTATCATAACACTAAACCTGTTTCCACACCTTATGATTCTTCTATATCCTTAAAGAAGAATGAAGGTGAGTCTGTATCCCAGCTGAAATATTCTCAGATGATTGGATCTCTTCTATACATATCTAACCGGACCAGACCCGATATAGCTTATGTTGTAGGGAGACTGAGCCGGTATACTAGTAACCCTAATCTAGATCATTGGTCTGCCCTAGAGAGAGTATTCAAATACTTGAAAGGGATAGTGGACTATTGCTTGACTTACACTGGATACCCTGATGCTATTAAAGGGTATAGTGACGCTAATTGGCTCACAAATTCTAATAGTGTAAAGTCCACATCTGGATATATTTTTCTTTTGGTGGTGCTACTATATCCTGGAAATCCTGTAAGCAAACAGTAATTGCCAGGAGCACCATGGAATCTGAGCTGATTGCTCTTGATACCACTTGTACAGAAGCAGAATGGTTAAAAGATCTTCTTTCTGAACTTCCTTTGGTCCCTAAACCTTATCCTCCAATTTCCATTCATTCTGATTCTAGATCGACCATAGAGCTTCTAAAACAAGTGCATGTGAATAAAAAATTAAACAGACATATTCAAATAAGATATAAATCTGTACAACGTCTGCTAGGCAAAGTTATGATCTTAGACTTTGTAAAGTCTGAGAAAAATCTTGCTGACCCTTTGACTAAGGGATTATCCAGGAGTGTGGTTCTGGATTCATCGAGGGAGATGGGGTTCAACCCATAGATGAGGTCACTGACAGCGGTAACCCAACCTCTATTTGGAGACGTAGTCCCAATGTTGGTTCAATGTGGTAGTAACAAGCTGGACTAGTGACACTCGTGTGGAGCATCGACCTGAATATATTTATATACCATTATGTAGCATGTGCTACTACCCCTTCTCTATGATGATGATGCTCTGATGATACAGCTGGTTAGGCTGAGTTTTACTCTTAATAAGTCCAACGCGTGTATTACGGAGGGTATGATATCCAGCTGTAGTACCCTTGGAGTACTTACCTACTTGAGAGGAACCATGATGGCCGCGGTTAGGGGGGCTGGGCTAACCCTTAGAAACTCTCATGAGTCGGTTATTGTGAGCATGACCTTTAACGCTCAACTCGCTTTGCTCAATAGATAAAGCGTATTATGTGTTTTCGTCAATACTTGATTCAAGGGGCCTAATTCAAGGCCTAGTCCATTATGTCCTTCAGGTGGCGATGAACTCACTAAGAAAAGGTTCAAAGCCGGAAGCTACCTTTTCCAAATTCACGATACGAAAGGTTGCCCAACCTATATTTGTTTTGTGTTTTATTGATTTACTTATTGATTTTGTGTTTTCAGTCAATATTGCCTTTGGGGGGGACTGTTGGATATTTTTTTAAAAAAGTCAAATTGACTTAATCTAATCCTCTTAAATCTCCAACTAACCCCATATTTCTCCTTAACCCTCTCCACTATCCGTTCTGTTTCTCTCCCTATATAAACTCTCTCAATCATCTCATAATTACATATTCATTTTCTCTACCTACTCTCTCTCCTCTCATCTCACGGTAAAGAAAGAAAACAGTGGAGTGAAAATTAAAAAAAAATAGAGAGATAATTCTCACGGGTTTTCTGCTACTATATACTTAAGTGTTATTATTATTTTGGGCAACCTTCTTCATCTGAGCAGAAGCTCTGTGCTCTCGCTCGAGTACGGAGGCCGGCCGTTTCCGGGGGCTTTTACCGCTAGGGGAAGAGGATCGACTGTGTCAGGGCGATAGACGAGTCCTCTATCTTCTAGGGCAGTGAATCACGACTGCACCCGTTCAGTTCTGGTGTTCTAACTCTTTTAATTTCAGATTTAATCTAATTTATTCTCTTTTTTGACAGCAGTTTTTGTATCTTCATGTATATCCACTCATATAATTGCATATGTATTTGTTTTTAGCATATATGAATATGAATTTTTCTTATCGAGGCATAGTCATACACATATCTGTATACATAATTAGCAAGAAAATACATATAGATAATCATTATATCCAAGTCGTATTCGAACTGTGTGCACTCCTAATGGCAACCAATTCTTTTCCCAGTTCATGTAAAGAACTAACCCCTTGAATAAGTTCACCACAGAGATTTAGTACACTCCAATTTGACAATAATTTTAAAGGGTTCAATTACTCATCATTACTATTTGTTCCAATTTCAAAGGATAAAGCTAGACTACATATGATTTCACTATTGAAATAGCAATTTCACAATAGAGATAAAATGATTTTTAAGATAATAGTGAAACTGCTACGTGGTCTTATCTCATTCGTTGATATTAGAGCGGATGACGAGGAATGTGATACTTAGATAATCTCCAATTATCAACTAATCTGAGAGGATCTAAGTCCTCATCGAAGATACAATTTTCCTATTATAATTTGTACATTGTTGTTAGGGTATACGTCAACAAGAACGGCTCGAACGGAGACACAATACACACCCAAATGATTTTGAAATCATAGAATAAAGACGCAAATTCAATCACAGTACTCACAGGTATATAGTGGTTCACTCTTCCGGAGCTACTCCATGGTGCAACGACAACGCTCAGTTCTTTTATATTCCAAAAGAATTAGATCAAAGAGAACACCCTCTCTTGATCAAGATACACTCTAAGAATTCTCACAAATCCTCTCCTTGATATTAGGAAAAACTCTCTGTTTTTCATTTCTCTTACTCTTCTATAAGAGGAGTTGTTTCTGAGATGATTTTTCCTAAAGAGTTTTGTCCCTATTTATAGTGTTTGAAAAACACTATGCACTAATAAAATATTATTAGTGGTGGGACCCATCACCTTTTTTTAAACTTTTCAGCCACCGATTTCGGTGAAATAATAAAAGGTCAGACCCGTCACCTTTTATTATTCAATTTTGACGGTTGTTGGCTAACAATCTCCCACTTGAAGATTTGATTGAGTATCAATCATATCTTCACACTATTTTTGGTTACATCATCTGGATGTCTTGTATCTTTGGCATCTTGTACGGCCCTCAACGTTCTCAACTGAGGCCATATGAGACTGCACACAGCCTCGCCTTCTCAAGCGAAACTGGCTTGGTTAGCATGTCAGCTGGATTGTGTATCATATCAATCTTCATAAGCTTGAACTCGTTCCTGCTTTGCCATCTCCGTATGGCATGGTGCTTCGTGTCAACATGTTTGGTCCGTGCGTCATTCTCTAACAAGTGAATGACACTCTGACTGTCGCAGTGGATGAAGTATTTCTCAAAGCTTACCCTAAGCTCGAGAAGAAAATCTTTCAACCATAGCAACTCCTTTGCTGCCTCTACTGTAGATACGTACTCCGCTTCGGTTGTCGATAAAGTCATAATATCCTGTAACTTGGATCTCCAATGTATCGCTTCACCACTCAAGATGAAGATGTAGCCGTTCGTGCTCCTTCTTGAGTCTATGTACCCGGCATAGACTGCATCACAAAATCCCTCTAGTTGTAAATCCACCCCACCATACTTGTAGGCGTCAAAAATTACCTATAGATTCCCAAACACAGCTCAATACGAAGAGAGGGCGAAAGACGTCATTGTCTAAGTCAGGGAATATCATCCGGGGTCTAGTTGATGCAAAAGGAAGCAAGGAAAACACAAAAAATAACAACTCAAAGAGACTATAGTTTCCGAGACAGTGTCAACTGTCTCGAAAATGCGAAACACTGCTGGTGTCTCGGAAATAGGGAGGCAATGTAACGTCCCTTTTGACATTTTTTTAGACTTTGTGTGACTCACGTGGATTCATAACAGATTAGGATCATCCATAAACATGGGGAGGCCGTTATAAACTAAAGAGAAACTCAAAATCCCCAGAAATCACGACATTTAACAGATTGAACATCGATTACAAAACTGCCTGGAACTAGGGCTGAGCATGGTTCGGTCCAAACCGAAAAAACCGACCGAACCGAACCGAACCGAACCAAATCGACCCGGAAAAATCGGTTTTATGAGTAGGGCGGTTCGGGTCGGTTTGAAAAGTTTTCAACCCGAACCGACCCGAACCGACCGAATATAGTGTAATACTACCCATTCTGATCTCAAACCCTACCCGACCCGTCCCCAAAGAGTCAAAAACTTAAACTCTAAACTCATTTTCTGAATCATTATGGGTTGAAAACAATATCATTATATCAGTGTTTAATGCTTCATAATCTCCTATTTTGTTGATATCTTTTTTTTCTTTAACACAGTTTGTTATTTGATAAGAAGTTTGATGAAGTTAGAACCGAACAAACCAAACCGAACCGCACCGAACCGACTTGCAACAGTTCGTTTCGGTTTTGAATTATAGGCGGTTCGGTTCGGTTGTTTAAATTTTGGTAAAAACCGAACCGAACCGACCGTTGCACACCCCTACCTGGAACGACCCCTTCTTCCGAGACAGTAGACACTGTCTCGAAAATAGGAGTTAACAAATAAAATTTGTTTCGACTTCTTATCTTCAGAAACGGTTCCCAGGGGCTATAAATACTTTCCTTACACCCTTGTGCACATGGGAGAGCTATTTGGCAACAGAGAATTGGCATTTTGGTGAACTGAGAGATAGAGTTCTTCACATCCTGAGAGCCTTCAGTATTTTCCTTGAGATCAAACCTTGTTTTATTCTTGAGAAGGGTGTTTTATCTCACATTGTTGAGATATCCACTTCTGTCCTTGTTTCTAAAACGAAACATTGACTCCAAGCCTTCTTCGGATCAATCTAGACCTGTGACTCGGTCGTCCACGGACTAACGCATCCCCGACACAGACAAAGATCATACACAAGCAGCGATCAAATAAAGATGGTTAAGGAAAGAGGAAAATAACGGAAGAGATGCCATGATGATGGAAAATTTTAATTGTTAGTCCTTTTAGACCTTGCGTGTTAACTATAAAGCTTACAAATTATCTTTAAAAGCTTCAATGTTATATTTAACTGTTAGGTTTTAAGTTTAACTGTTAGATGTTAAACTTGAGTGTTGAATGTTAATTTTGGCGTGATTTTAGGGAATAATCCACTTGATCAATGATGGCGACATTTAAGTGATGTTATAGCTGTTGTGACTTGCGGGGCATAGGAGAAGGCAACAAAGGGGGAGGAAGGTGTAGACAGAGGAGGAAGGAAAATGAAGGTGGATACAAAAGTAGAGGGATGAAGAATGTGAGAATGAGATGGATGAGAGACGTGGAGCGGGGAGGGAGAAAGAAAAGTGTAAGAGGAGAGACGAAAATCGAGAGGAGAGATGAGATGAGAAATAAAGTTGATATGAATAAGAAAGAAGGAAAAATGATGATGACCAAAGAAAAGAGGAAGGTGAAGATAGGAGGATGGAGATAGAGTGAAGAGGGAGGAGGGAGGAAGTATGATGAAGGAGAGAGCGAAAAGGAGAAGGAAACAGAGGAAAAATGTTGATACAGGGAGGAGGAGGAGGAGGAAGAAGATAAAAGTATTTTAGGGCTAAAAAAAGAAAAAGGGTGTGAAAGAAAGAAAAGTTAAAAAAAAGAGGTTTAAGCGTATTTGATTTCGGTCAACGGGGGTAAGTCACCATGATGATTGTTAAGAGTGTTGCTACGGAGACCCAAAATATGGGACCAATGGAGGGGACATGTGATGTATCCCCTCCCTATTGCATAATGAGTTGGTCCCCTCCCTATTGCATAATGAGTTGGCATGTCCCCCTCCCTATTGCATAATGAGTTGGCCATGCCAACTCATTATACAATAGAGAGGGGACACATCACCTGTTCTTTCCATTGGTCCCATATTTTGGGTTCTTAAATCATTTTCCTGATTGTTAATTTGTAACCTAAACGAGATTTATTATACTTATAATATCCCTTTTCTTCTTCCTTTTATTATTCTATCTATCTCTATAATATCCCTCTCTCATCAGAGCCCGAAGAAAATAACAGCGAAATCTCGTCCCTTTCTTAAAAAAAAAAAAAGGTCCCGGCCCCCAATCCCGATTCCAAAATTCTCAGAAATGCATAGATCCGATCCCTCCCCTCGAAACTCCCACCCAAACTAGGGTTTTGCGACGGCGAAGCGGAGGAAGGGATCATGTTCTACGGGGCTGCGGCCTGGGACCCGTGGCTGATCGCGTCTCAGATCGTCTGCCTCCAGTGCCTACATTACCTAACCCTCGGGGTCCTCATGTCCATCTTCGTCGGGACCCGCGTCTCCAGGATGAGCCTGATGTACTTCTTCGATTTCTCCACGGTCACCGTCTCGACGGCCACGGGGTGGTGCGCGATCGTCTCGTTCCTCCTCACCTCGGTCATTGGGTAACAAAAAAAAACCCAACATAATTTGTTTGCCTCCTTTGGAGTTTGTTATTTATTAAATCTTAGAAGTGGGTTTGGTTTTAATACCTATTTAAAAGGGGGGAAAAAACTATTGGAAACAATACCCATATGTGGCCGGCCATCTTCTTCAAGATAGATCAGCTCAAAAGTAGATTGAGTTAGGGGACATGGTATTCTAAGGTAAACTGGTGAATTTTGAAAGGATTGGGGTGAGGTAATGACGCCTCGCACCGGGGAAACTAAAAGGTCGGGTCTAATAGAAGGAATGTTGCGGATTGTTTCGAAGAAGATATGGAAGGTATATGGAAGGTATCGGTTTATCACTGCTGTGTCTTCGATTCCTGGGACCGGTGGCAGCTGTTTTAGTATGTAATAATGGGTAACGGTTGCCATGACTTTGCATTGTATGGCGTCTGAGTATTAGCATGCTCAGAAGTGACTAGATTAACCTGTTTGTTTTATTACAAGGAAATAGTTATTGGTGTGTGTATATTTGGGTTTGCCAATTGTTTGGATGCTGAGAACTATGAATTACATATATATCCTTAATGTTATAAATGTTTTTCCATTAAAGGCTTGTCATGTAGAGCATGGTTCAACAACATTGAGAAAGCAAAATTACAACGGCGACCGAATTTTTATTAGTTCTCAGCTTCAGAACAGACCTCGGCTACAAAGCACGAAAAGATCTAGAACAAAAAATTGGTACCCACCTGGCTTGTTGGTTGATCTATATGTTTTCCTTTTGACTAGGGTAACATCTATAGTTAAATGAGGATGTCTAGTTCACAATATGAAATCACATTTACTTTTTTGGGACAAAATAATCCAAATATGTGAATTTATTTTGGTTTATCTAATACTTGTTGGGGTGTTTTTGGGCTCAATGCTTTCTTATCTGGTGCCATCATTTTATTTCCAAGTTCAAGTAACATGCATGTGGAGGTTACCCATCTAATTCAATAGAACGAATTCAAACATATGCCACCATCTTTAATCCATGTGATATCAAATGAGTTAACATCTTGGATCAACTGAAGAGTGACTACCGGTATCTTCAGTTCATTACATGCTATATGCGCTGGTAAACCTTAAGATCACCACTTACAGTGCTTCTGCCTTTCTTGCCTGGTAGCATTAGTTTTTGCCCGCTAGGTCAACTAACATGCATGTTGATGTTTCGCCTTGATCAAATAGAATGAAGGGGAAGATATTCACCATAGATTATCCTCGTGATGCCAAATAAATTTACACGTTTGATCCACTTTTAGTATTTTAATTATTTGTGTTGTCAGTCTCGCAACCATTATCTAGATAAAGTGCAAACCGAACTCTATAGTTTATAATATTGATGAAGTAAATTATTACTGATACTTCTTAATGAATATGATAGAATGTCCCTAAAAAATCCTTCATTAAATGTTTGTTAATACCAAAATTGTGTCTGAATTTAGCCTAGTGTTTTATTGTTACTGCCATTGTTTTCAAATTCCCAACTCAAATCTTGAGTTTTACAATCCATTAGATGGCTAGCCATTATCCGCTTTATAGTTGGATTAAGTTCCTGAAAGTCAGCTTCAATCAGCAGTTATGTTGACAAGTTATTGCGATGGGATTGTCCAGCACTTCCAGTTCATTCTTGGATCCTAAGTTTCCGATGGTCAGTTTCAACTATTGCTACATGGCTAGGTCATTGTTCTAACAAGACTACTAAGCCTGTTTCGCTGTATCGCTTTTGGGACGTTTTAGCCCACTTTTCAAGACTTAAAAAAGTTCATAATATATGTATCATCATCTGATGTACCTTCTTTGTAACAGCGAGCAAGAGCATCATTACTTATTTGTTACCTTTTTATCATGCCATTTCTAAATTTCTAGGGTTAACTTTGGGAACACTTAGGAGGTGAAGTTAATTCACCTCCATTCACCTTGGTTCACCCCCTAATAGTATAAAAATTGTTACCCCCCAAATTGGGGTGTAACCAAGGGGAAGAGAATTCCCTTCCCTTCCCTTCCTTTCCCTTCCCTTCCCTTCACTCAGTTTCCCTTAACTTCCCTTCACCCCCTACGAATCCAAACAGACCCCTAGGTTAAACTTTTTAACTTTTGGCTCTTCTACCCTGTGTGAATTGGCTGAATTAACCTTGTGTGAAATTAGTTACTCTCTGAGGGCAGAAGAGTAAAAAAAAAAAATCCTGGGGCCTATCTGCCAAAATGAAACTACATGCTTAGTAAATTCAAAACAGCACTGCTACAAGGGATCTATGTCCAATTAACTGTACTTTTTATTTCTCCCTATTGTCTTTTGATTCTAATCGTTGTTTACTTTTTTTTGTTTCTTGGAATTAAATCCTCTAGTTTTTGTCATTTAAATTCATTGAAGTCTAAGCCCTATTTCGCTGCTTTGCTTCTGCTTTTGCTTTCCACGCAATTGGGCTCGGTGTTTGGTTTGATGGTGTTTTAGTTGGGTGCCCTAATGATACTGCCCATCAACACTTGAAGAGGTGCGCGGACCTAGGCAGCTTAAGTGCTAGGCACTTCAATTAAGCATCCGAAGCACCCGGCTAGGGGACTTTTGCGCATCTGGAGCATCTGGAGTTGCCTAATGTTGTTCTAAAGACTAGCATAAAGTAGCCTTCTATTTTTGACGTACTACATGGATGTATTAGCCTTTTGGTCTGATTAACAATACACAATCGCTCACATTTTCTGCGGTCTTGATCAGAATATTCTAGCTAACACTCCTTGCTGTGAACGAAAATTATAAGATGCTGGTTTGTTATGCCATTGCTTGATTTAGGGTCTTAATGATCAGCCAAGGTAATAATATGGCATGTATACAATATTACATAAAACTGAATGAATGATAGGATCCATAGTAAAGTAGCAAATTGACTTCCTGATATTAAATGCATTGATATTAAGTAACTGAAAATATCTTTTTTATATATCATGAGATCAGAAAAAAAAGAATGCTAATTATAAGTGACTGCCTTTAAACAACTGCATATGCTAGTTGTACATGATTACGCTATAATTGCATTGTGTTGATGGTGTCCAAAAATGTGAATTTAATAGGATGTGTACCAGAACCTGCCAAGTTCTTTGGGTTTAACTTGGGCAAAACTTTGGTCGATCCTTATATTTGTTACTAGTTCTTTCTTCTAACACTCCCAGTTTATTAGGCGGTTGACAGTTAAGATTGATATGGAGGTAACTTTGCTTCTAAATTTGTGGCAACATCTCCTTGTTTGTCATATTCATACGATCTGATGTCATATGCTCATGTGATTTGACGCAGAACTAGATTCGGCAAGGTTTTTTCTCATTACTATCGTACTTGTCTAGATGTTGCTGATTCCATTTTTTCTCATATACTAGGATCCTTTTCTAATCTTACTATCATATCGTTCACATGTGATGTGGGAACTTGCCAGTTTGTTCTTTTAATTTTATTCATTAAGTTGCACCTTTTTTAAAATTAATACTCTAGAAAGATTTTGTTTAAGAGAAGACACCCTCTTACTTTTCTTCTAATGCTTGAACAGGGCAGTTTACATGCTTTATTTGATTGAGAGAGCCAAGAAGTGCTTTGATTTTTCAGCTACCGTGTATATTGTCCATCTATTTTTGTGCATCATGTATGGAGGGTGGCCGTCTTCTTTTATATGGTGGATTGTAAACATTGCTTGCCTAGCTTTGATGGCTTTCCTTGGGGAATGGCTGTGCATCAACCATGAAATGCAAGAAATTCCTATTACACGGCTTCGTTCAAGTAAGGGATCTATATCTTCCTTGATATCAATAATTTATGCTGCGTTCATTTATGTGTCCTGAGTTTCGTTTCTAATAAATTACAATTTGTGAGAATCTTTCTTTCCTGATCCAGTAGACATGCTAAAACAGTGATTATGAATTGGTGGCTTCTTAAGGCTTAATCTAACAAAATTTATGTAAGGTACTATTCGTTAAAACATTCTCCGCATGGTTTTCAAAGATGGATTTAGACTGGACAGATCCTTAATATAAATTTATACTTAAGGGTCTTTTTTTGGAATTAATGAATGAAATTCATATGACTCATATGACTGTCTCCTTCAAACAAATTGGCATTTACAATGCAACTACCACAGTAGATTAGAGGACTAGAGGCCTGGGTTCTACTGAACATAACCAAATCATCATAAGATTAAGGGAAATCCTTCGGCGATCTTGCATGACTGCACAATGTGTACGTGGTTCATATGTGAGCGCATAAGAAATTAGAAAATGAAAAAAGTAATCAAATGGAAATCCTTCGGCGATCTTGCATGACTGCACAATGTGTACGTGGTTCATGTGTGAGCGCATGAGAAATTAGAAAATGAAAAAGTAATCAAATGGGCAGATGCTTAATTGTTCCCTTCAGAATGAGCGGGAGCACACCTTTGATTGCTGATAAACTTAGACCATATGCCAACACTCATACAATCATATGCAATGAATTACGCTTGCCAGAGTTTCAAATCTACTGAACATAAGGAACATTTCTTATCACAATCACTGCAACTGAACTGGAAATAGTGGTGATAAGAGTTACTGGCTGGTCTGATACATATCTTCTGAGAGCTTCTTTGTGCTGGGTAGGAAATCTTGTAACTGCTGAGTTTAGTGCAGTAATGAATTTCCAAATCTTCCTTCTGACTCCCTATTAACTTGATATGATTACTCCTCAGTATTGCAGTCATTAGGTCCCTAGGTCAAGCTCCTAGTATTTTTACGGTTACTCTTTGGAATGTCCATTGTCCTCAAGTTGCGTAACCCCCTAGCCTATTTCAGTGTTATGATCTTCTGGACTCTGGGCATAGTTATTTAATTTCCAAGGGATTCATGTGCACTTGGATTTTGAACTACATGGAGTTGGAAAATATCAAAAACATTTAGAACTCAGTGTAATGCAGAAATTAAATGTACCGGATCAGTAGCTATTAATTGGTAAATGTAGCCTATGGATAGAATAACACTGCCACAGACAAGTTATGCTCTCGTTTAGCATTTAACTTACAGTAACGGCCTGCTAATGTTTGCCTCTCCCTTCTTTCTCGCAGCTTATAATTGTAATAAATTAGTACGTGTTTGATTGTGAATCTGTTTTCTTTGCAGATGCTTGACTTCAGAAGCTGAAAGAACATAGAAACGATTTGCAAACCCTGCAGTGTTCGACATTCGCTTAATTTTCCTTTATGATAGTATGAATTTGATTCTTCTGACGGTCATGGAGAAGTTTGCAGGTGAAGAACAGATACCAAACTGTAAGGGGCTACTTGACCTTCTTTGAGGGGGTCATATATATCTTAATTTTTTTGGATTTACTCTCATGAAAATGTATACACAAACAAATTTATTGGTAGATGGTCGAGTCATTTCCTTGTATCTTGTATTTCACTAATGGGCAAGTTGCTAAGTTTCTGTTGCTTTCTTTATGAGATCTGGTTATGTATTAGTTTAATACAGGTCTCAATGGAGTTGATTTCGCAAAGACAAAAGTATTCTGAAATATTTGCTCTTAATGTAAGTAAGATCAACGCCGGAGAAGCTCTAGTCTTTAGCTCAAAGGAAAATATGAACAGTCTGCAATAAGACAGGGAGACGCTAGAAATATACTGGATTTGGTTTATATTGTAATTTATTTATCAAAATATTTAAATTATAGTACTCGTATAGATTATAATCCCAGACGGATTGTTAATTTGGCACATTGGAAATTAATTTAGACTGCTTCGCTTGTTCCTTTTTCTAAATTGATAAATTATTTCTTACGCCTAGGTAATAGTTTCTCTCTCGATGATCTAATAATATTTTGATATTATACCGATGCATATTGAAAGCAATACAGCTAGTTAGATAGTATTCTAGCACCAAAATATCCTACAAGCATTAGACAAAATAATCCGAGAGTCCACCACGTAGAATGTCATTAGAATTAATAAAGATGATTACCCAAAAAACCAAAAAACCAGAAACCCCAAAAAAAAAAAAAAACAAAAAAACAAAAAACAAAAAACCAAAATGGCCTATACATGAAAATGATAAGGAAAAATTATATCAAGGCCCCAAAAAACTAAACTAATGTGTGGAAGGCCTTTGTATGATTTCTAATGTGTAGCAACCCCTAATACTAGCAACTCGTGATTTAGCCTCTTTACACTAACCCAAAATTTCAACATAGACCATATTAGTAATTTATTTTCACAAAATGACCCCTTTGAGATTTAATTGTTATTTTCGATCCAGTTTCAGCCACCTGGCTAAAACTGGGTCGAAAATGACAAATAAAGTTCGATAACTTCAAGGGATTTAAAATATTAATTTCACGAAGTTTAGTGCATGATTAACCATGCTAATGAAGTTGCAGAAGTTCAAAAACTTCACAGGATTTAAAATCTCCTGTTAACCACACTAAACTTCACGGGATTTTAAATCCTGTAAAGTTTTCAAACTTTATTTACCAGATCGAAAATGATAGTCAAATTTTAAAAGGGCCTAGTTTTAAAAATAAATTTCTAATAGGGTCTTATTTAAAATTTTGTTCTTTATACTATGTCATGTCATCAGATAGAGGGGGTAAAAAACTCTCATTACCCCAACATCCCCTCCAAAAAATGACAAAATGACACCCCCACCTCCATAACCTCAGAGGTCAACCCCCCCACCGCCTCGGGCCCCAACCAAAAAAAAAGAAAAGAAAAAAAAACCCTTAATTTCTTGCCCCCCCGGCGGGGCCCCAACCAAAAAAAAAAGAAAAAAAAAACCTTAATTTCTTGGCTTAGGGTAATAATATTATCAAGAATGGCTGAAAACCCTAATTTGCCCCCTAAAATTGCTCCTTATCTGGGAATTATGACAGTAATGATGCCACAGAGGGGATGCCACGGAGGCCCTCTTTGGCATGGGAAAAGTGCGAGCCTTTTAGAGAATGGAGGAAGGGGGCATTCAAAAAGAAAATGTTCCCTGCTCAAGAATGGAAGTGAGTTCTCTTTAGCTGTATGAAATTTAATTTTAAAACTTGTTAATTTTTGTGTGAAATTCTGGTGGGAGGTTTTGTTTTGAAAAAATTAGGAGGAAAATTGGAAGAAAGGTACTAGTTTACTTGTTAGAGCTCTGTATTGAAATTTGTGTGGTAGTTTTGTGAAAAGAATTGTGATGGAAAACTAAGCAAGAAAATTTGGAGAAAGTAAGCAATTTATATATTGTTGGTTTTGTGATGTTAATCTGTAAATTTCTGTGATTTTAATTTGTGTGAAGTTGTCATCTATGAAGTATAGACTTGTTGTTTGGACTTAGCTCATTGTGAATTTACTATAGGCTATTCTTTGAAAAGTTAGAGAATTTGTACAATGTAGAATTAGTGTGAACTATGATGAATCATATGTGAATTTTAGCAAATAGACATTACATGTAATATTTATTGATAAGTGTAATCATAGGCTGCCAATTACGATTCAGAGATTATCAAGTCTAGGCCATAACTATTAAGTTTTAGCATTACATGTTAATAATTATCAACGGATGTTAACTTTTAGCCATACCTATTAAGTTTTATAATTGGATGGTTTAATATTGTTCGTTGGTTTTTAAGTTTCCATAACTATTAAATTTAAGGTTTGGGTGTTAATACTGTTCGTTGGTTGTTAAATTTAGAATTGAATAGTTGTTAAGACTAATTGTTTATTTTTCAAGAAAAAGGATAGCAGTTGCAGCTGAAATCGGGTCTACCGCAAGTTTTAGTGCCTATTATGATTTCATAAAATAGCATGAACCGTGGATGAAGCAGTGGGGCTGGGATGCCTATGAGGGCTGCAATTTTGAACATTATGTAATATTTGGCCCTCAAGCACTTGATCCACCAACACTAGAACTTGTGTTGATGCTAAAATAGGAAAAAAAGATTGTGAATGTTGACTTGGAGTTGGTTCATGAGCATATAGGATTCGCAATTGCTGGGGAGTTAATTTATTCAAATAGAGACCCGCATAACCGAATATAGAGGGAGTATTTTGTAGGAAAGAAAGAACTAATGAAGGAAAATAAGAAACCAGAAAATGGGCAAGGGAAGGAAGCAATACATAGCATGAGAAGGCATGTTGAAGAGTTATTGGAAACTCTTATTGAGTCAAACATAGAGAAGGATGTTCATGACTTTGTTCTACTGTAAATTTTAAATCGATATGCAATAATTTGGTGTCCTAATAAGGCATCCCAGGACTGTTGTTCCAATATGTGGATAGCACTGATAGAGTCAAGAGTATTGCATTGGGCAAAGTTATTTTTAGTAAGATAAAGAGAGGCATTCAAATTGCTTTGGAAGGAATAAGAAAAGAAAGAGTTACATATGTACGTGAATGCATTTCATTGATCCCTGTAAGTTGCATAATATGTTGTTTTTGTCAAAGTTTTGTAGAACATGTTAATTTTGTTTGTTCTTGTTATACATATTATTTTTATTTGTGATTATTAATTATGATTGCCATTTGATAGTTATGGTAGTATAAGATGACCGACACTAAAAAATTTGCCCTTCGTGTTAGATGGAAGCCTCCATTGATAAATTGGGTAATGAGGGGAAAGAAGGCTGGATCCATGAGAAAAGAGACGATTGCTTCAAATGTAGAGAAAGCTAGCATCGAATTACTGGAGAAACCTATTAGTGAAGTTGGCCCATGAAGTGCAAAAATACCCACTTAGAAAGCCCAATTTGAGGAAGGATGATAAATCTCGCCAGGGAAGAAAAGAAATTCTATAGTCATCGTAAGGAGTAAAACTGATGAGCAATTTGTGTCCCAGAAGGTTGTTCGGATAAGATGAATGAGAAGCAAGGAAAGGGTAGGGAGAAAAATAAGAGCTTTTCAATAGGCTATGTAAGATTTTAAATATTCTACTTAATTACTAAAGTCGTTAATGTTTTCAACAAACCTATTAACCTTGGTTATTAGCTGTTAACCTTTATAGTTGTTTGTTAACTTTGATCATTGCTTGTTAACCTTGAGCGATGCATGTTAACCTTCATCCTTGTTAATTTTAGAAAGTTAATTCTAAGTATTGTTATAGAACTGTTTTCTTTGATCCTTATTAATTTAACTGATAGGCTTTTTATTTCTTTTTCAGATTGTTAGTCAAAGGTGTTGTGCGCAGCGGAAATTTCGGTAGAGTTTCTGGTGCACAATAAGAGAGAGAGATCGCAATAAGAATTCACTGTCTCACCAAAGAAATAAGAATCTGAAGCGAATATCTCAACAAAGTAAGATATCAGCTCTTCCTCTCATCAGTTCTAGGACTGACCTGTCGAGGGAACCTAATAAACTATTACAATGGTCATAAACAACAAATCACACAAGTTTTACGTGGTTCGGCAATTGCCTATGTCCACGTGGCAAGGAGGGGGGTCTACTATTAGAGAAAGAGAATACAAATGAGTTTACAATCACACAAATTAAATCCTCACACAAATTCTCAGATCTCTCACAAATATCTCCCACAAAGGATGCTCAAAAGCCTCAAAAGGACAGCCGTCACCTCTGTAGTTTTCTTCCTCTGAAAACACCAAAGTCCGGTCCTCTACAAAACGCGTCCCCTGCACGAAGCTCTTGTACGCCGCCGCTGGATTTCTTTTCACGTAGGTATTTATAGCCTGGATGTGGCCCCCGCATTGAAAACGCGTGCGTGGAACAAAAAATGCGTTCGTGGGGTGTGTCAAAACGCATTCGTGAATAACATCCAGGGGTTTAAAGGATAACATCCAGCGGTTAAAGACCTCTTCATGTGGGCAACAAACGTGTTCACGTGGGTGGGCCCCCACGTGTTCACAAAAGGATATGTGATGCTTTTCAAAAGGAAGAGGAAATAGAGAAGTTATCCATTGATGAACAACTTTGTTTTTGGAGGAATTTTGCTAAGTTTAATTATAAATTGCTTAATGTGTGCAAGGGTAGTAGCATTTTTAATGGAAAGCTTATGCAAAAGAGATTTGTTGGCTTAACAAAAAAAGTTGAAGGCTATGAAGGGACCAGTGATATAATTGAACCTGAAGTAATAGAGGAGAATGTTAAAAAAACTCATGCTACAAAATGATAGGCATACCAAGGCAGCAACAAAGGAGAAGAAAAATCATGCAGATTCTTTTGCTTGGGGAGGATTTAATAATGATTTATGCATGATTATGGTGATGGAGCCAATATTGAAGGGGAAGATATGCATATTGAGGAGGAGAATGTAGCAAAAGAAAAGGAGAAGGTGAATAAGGAAGAAGAGAAGAAGAACAACATTGAGGTGAATGAAGAAAAAGAAAAGAAGAACAACATTGAGGAAGAAATACAAATGAGAAAGTAGTTGAACGAAAGGAGATGAAAACCTAGAGTAAGAGGTATAAGTGCCCACAAAGATGAGGACAAAGGCACCAAGTAAAAGGGTTAGGTTGAGATCATAACTAATCCAAACCCTATTAACTGAAGGAAACGAGGACAAGAAAATAGAGGGAGATCAAATTGAAACATCCGTCCATATAATAATGACAAAGAAGCAACTAGGTACTACCCCAAACCTGAAGACTACACTTGGGATTTGTTGAAGAACAGTAAAATGAAGAAGAATGGGAACATATGATCTTCTGAAGGTGTTAAATGAGGGCATTCCTAAAGTTTTAGATTTTAGCATATGTGTAATAGAAAGTACTAGGAATTTCATTCATAACTACAACTTACATGAGCATGTAGCGTCAAAGCTCACACTAGATGAGGACAAATGGCTCTCACATTATTACAAGCAGAAATGCCAACAGTAAGTTTCATTTTATACTTTCCTATTAACTTATCCATTACCTATTATTTTTTACTAGTAGATGTTAAATATTGTCTATAGTTGTTAATCTTGGGTAATAGCTATCAACTTATGGCAATATATATTAACCTTTGGTAGTAGATGTTAATTATCTGGATAGCTATTAATGTTTGTCAGAAACTGTTAACTTTTAGGAGTATGTAATAATTATTGTCCACATATGCTAACTGTCTTAAGTTCATGTTAATATTTGTCAATATTTGTTATTTTATCTTATATCATACTGTTATATTTCGTACTTAAGGTTGACAATCTTAGTTCAGGAGTTATATTATCGTTGATACATTAACCAGCAGCATTTACATATTAGAGCTTCTTTATTTGCCATGTGGAGGATGACTCGATGATACGGTAACCACACAGCCAATCTATAATTAGTCTCTCCTAGAAAGATAAATTTAAGTATTTTTGTGGAAGCTTTGCATACCATAGAAGCATTGATAGATAGATTGAGCGCCTGGTTACGGAAACAGAAAATATTTTATTGAATAAGGATTATGGAATCATATTAGCTTTTCTTCAGTGTAAGCACCAGACCAAATACCTAATCCTCTTCAACTATATTTTATTATTGACATTACACTTCCTTGATTGAAATACACATAGCCTTTATGCTGATACTCCAGACTTCGTAGAGATCTATTGCTCATTTATATAAAAATATATTGCCATGGGCAGCATTATTCTATCGGCCCCCCTAGTTCACAAAGGCCACTAACATCTTGCTGAAGTTAGGTTGGATGAGAAAGTTGTTAAGCACTATAGCTCGGCTGATCACAGTGCTTACCTTGAACCAGTGAATCGAGTAATCACCTACATATATTGTATGAAGGCTGGATTTAAACCGCAGAATGTTTGGAGAAGATACAAATATGAAGCCAACCCTTATAAGCCTAAAAAAGGATCGTTAATAACTTAATATTATACTAACGCAATCTCTTTTAGTTTTACCCCCGCAATTACTTTTAGTTTTATTTTCAATACAAATATTTAACTACCTTGCTATGTTCTCTCGTGTAGTTATAACTGTGGGATTTATGTCCACTTGTATGTACGGACTACACTCCTTGGTCTTTAACTCAAAGCAAGTTATTCCTCCTAATGATTTTCTGGATGTTGTACGTGCCAGGCTTGCAATAGCATCAATAATTGAAGGACAGGAATAGAAGAGCTTGCATGGGCACTAGATGAGGATGATCCTAAATTTGTACCAAGAAGTGAAAGGATAGCGAAGCATATATTGTAATAACTTATGTTAGGCTATTTTTTTGTGACTATTTTGTGTAATTAATAATACATTTGGATGCCAAACATTTCATTGATCTTGTTTTTGTGATTGTTGTTATTGTGTATCTAGTGTTGTTACTGTGGATTTGGTATTCTTATTGTGTATTTGAGAAAGTTAACAGAACTTAGTTATAGTTAATAAATACCTGACATAGTTACATGATCTACATATACTAGATATAGTTAGCAGATACCTAAGATAGTTAACAAGATCTACATATAGTTAATAGGTACTAGTTAAAGTTAACACATACCGAAGATAGTTAATAGTTTGTATATATATAATTAACAGTTACTAGATGTATTTAACAGATACCAAAGATAGTTAGCAAGATCTACATATAGGTAACAGTTACTAAAGATAGTTAATAGACACCTAAGATAGTTAACATATATAGAATATATAAATATTGATTAGTCTTACATCCTCCGACTTGATATAGTTAGTATCCAAAAAAGACATGACAACCTAAACAACTTTAATTACATCCTCCGACTTTAATTAACATTATAGAGCCTTATGCATTAAACTACAAAAGACTTGACAACCTAAACAACTTTACCTAAAATAAAATACTCTAGAGCAATCCATATTAATCACCAATTGGTTTGTTGCACGTAGCTCAATTGTGACCTTCAATTTTTCATTGAGAGCATTTAACTACACGTTTATAAATGGTTCTATTGTTAATATGTCTTGTTCTATTTCTCCCATTCCTTTTAGGGTCTGTTTGATTCGTTTCCTTCACTTTCCATGAATGACTTTCCTTCACTTTCTAGTGTTTCCTTCACTTTCCTGAAAAATGTTTCTTGTGTTTGTTTCGTCAAAAAATATGGAGTGAAAGTACTTTCCACCATTTTTTATAGTTTGGTTCAACTTGAAAAAAGAAGAAAATAATTGAATTGTGAATAGATTCCTTCATTTTCTAGTGTTTGGTTCAAACTAAAAAATCAAGAAAACTTGATTGTGGTCACCATGGTAAGATTACCACTCATCATCATAGTTGTGCATATAAACATGGAAATTGTGAACAAAATCAATTATCTTATGATCACAATTGAATCAAATGATGAATAACAGATTAGCACAAAACTGAACCCAAAGCAATGTTGGCTGCAATATATTTTGTGCTCAGAAAAGGCTCTTTTTTCATTATCTACCTTGCCATGAAGTTTATAAATAGCAATGTTGGCTGCAATATATTGCCTCGCTAATATATTGCTGCTATAAACTTTGGTTGCATATCTAAAAAATAACTCATCATCATAACACAAAATATGCATACCAACCAAAGGCCAACCAGGAGCTGAAACCAAGGCCGAGAGCAGGTTGAAACCATGCACAAAATTAAAACAAAGGCCAAGCATCAACATGAAACCAAAGAACTGCAACAAGACCAAAGACCAACAATGGCTGGAAACACACTTGGCTGAACGCAAGGCCAAGACCAAGGCTAAAACCAGCATGTAATGCACAAATAGTCAGCACAAAGGAAACCAAACCAAGGCTGAACGCAAGGCCAAGACCAACATTGGCTGGAAACATACTTGGCAAGCACACAACTGATGGGGTAAAACACATTCACAAAGTTCTGCAACAAGACCAACAAAGAACTATCACATAATCCTGCTGATGAGGTAAAACGCATTGGTATAAAGCTTGCCAAACTATCACATAGCTGACCAACACATCACAACTGATTCATTGACTGCACACAACCAAAATATTGCTGAAAATTAAGACAAGTAAGCACAGAACTGAAGTCCAAGGGCCAATACTACAGAGTATCAGCTGGCAAACGCATCCTGAAAACCAAGTATGCACCAACACACTAAGCAACGAAACATATGCTGGAAATTCAAACAAGTTGGAACAAAACTGGTACCAAAAGAAATTAAGCACATAACAGAAACCACATGCAAGCACACATATGAAACTTGGGGCGAAGCCAACAATTCAAACCAAATGCCAAACAAACAATTGAAACCAGCCTAATAGCTAACAAAACAAAACATTTGCTGGAAATGAATAAGGCAAGCACTCAACTGTACTCAAACACTTAGATAGCTAAAATCAAGGCCGAGAGCAAGGCTGAAACCATCATGCTGAACATTGGTTGCAAATTCCCAATTACATAACAACCATTTCAATCAATTTCCCAAGCAACACAACTGAACATTTGCTGGAAATTTAGACTGCTTGCCAACACAACACAACTGAATCACATGGGCCAATATTCAGATAATCAGACTGCTAACCAACAACACTGAAACCACAAAATGACACATAACTGAAATCACATGCAAGCACACAACTGAAACCAAGGCCGAAGCAACAACTGGGAAAGCATAGGACTGAAACCAAAGGACAAGCAACACTTAGCAAGCACACAACTAAAATCACATGCAAGCACACAACTGAAACCAAGGCTGAAGCAACAACTGGGAAAGCATAGGACTGAAACCAAAGGACAAGCATCAATTAGCAAGCACACAACTGAAATCACATGAGGTGAAACAACTGAAACCAAGGCTGAAGCATCAACTGGGAAAGCATAGGACTGAAACCGAAGGACAAGCAACAATTAGCAAGCACACAACTGAAAGTAGACCTTTGCTGGAAATTCAGAAGGCAAGCTCAAACTGAGCATGTATGCATGATTGAGATCTAAAAATGAGAAAGGCTGGAAATGAAGACACGTTGGAACACACCTGAAAGCACTCAGAAAGCACACAACTGAAACCAAGGCTAGAAATCTATAATTGAATATAAGGCCAAGAAACAGATGGAAAGCACACAACTGAAAAAAGACAGTTGCTGGAAATGAATAAGGAATGCACACAACTAGTAAATGTGCTCAGAAAATGCTATTTACTTCATTATCTGCCCCGCCATGAATTTTATAATAGCAATGTTGGCTGCAATATATTGCCTCGCCAATATATTGCTGTTATAAACTTTGGCTGCATATCTGAAAAAAGCCCATCATCATGACACAAAATATGCATACCTCATTAACTTTAATTCAACGAGGTGAAACCATTCACCTTTCCCCACTTGTAAACCTGTTCAACAAGTTTGCATTAGCCAAATAATATTCGATAAAACATTTAAAGTCACGGCTGAGATGCATGATGATAGAGATAGTAGCATTAGCTTTGCACAAATGATAGAGATAGTAGCATTAGCTTTACACAAAATATACATCTACCATTGTTGATGTATCCAAAAGGATGAGCAATCATCTAGCTCATTTTCATACAAAAATAATTACACAAACATGGATATAATTAGCTAGTTTCACAAAAATATCCCAAAGCAAGCACCCAAAAGCTAGGCAATCCACAATACCACCAATCTAATCAAGAGGATGACTCTTCATGAACTCAGTCAACACCTTCTTTTGCATAATAGTTGGCCTCCCCATAAACAACCTAGCTTGTGATTCATTCTCATGCAATTCTTGATAAAACTTATCAAGAATTTCTATGTCGAATTCATCATCATGTGCAAATATAGCTTTTGCCAACTTCTCCGTCCAATGCATACTCACCATGCGCATAGATGAGGTGAATTGTTTTACCTCACTTACTATCTCACGCATAAGCACCGTGTCCTCACTAGACCTCCCCCCCTTTCCTTTACGCGTCTTTGACACGTCATTTTTAGCTTTGTTCAAACTAGAAGATGGATTGGATTTTGGTGGCATAGTTGGAACCTTCGGTAGTGGAATATCATCTTCATCTAAAGAGACATAGCTAGGCGTCTTCTCCGTTGGCGTACTAATATCATCATCATCAACACCAATACTAAAATGTGCACTACCACCAAATTGTGACATAACATCTACCGCATAATCTCCTCTAGCAACATCGTCTCCTATAATATTTGTGAGGTCTTCATAATGTTTCATGGGCTTGTTGATGTATTCCCTAAGTTTAGAACTATTCATACTCTTGTCCTGCATTGTTAAGGCATAGTTAAGGCATATATCAAATACTTATATAGACAACATTGAACAAATTAGAAATATTTTTAGGTGTAATGACCACTAGAAAATAATTCATACCTCTAGCCATCTATCAAAGCAAGCCTCATCCATAGTTATCATCTTTTGTGCATCATCCCAACCGGCACCGCTCAAGTTACGACATTTTTGCATGTCCAAGAATCTATTACGAATAGTTTTCATACGATTTTCCACATTTTCGGTGGTGAACGATGAACCTAATTTTTCATTTATATGAAAGGCGGCGCTACAATAAGCGGTTTTTTGAACTTCTTATCCGCCTTCATTCCATCTTTAGCACACTTTGCAAAAAAAGAAATTAGCAAATCATCATGTTTACTCTCCCATAATTGGTTAACTCCCCGCTTGCAAGCCTCTTTTTTTTAGATTTATGAGCAATAGCTTTCTTTTTCCTCTTTGGATTAGGAGATGAACTTTCATCACCATCGAGGCCAATATCACTTATCTTGTTGCTTTGTAATTGTTGATTAGGTGACGGAGTTTCACCCATGCTACAAACTTTGACGTTGTAAAGTTGGAGGAGCATTTAGCATGCTCATGAATGACATTGGGGGTGGTTGGCCAATTCTCCAAAAGTTAGCATCTTGCATTTAAAAATTGTTCCAAAAATTAGAACCTTGGCCAACTTGTGAAGAGTGATAAGGCATAAATCCCGGATTGAACCCACAAGGGATTGATGAATTCCTTAGGGTTCTAGGTGATGAATTTGATATCGTACTCTTGCCTTTGACCTTATCAAGTTCCTCACAATTGAAGTTATCGGCCATACCTAGAAAATAGTTGTAGAGAAATGTGAAAAATAAACGCAAGTTGAGTAAAGAAAGTGTCCTAAGAAAAAATTCCATACAACACATAATAGTAGCATACTAATGTTTCTAAATTAACACATAATAGTACATGAAAATAGAAAAATCGATACAACACATAATTGTAACATACAAATGTTTCTCAATTAACCTTACATAGTTTTGCATCACACCATCATAAAATAAAGTACATGAAATAGAAAAATGCATAACATAAGATAGTATACCTAATACATTGCATCACATGCCTACTTCATTAGTATTCCCTCCCTTATATTTTCCACAATAATCAACCCACATTGCCCAAGCTATTTCATCTCTACGATCCTTCCATACGTTTCTTGATTGTGTTTGCTCCCTTAGAGTTTGGGGTTGAGAGAAATCAATAATATTATTCTCATCTTCCATAGCAACATCACCTTCATCATCTTCGATCTCAACGGTCTCATTGAATATGTCATCATCCGGGTCCACCATTGCAATATAATTGTAAAGAACTACACAAGCTAATACGATATCCACTTGTGCGCGGAAAGGGTAATGAGGCTTTGCGGTAAGAATTTTGAAACTTGTGCGCGGAAAGGGTAATGAGGCTTTGCGGTAAGAATTTTGAAACGATTCTTCAAACAACCAAATGTAGATTCGATCTTAGACCTTAAAGAAGAATGACAACCAAATGTAGATTCGATCTTAGACCTTAAAGAAGAATGTCTAAGATTGAACAATTCCCTTCTATTTTAGGTGTTCTTCCTATTTGTTCCTTCAAATGGTAACGAACACCACGATATGGGGAGATGAAACCCGACATGGTCGTGTATCCCGCATCACACAAATAATATTTTCCTACAATTTATATGATGTGAAAGTGTTTAGTAGAATTTTTTGTCATTTCATTGAATATCATTTATTAATTGAAGTAATTAAAACAAAATTGAAGAATTGATGAAATTACCATCATATACTTTCAAACCATGGGGTTGTGGTCTAGACAATGCATCTTGAAGGACTCTAAAGTCATTTGCAGAACCTTCCCATCCAGCTAATACGTAAGTGAATAACTTGTTTAGGGTACAAGCCGCTAAAACATTTTGTGTAACATCTTTTCGACCACAGAATCGTGGTTGAAGATTAGCAGGTAGCATAGCATCAACATGTGTCTCATCTATCATATCAATACAATCCTAGAGGACAAAAAATTATTATTGAATATTTTTAATTAAATTAGATGAACATGCTTTTAATCATAAATTAAAGAGAGAATACCTTGAAATAAGGATAGTATAGAGGGTTGCTAAGGATCTCCTGCGGAACTTCATTCTGTGCTTATCTTAAAAAGCGTGATCGTATGAGGCAAATTGCTTCTAACACTTTGTTGAAATACCTACTCACAGTCTCACCAGATCTAATAAAATGTGACCTAATACTTCGATTTTTAGTTTTATGCCCCAAAATATTCAAAGTCATAGCAAGTTGCTCCTCCACTGTAACATGTCTTGAGTCTCGCAATAAATCATTCCTCCTCATTATCCCTGCAAGCTTCACAAAAGCACCACTACGCATTCTAACATAGTTGACACAACTATCACTAAATCTATTATATATACGATCCAAGTGTTGTTTTCTATTTTGATATTGTTTTGTTTTCTCAACACTAGGACCTACACATATAGATCTACGTATGCTTTGCATTCTCCTCATGAAGGTTATAACTAAAACTAAGACAGATAGTGCAGCACTCGAACACATATTAATTACTGTCTCTTCATCGAGATCACCATCCATCTAAAATACAAACATCATATTAAAGCAAATACCAACATTAAATGCAAATGATCAAAATCTTTTAGGAAAATTATCATAATTATTTATGAAATGTTTGTTTAATTCTCCTATCTGCAGATGATCAAACTATTTTATCAAAATACAAACGCCGCACTAGAAATATGTAGGATACTCTCATTCCATCAAGGTGAAATCATTCACCTTGATCCTCTTACAATATCGAATTTATCATCTATGCTTGCTTTATTTTGGGAGATATAAGTTGCAAAATTGATTTCTCCAACGCATCATATGAGAACAAGTCAGATAAGATACAAGCTCATACTATTAATAATTTCTATGAGATATACGTTGCAAGGATTATACATATCAAATTAAGACTAGTTAGATAAGCTATTAATAATTTCTACAATCAAAATTTTCAAATAATAAATAGATGTCTGCATACCAAAATCTCAAAAAACAACCAAATAAAATTATATAAACTAAAATAGATCCTCCAATACATGACATGCAGACTGGAAAAATACACAGAATAATCACCAGTAAAAATTTTTACCTTCTTAGTGGCAGAAAGCAGAGAACCGTAGTAGATAATCTCCAATATCTACATCTGCCAAGCAACAACTACGGATTTGAAGTCGTTTGTGCAAATCGTAGTGGGAAATGGTGGTCAAATACTCAAACTTAGACAAATTTTAAACCTGACGTCAAAGGAAGAAGGAAATCGATAAATGAAAGCCCTAAAAAAATTTAAATAAATACAAAAGAATTGATTTTTAGCATTGTACCTCCATAAATCAACCAAGATCTTGTCGTGTTTTCCCTTTTGTTCGAAGGCTAGGGTTTCAATCGATGTCAGACAGCGCAAATACGATCCAAACAGACCCAAAAGGTGGACGACTCGGGGGTAGGAGGTGTGGTGGTGGAGGGCAAGGGGGAGCAGGGCGTCGTCGGTGAGGACAGCGATGTCGACGTCGAAGAGGGAGTGGGTGGACGGGAGGCCGCAGCGGGAGAATAGGCTGAGCCCTAGATTGGAAGGCAGGAGGGAAGGAGGGGGTCGAAATTCTTGGTTGATTCGGGCGGGAGGGAGAGAAGGGCGGGAGCGGGAGAGAGGGGCGGGAGCAGGAGAGAGGGGTAACCAGAACGAGAATGGAAGGGGAAGAGCAATCGGCGATTTTTGTACGGGAGAGAGAAAAGAGGAGTTTTCCGCTGTAATCAGGGGTTTTTGAGCGGAAAATGGAAGGGCGAAAAAGCTGTCAGATTGCCCGCTCTTTTCTTCACTTTCTTTTTTCTTTTTTACGAAGCAAACATCCGATTGTGAGGGGAAGTAACAAATTCACCCTGCGTTAGTTTTCCCAAAGGCCATTTTCCTTCATTTTCTGCATTTTTTGGCCGAAACAAACAGGCCCTTAGTAGTAATTGGTGATGATATCTTGATTTCATCTCTTGATACATTACACTTCTCATAATCTAGGATGAGATAAAGGACTTGCTCATAACTCTTTTTAAATGCTTACATATAATACACCGATCACAATATTAGTAAATATCTCTTTTCATATAAATGATAAGTGCACAAACATGATAACAAGGAATATTAGAATATGAGTTACATCCCAAGGTCGACAAGTGCATGTCTTCTCATCCAAATCAGCATGTGTAGTTCTATGGGATTGAACCGAATATTTCATCTCTAAATTGTTTAATGTTTAACGTACAACCTTTTCCCATATTTTTAAGGACCTACCCTACTTTAGTATAGAGATAATAACAATTCCATTTTTCAGCAATTATGCTTCGGTTGTTCATGTGAACTGTCATGCTCCTGTTCTAAAATGTAATAACTTGCAATGTGACTCGGCCGACAATGCAACCATTCAGTCACATTCACGCCTCTAGATCATCCTGTATATCGATATAACGCCAAAACTACACCATAGATCGAGCATGTAACTAAGGTAATAAAAAAATATATAGATGAAAAAAATCTCTAAAAAGGAAAAGGGATTATGGGTCCTCCCTCCTCCACTTGTTTGCAAGCATTTTTTGGCTTGCAATCTCTTCATTATAAGTCTTCTTATGATTTCCAGCATCGTGATTATGAGGTTTTCCCTTTCTTCTGAAATAAACTCGTTGAAAGTTTCAGATACTCTGTTGCATGACAAGTTACACAACAAACATTTTCTTTGAAGTATGAACTCGTCTAACACTTCTCTCCATGTTATATATCTAGCCACTTCCATGCTTTGTCATTCTCCTTTCTCATTTCCTTCGTTGCATCCTCAAAATCAAAGATTGTATGAGCTTTCACTGCTCTCCATAACACTCTCTTAAAAAAAAACCTTGAGTTGAAAATGAAAGTTGGCATATAAGTGTCTCGTGCAAAATCTATGTGTAGTTAGAGGAACCATACTTCTGACTGCCCCTAACAAATCCTGGCAAAAAAAAAAAAGACATAGTACAAAGTTATAACATAGGATAAATAACCAAAGTAAAAACATGTATATTTCGCCTATCACCTATGATGACTAAACCCTCTACTTTGTCCAAGCTATCCATGCCAATGGCTTCAGTGAAACAAGCAAGAAATCATGTCCACATCTCCCTGCACTCAGATTGTACTGGTACAAAATGATGAATAAACTATCCCTGTTGGCTGTAGCTTCCCGGATTTCTGTCCAAAATGATGTGTGAACAGTCCCATTATTGCCAAAATAGAAATGTTAGGGGCACAACCCCAACCACACTCTCCACCACACCTCCTCTCCCTCTATAGTGCATTGGGCCCCACGTCAAATTTTTTTAAAAAAAATGATGTGGGGCCTAATGCACTATAGAGGGAGAGGAGGTGTGGTGGAGGGTGTGGTTGGGGGTGTGCCTCTATCACCCCTCTTGCCGAAATTACTCTTTATAACCACCATCAGTTTACATCTTTTACCTTTTTCTTTGCTCTCCAAACCTGATGTTTAGTAACATCCAGCTTGAGCTAGCTCGAGATCGTCCTCGCTATGTCTTTCATGGCCCAATTTGGATTATCCCTTAACATGTTCATGAGCCATTCAGCTATCCCAGATGCATTTGCCTAAGAATTTCTGAACATTTTCTCTGGCATGGGTGTGTATCATTTAGGTTTTTTATTTACCGAATAGCTTTGTCCTTGTCCCATGCATCTACCATAGCACCTCCCTTCACAAGCTTTATCCTTACAGGTTGTAATAGTTTTTCGCCCTTGTCTCTTCTTTCATACGACGTCGACAAACCTTCTTAACGCAACGACATTTCTAACTACACTTCTAAACTCTGCAGGGTAGCAAATTGCATTCCCCTTTCTAAACGAGGCTTATTTATTTAAGTGTTTATTCTCATTAAACTGAAGAAAAAGGTGTCACTGCGACGTATTCTACCCCTGATCGAATCTGTCGGAAGACGTCTCAATTCATCGCTATCTTCACAATCAAAAGCCCCATTTGCTCTCTTCTCTTGCTATCACGCGTCTACCTCTTCTCCTTCCTCTTCATCAACAACTTCATCTTCATCTTCATCTTGAAATTCATCTTTATTTTCTCTAGGTTCATTGTCTGCAGCATAACCCTCGAACAAGTTAAATTGTTGAAACATGTCTTCATGGCCTATATTATCCTCATCTTCATCTCCAATAGTACAGTCAACATGTGAAATATAGATACGAGAAAAATTGCACGTTCCAACTTTTTCTAAGAGCTCTTTTCCCATTGACTGCGGATCCCAAAGAAACCAATCCCTTGTTAATATACATCGTAGGATTTTGCAAGCGTACCATGCAGTTGCCCTAATAACCCAACAGGGCCGGCCCTGGGGTAAGCCCACTAAGCCCCGGGGCTGGAGCAACCGAGGTTCGAAGGAGGAGTGGGCTAGGGCAACCCAAACCCCAGGGCCGGCCCTGTAACCCAACGTAGAAACATGGCCTGTGATCAAACTGTAATCTACAAAATGTGAATAGTCCCACATTAGAAAATGAGTTTACATACAAGATGAAATACTATTCATTCCACTGTGTAGGCAATAAAAATTACCTTAATCCCTGCGCAACAACTTGGAACAAGCAAAAGAGGTTAAAGGTCCATTTGTGGGAAGGCAGGCCTACTCCCCGAGAGTCCAGCCGTCTCAGATGACTTGAAGGCGACTCCCAGAGAGTCCAGCCGACTCAATCCCAAGTCCAGCCGACTCAGTCCCCTTGTAGCCGACTTAAAGGGCGGCGAAGTCCTAAACCCCGAGCCGAGACCCCTTAGTCGACTCGAGGTCCGAGACCCCGAGACTAGAGACCCCTCAATGTCAGATGACTCATAATCCGAGACTTCGAAGATCGCATGGCCAAGACCCCCTTGTCGACTAGAAGGGCAGTGTCAGTCTCCCGCTCGAAGTCGACTCGCTAAGAAGATTTCGGGCCGAGACCCCTCGTCGACTCGAAGGACGGTGTCAGTTTTCTGCTCGAAGTCAACTCTCCATCATGAGTCGACTCGCCAGCATAAGTCGACTCGCCAGCACGAGTCGGACCAGCTGAAGGCTCGAGCTCGCCTGAAGGCCAAGCTCGCCTGATAGCTTGCAGCTCGTCTGCGCAGACCAAGCTCACCTGACAGCTAGACACTCGCCAGCGCTGTCAACTGTCCACCTGGAGTATGGGAACAGTCACATCAGTGGTCATATCCCACGTTTCAAGGGAAAAAGAATGGCTTCCCTGCTCTACAAATAGCCTCTAATGGCTACAAGAATAGGGCGGCTGACAGGACCTCTTAGGTGGTCACATCCCACAGCTAGGGAGAATGGTCTACTTGTGGTCAAATCTCACAAATCAAGGGATGGTTCATACCATCCCTTGCCTATTTAAAGCCACGTACATTCAGACAGCGTGAAAGGGGTTGATTGGCTGCTGCTTGTTTGGTCGACTAATCATCCAAATGTTGAACCTTGGCTTTTGCTAAAGCCTCCCTCATTGGCTAAAGATTACAGAAGCTTAATTGCCCCTAGCTCTCTCCAGGCTCGGGTAGACTCGAACTTAATCACACCGGAGCCGAGCTTCTACTGAGAACTGAAGCTCCAACCGCAACGTCTATCGTATCGTCCAAGGGAAGCAAACTTAGCGCGAGCACCGAGGGAGGCGTCCTACCGCTACCGAAGAACCCACCTTAAACAACAAGGGACATTCCCTTCTTCTCTATTGTAAAACATTGATTGTAGTTTGTAATAAGCCATTCTTATAAACACAAATGACCCCTTGTCGGGAAGTCAATTTTTACACACAACTCACTGTAATTACATCTATCTTGCCTCCCACATGTTTTAGTCTTGGTGATTGGCTGAAATGACCCCCATGGTGTACATACAATTCCTTCACCATTGTGAAGTGCAATTCAGTCAAAAAACTAAACCAAAATTCAACAAATATTAATTCTAACATTTGCCAAAAGTATTAACAAAAATATTATGAAGAAACCCCAAAACTGTAACCTCAAAATATCTATAATCTTAAAACACTCATCTGATGGAACAATTTAAACATTCAAAGGAATTGTAAAACACACATAATTTTGAGCGAACCCAAAAAAAAGACACGGGGAAATTAAAAGACTGCGCTAACATCTCCTAGGGGAGTACTAAGGTGGAGGCGGGATTATTTTGTAACTTCATGTTCTCTTTGTTGATAAACGGTGTAAATTAAGAGCCACGCTTCGTATGGTAGATGGGAACAATTCTATCTTTTCATTCATGCTTACTAAATATGATGTGCTTTTAAATGTTAGGAATGCCATTCTCACTTCTCATCAATTCTCACTTAACGTGAAAAAATTGCTATTCACAATGAAGGAATTGATATTCTCACGTAAGTGAGAATAAGAATAATAAAATAAAATCCAGATATACCATTCTCAAAGATATTCTTATTTAATTCTCTAATTGCACCCAAACATGAGAATGAGAATGAACATTCCATTCCCACATCAATTCCATTTCATCCTCACCTTCATTCCATCCTCATTTGACTCTATTCCTGTGTACCTAACGAGGCGTAAAAGCCGCTCGGGGCATCCATTGGTCAAAAGTGAACTTCAGGGTATCAAATTCGAAGTAGGTGAAACTTTGGGGTCCCAAAGTAGCCTTAATTAAGGACAAAATTTTAAAACCATCCCCTTTAGGATTTTATTTGCAAAAAATGACCGGTTTTGAAAAAAATTGTAAAAACCGACCTGTTTTCAGCCTAGCGCTGAAAACAGGTCGGTTTCTATAAATATTTTTACGAAACTTCACGGGAGTTCAACTGCCGTGAAGTTTAGTGCATTTTTTAATATCACGGGAGTTGAACTCCCATGAAATTTAATTTGTGCATAAATATTCACGGGAGTTCAACTCCCGTGAAGATTGATGACATACTACGTGAAGTTGAGTTGGTGCCCAAACTCCACGAGAGTTGAACTCCCGTGGAGTTACAGGCGACATTTCCCAGAGAATTGTTCTCTGGGAAATGCAGCCTCAACTTCACGGGAGTTGAACCGACCGCCGCCACCGCCGGTGCTCCCGACCGCTTCCGCCGCCTTCGCTGACTCCGTTCGTCGCTCAGATCTTCGTTCGTCGCTCAGATCTCCCGACCGCTCCCGACCATTTTTAAGGTAAATTCTTCCTTAAAAAATTTGTACTCTTAATTTTTTGTATACTCTTAGTATTTCATGGTGATTATATGTAAAAAATTAGATTTTAGTATTTACTTATGAAATTTGTGAAGAAAAAATTTAAAACAATTGTGTAATTAGTGGGGAAATTATCAATAATTGTTGAAAAGAGTGTTACTACATATGCATGACATGAATTAGATTTTAGAATTTAATTGTGAATTATTTATGAATTTTGTGAAGAAAAATAAAATAATTTTGTGTATTTAGAGGTGAAAATATCAATTAATAATATGTATAACGATGAACGATCAATAATTAAATATTATGTATTACTACAAAAATGTATAAATTAGTAACAATCAATAATTAAATAATTTCGTGTAATATTGATCTTGAATTTTTCACTCTACAGAGGTAACGATGAACGATCGAATCGTAATTCTCTGTTCTTATGATGGGAAGATTAATTACCTCGAAAATAATATGCCTGTATATGAAGGCGGCGTGACGAGACCGTTATTCATAACAAAATCGTGTACTTTCGATGAGTTGGTTAATGAATTACACAAACTTACATTAACCAATTCACGTGAGTATCACCTCAGTGTGGTTTGCAATTATCCTGTTGTGGGGAACAGAACAAGTGGCATTCAAATATCAAGTGACTACGATATGAGTCTCATTCATGTCTTACACGATGAGAAGCGTTCGATCGAATTGTTCATTGAAAAACATCAGAGGGATTTGGGCAAATCGTTGAATTAGGAAGGAATGTATTCCCGCATGCTGGAGGACCCTGAAGTTGATTCTGTAGGCTTTTTATCTCCTCAACAAGAACCATGTTGGACACAATCACAATACATGAGTGGTCCTTCGTTCGTGGGCACTTCGAATGCTTTCGATACTAACACGGGAATTCAAGAAGATAATGCAAGTGTCGAATCAGAGAATAATGATGAAGAGGAGGGATTACAAATTAATAGAATGACCTTGATAAATCGCGATGACGGGGAAAACCAACATATCGACGGTTGTTATGCTAATAATGAGTATGTCGTATTAGAGGATCCGCCGCCCGATGAACTACAAGGAGATGAATGAATTGATAACTCCGTGATGGAAAGTGTTCCTATTGACACTAATATCGGTGTTAATACACAGGCCGAGGACTTCTCATTCATGAAGGGGGAGATCTTTACGAGAGTAAGGAGAAATTGATCCATGCGCTTCGCACATATTCCATTGCAAAAAATGTGAAGTTCAGGCCAACTAGAAATAATACTACAAGCTATAATGCGGTTTGTTTCTATCGCAAAGATGGCGATGATGAAGATATTGGTGGACACCATAACAGCAATGTGAAATGTCCGTGGAAGCTTAATTCACGCTCCGGTGTAAGAGTAGGCGGGCAATTCAAAATCACGGCATACAACGGACTCCACACTTGTAGCAATCCTCGATTAGAGATGAATAACAAGAATGCATCCTCTTCCTTCATATATCGATTGATTTTACCGCATCTGAGGGAGGATTTTGATCTAAGGCCGAAAGATATTCGTCTTCTAGTGCAAAAAGCCACCAACTTGGATGTATCATATCACAAGTGTTGGAATGCTAGGAGGAAGGCGATGATAAAAATATTCGGTGATTGGGATAAATCGTATGAGATCTTACCTCATTATCTTAAAGCACTCAAAAGAGAAAATCCGGGGACTATCTACAAAGTATCTTCGGACCCTATTGATGGCGGAGAACGGCGGTTCACCGGTGTATTTTGGGCATTTGGGCCATGTATTGAGGGGTTTCGATATTGTCGTCCTCTTCTTAGCATTGATGGCACCCACTTATACGGCAAGTACAAATGCGTTTTGCTTGTTGCCACCAGAGTTGATGCGGATGGCGGTTTCTTTCCTTTGGCGTTTGCAGTGGTTGCTATTGAAAACACAGAGAATTAGGTGTGGTTTTTTGCATGCATTAGGTATCATATCCCTAGTGTGGGGACGCGGCCGATTACATTCATATCTGATAGGATGAAAGGAATTCCAAGAGCACTCCAACGTCATTTACCGTCACCACATGCACATCGTTATTGCTTGCGACATATTAGGGACAACTTCAAGAAGAAATATGGAAACAGTCAGGTTCAAGACCTTCTTTGGCAAGCCGGCTGTGCAACAAAAAAATTAGTTTATGACCAAATACGAGAGAGGATTAAGTTTATCTCCCGAGCTGCACATGATTGGATCGAAACTAGTTTGGGACCACACAATGTTGATAAGTGGGCTTTATGTGAAGATGGCAGGAGACGGTTCTGTATGATGACTACGAACGCTTTAGAGAGTTTTAATGGCGTGCTCAGGGGAGCACGTGGTATGCCAATACAGTCACTAGTTGCTAAAACATTCTACAAACTTAATAACTTCTTTCTACGACGTCACGAACTTGGTGAAAATATCCGCTCGGAGCTCACACCGAAAAATGATGAAATGTTAGCGGCTCGAATTGTGCAAGCTCGATCATTTCATGTCGTAAGATACAGTTTTAATGAATGGCAGGTCATTGAGGGAATATCACATAGAGAAAATTGCTCTTACAAAGTTAACATGCTCGTGGATCACTCGTGTACGTGCACTTGCAATGTACCGCAATTACAATGCATTCCTTGTTCACATGTTGTCGCGGCTTGTTCTGATCTACAAGGTGGTGCGAGGATTTCACATTATGAGTTCGTCGAGGCTTGGTATTCTACTTACAACTATCGACAAACATACAAAGAGTGTTTTCGTCCACCATATGATAGTCGATATTGGACACAAGACGGGCCACTGATATTGCCTCCTTTGTATAAAAGGTCGGCGGGGCGCCCTCGTTCCGTACGAATTAGAAATTGTATGGATGACGGTCGTGAAGGAGTTAGGAGGAGAAATAAGTGTAGTATATGCGATCAACCGGGCCATAACAAAAATAATTGTCCAGTTAGGATTAGGCGTTGATGTTGTAATTTGTAGCGGTTTCGTTCCGTGTTTGTTTCCGTATGTCATTTGTGATTGTAATTTGTAGCGGTTTCGTGAGTTGTTTGTTTCCGTATCTCATTTGTGATTGTAATTTGTATCGTTTCGTACTATGTTATGAGTTGTTTGTTTCCGTATCTCATTTGTGATTGTAATTTGTATCGTTTCGTACTATGTTATATAAATTTCTTGAGTTGTTTGGTTTCGAGTTATTGCTTTCTTCACGTTGCGCATTCGTTTGTTGTTTATATATAACTAGATGAGTATTTTAACAGAAAGATCTAACACATTGTACATTGTCTTCTAATATAATTCTCAGTTATATTCATTATGGATCCGGGACCGATATGCTCCGATGTTTTGACCCTCCAGGCGATCCACGTTTCAGACTATATTGGCTCAGGACAGGTAAAACATCTTTTGTATATGCTAGTTAGCATTGGCACTAATCTTGAATTTTTCGCATTATACTTAATCAATTCTTTTTGACGTGCAACCCGTACCAGACATCACGATGATCGAGTATTCCCAGAGCCATTTAGCTTGGGTCGTTGAGGATGCGAGAGTTCTAGCGCTGATCTCTCAGGCCGGTTTTCGGGAGTGTTCGACGGTTCGATATATCAGACTTGATTGGTCGCTTATCACTGCATTGATTGAGAGGTGGAGGCCAGAGACCAACACCTTTCACATGCATATAGGGGAGTGCACCATCACTTTACAGGACTTGGCCATCATACTTGGGCTCCGGATCGATAGGCCGGCAGTTACGGGCACCAATGATCATAGTTGGCCGGAGGTATGTGCCCGGCTTCTTGGACAGGTTCCTGACTTGAGGAGTGGTGCGATGAAGCTATCGTGGCTTCGTCAGACATTTTAGGGTGACATACTAGAGGATGCCAGTATGGAGACGCTTCAGTTCCATGCTCGTGCTTACATATTGCACATGATAGGGTGCATGCTTTTTCCTGATGCGAGCAAGACTCTTGTACATGCACGATGGCTGCCATTGCTGTAGGCATGTAAAATTGCTTATAAGTCCCTTGGTATAGCTCGGCGCGGTGATTCGACAAACCATCGAGTGACGAGCCAACGAGGTCAACGAATCACACGCGAGCAACGGAATGCATCCATTCGCGTGCAGAATCAAGCCAAGGGTTCGAAGAGTCAATGAGTCATCCAACCAAGGGCAGACTCGGACGAATCACGATCGAATCAAGATCAGTTTCGGACTCGAACTCAGAAGTGGATTTACTGCCAAATCAGGAATCGGATCTACTGCCAAATCAGATCAACAAATCAGAGTCTAAGTCAACCGAAAAATGGAAACAACGGAAAAACGACGACGACGAAACCCAACGCCTAAGGGGGGCTCGGCCAAAGCCGAGCCACCCATGGGTGGTTGGCCCAGTGCCGGCCACCATAGGGGCCGACCCAGATCTGTGCGCGGCAGCAGTTCAGAAGAGCCTAGTAAATAGGCCCCCACTTGTTCGATTTGTAAGGGTGACTTTGAGAGCCGTTACTCTGCGAATTGAAGATTGAAGCTCAGAGTTTTGAAGACTTGAGGGACTTGAAGATTCAAGATCTTGATTCTCGGCGAGAGACGTCCACAGGTCACAAAGCGAGGAAGTTGCGAGAGAGGTAAGATCAGATCTGAATCTTACACGAGATCACACTCTGCCGGCATCAAAAGCTTGGCCTTTGATCCAGAGAACTAAGGGCGATTATTTTCCGCTTGGTGAACTATCCAGACAGCCCCGGCTATTATTTCTTTCGCGAAATAAAATACCCGTCGAAATCGTGTAGCTCCGACCCGGATTAATCGCAGCGGTGGTCCACGGATTAAACACCGGCGTTGCAAAAGAAACGCCACACAAGCGAGCGACCCCGTAAAAACAGGAAGCTCGCGATTTGTTCTAAAGGAAGAAAGTGTAATCTTTTTATTTTCTTTGATTTCATTGTAACCGGTCTAAAAAGACGGATCTTTTGTATAAAAAAATCAATTACTATGAGATAAAAAAGACGCATGAATTCGAATGTAGGCAGTAATTGCTATAAGTCCGCTTGGCATAGCTCGGCACAAACCGACGAACCAACGAGGCGACGAGGTTGATGAATCGCACGCAAACAACGGAATACATCCATTCGCGTGCGGAATCAAGCCAATGGTTCGGGGAGTCAACGAGTCATCCAAACAAGAGCGGACTCGAATGAATCACGACCGAATCAAGATTGGTTTCGGACTCGAACTCAGAAGTAGATTTACTGCCAAATCAGGAATCAGATTTACTGCCAAATCAGGTCAACAAATTGAGTCCAGACAAATCAACCGCACAACCGAATCACGGATAAAACGGATAAATAGGCTCCCCTTTGTTCATTTGAAAAGGTTGGAACTTTGAGAGTCGAAACTCTGCCGAATTGAAGATTGAGCTCAGAGTTTTGAAGACTTGAAGACTTGAAGATTCAGATCTGATTCTCGGCGAGCGTCCACGTCACAAAAGGCAGGAGTTCGAGAGAGGTAAAGATCAGATCTGAGATCTACACGAGATCACACTCCGGATCAAAGCTTGGTCTTTGATCCCGAGAACTAAGGGCGATTATTTCCTTGGTGAACTAATCCCCCCCCCAGCTATTATTTCCTTCGCGAAATAATACCCGTCGAATCGTGTAGATCCGACCGGATCTAGATCGCGCGGTGGTCCACGGATTAACCCCGGCGTTGGCAAAGAACCTACACAAGCGAGCGACCGCAAAACAGGAGCTCGCGATTTGTTCTAAAGGAGAAAGTTGTAATCTTTTTTATTTTCTTTGATTTCGTTGTAACCGGATCTAAAAAAGACCGGATCTTTTGTAATAAAAAAGCAATTACTTGAGATAACAATGAATTCAAACGATTTTTTCCGCGAACAATCTGGCGACCACAGTGGGAGCCGCCGATCTCGCTGCCGAGATTGTCACGTCGCAGCCGCGGATCTCAATTCCGGTTGTGGAGGAGGTCGAGTATGAATTCGACCAAGCCAAGTTCGAGGAGTACCTTTCGTCCTCGTCCGGATCAACCTCCCCCCGCAAGTCCAAGAAGCTCTCCTCCAGGAGAAAAGCCCGTTGGTTCGAAGAAGTTCAAAACGCCAACGAAGCTCTCACCCCGGCTGACGCCAAAGTTGCGTCGGGTAAAGTTCCACCGACCTCCGACGAGGTCAAACCTATTCTTGCCGACGCCTCTACTATTGAGGGCGTTGTGACTCTCTCAAAGAGAGCCCGCCAGAGGCGATGTCAACGCCTCGCGCGGCAACTCGCTAAGGCAATGGAGTCTACAGATGGAGTCCGCTACAACGCGGATTTGAAGAATAGGAGAGGCAAACAGCCTCAACAACTGAAGAATGGCGGTTCCTCTAAGCTGCCGACGAACGAATGGATCCGGGTCAAACGGAACCGTTCGACACTCGAAGAGCGAATTCACAAACGCCGCGCATTGCTTGCACAGGCAAAAATCCTCGTGCAGAAGGCCGAGGAATTAAAGAAAGAAAGAGTGGTCAAGAAGCCGCCATCAACCCGCCAAGTGTGGAGGCCGAAGCAGCCTCCAACCAAAGTTCAACCTCCGGTGAACCAACCAAAGTCGCCGGTAATCCCAATAGCTTCTACGGGAGATCATGTAGAGTCATCTCGAAGGAAGAAGCCAGTTTTGGAGCGCCTCGGTCCGATTCCCGACGAGAGAGGCAAAGCTCCTGTTCGAGATCGTTTAGGCCCGATGAAGAAGCCCTAGACGACGCAACATGCTGGGGGTCGCCGTCACCTCCAACATGACAAAGAGACTAGGGCAGCTACGCGCACCAACTTGCGCATTGAAGTCCAGGAGCCCGTCGAGAACTCACGCCCAAAAAGGCAAGCCCAAAGAAGGTAGTTCGCCCTCAGAAGGAAATATTATCACCTGATGACGATAATGGTATACCTGAGAAGTCGTGCCAACACACGATAGGTTACTCCGATCGTCAAGCAGATGAGTTGTACTATCGTGCTGGGGGTACGAATAAAACCAGGAAAAGGAGTCCCCGAGAACAGGAAACTCAATGCCCCTGTTCCAAACTCATTCGGACAGTATTGTCTGAATACAGCTGCATCAAGGCGGTCCCCGAACGAGTTTCGGTGTTCGAAAGGCTCAGTACTGAAATGCCGAAAACAAAGCCTAGACGTTTTCGACGGAGAAGAACGGTGGTTGAAGATGGAGAATTTCCGAGGGTCACCACCAACATGACCAGCAGAGGGACATCGGCGCGAGACAATATCGAATCAATTCTGAAAGCATCCCGGCCTAGAACCCATCTGCAGTCCGGAACCATCAAGCGAGCAACCTATGGTAGGGTTCGGACAAGACTCCCTTCAGAAGATGAAGAATCTGATACCGGCTCCGCAGTCGCATCAGATAATACGGTATCCAGCGAGGGACAACCCCGCGAGGCATTTATGATAAGTGCGGAGCAGGTGGCCAAGATGCTTGAAGACGCCTTGGCTAAACAACAGGATACCTTCAGGTTCGAAATGCAGATGGCCATGCAGAATATGAGAGAAGTGCATGAGCAACAAATTCAAGCACTGACGAACCAGCAAGGCGAACCAAGTCGTCGCAACCAAGTTCATCAGGAGGACGAGGATACGAATGAAGCTCGTAACACTAATAATCCTCCCGTCAATGCAGGGGGTGGTAACGAGAATGCTAGCAAAAACACAGGTGAAAACTTGAAGATTAAAAATCTCGAGAGCAAAATCAACACGTTGATTTCCGCTCAAGAAATGAAGAAAACAGGCATTCCTTGTCCATACCCAAGAGAATGGGAATCGATCCCATATCCGGCGAAGTTCAATCTGGACGTGTTGGAAGTAATGGGGACAGCACCGTCCAAGACATGGAAGGATCTGAAGGTCCGAGGAGAGCAGGCCGAGCGATTCATCAGAAGAAAGAAGGCGGAGAGAGGCCAACAGGCGACAAATGCTCCAGCACAGAATTTCAACCCAAGGGGGAAAGGTAAGGCACATGCTAATGCAGTTGATGCTAATCAAACCTTTTAATTGCAACCTCAGCAACAGCTGCAGCAACAAGTGCCACAACAATCTCAGGGGCAATGGCAACAACGGCCTCAGAAGCAGAAATCTTCGGAGCCGAGGTTTCCTAAAGTGTATTCCTTCAAAGATGACGAAGTTCCTGGCATCTTTAAGTACCTGTTGGAGAATAACAAAATCCAGCTGCCAGCGATCGTGGATCAAGAAGGGGCTAGGGCAACAACGGCCTCAGAAGCAGAAGTCTTCGGAGCCGAGGTTTCCTAAAGTGTATTCCTTCAAAGATGACGAAGTTCCTGGCATCTTTAAGTACCTGTTGGAGAATAACAAAATCCAGCTGCCAGCGATCGTGGATCAAGAAGGGGCTAGCAAAGTGACGGATCCGAAGTATTGTGCATACCATAGAGCGGTCCATCACCCTACGAAGTCATGCTACCATCTCAAAGACAAGATCCAGGCGCTAATTGATGTAGGCGTCATAACCCCGAAGCCATCCAAGAATGTTGGAGCAAACGCGGTTTCAATCAGCTTTGGATCAGTGCCCACAGCGTGGTTTGAACCGAAACGCGTCACCAAGGTGGGAATGAAGACAGTGAATGATGACCCACATGGACAACGCCAAAAAGGGCTTGTGCCACACACAGCCCCAAACGGCGAAATCCTCTGGGTTCACCCCGACCTGATTGAAGATGAACAATGGGCCGGATCGTCATTCAAGAAGAAGTCCAAAGGGAAAGGAAAGTCTTGCTGCGGAGTCTCTGCTATCCCAGGAGAAGATAACGAAAGAATCCTAGCTTTCCCGCTCTCTGAAGAAGAACAAGAAGTTTTTGCAACCCGAAGCGGAAATGAATATCACTACAACTATCCACCACCTAGTGAGCAGGGGGTGAGTAAACGGGGACCAGCTAAAACTCTCACGGAGATGAGGGGTGATTACAAGTTCTACACCGGGCGAAGAGGCTCGACGACAGCCGGTGAATAAACCGAAAGAGAAAAATCCCCAGGAGGTGCAGAATCCGAAGCAGTCTCGTTTCAGTCGCCCGATTGGGAGAGACAAACCGGAAAGCTCGAAGACTCCGCAAGTCTTTGATATAATGGCTCAACTAGCCAATATTCCAGCACGAATAACGCTGTATGAATTGCTGCGGCTGTCCAAGGAAACCAGGGAGGCCTTGCAAGAAGCTTTGGCCAACTCAGAGGTATTTCTGACTCAAGTCAAGCCAGTACCTGAAGAACCGGAACTGCTGAGTCAACATTGCAATATAGCGACTAAGAACCTTCCCTGCATTACTTTCACCAAAGAGGACATGCAGATGAAGAATTCGAACCACGATCGACCGCTATACTTCATCGGATACATTGGCTCCAGCGAAGTCAACCGAATCCAAGTGGATCCAGGTTCCGCTGTGAGTATTATGCCGCTTCGCCTTATGCACAGCCTTGGCATTCCAGTCAGCAAATTGGCGTCTACGGGCACGGTCATTTATGGATTCAACACCATCGGGTCAAGGCCTTTGGGAAAGATCCGGATAAAGTACCAAATGGGTGATTTGAAGACGGAAGTCACGTGTTATGTGATTGATGCTGAGACATCATATAACTTACTACTGGGTCGGCTTTGGATCTATAGTAATGTTATAGTTCCCTCCACCCTATATCAGTGTCTGAAATAGGTCGACACTGATGGAAGGGTCAGGACGGTGGTCGCGGATAAACAACCATTTAAAGGGTTTGAGAATTATTTCCAGGGCACAGACAGCGGAGAAGAAGCTGATTCTGAAGCCGGATTCGATTACGATGGTGGTTTTGTTTTAAATGACATTGTACCCTTTGTAATCAATCTTGACGATGATCAATCGTCAGATGGCAGTTGTAACTGGCAACTTGCCACTAATGAAATAAACAATGATTTAGAGTACTCCCTGTCTCTTGATGATGTGATAACACAATTGTACAATAATACCGATTTGTATATGCCGCTTCGGTCATCCTATGTAACAAAGGAACGCCTCCAGCACTCTTTTGGAACAACCATGATCATCCCGAACAAGATAGGAAGTGCAAAAGAAGTAATTTACGGTAAAGGAAAAAGCTCTCCACTACCAGATCATTTCCTAAGCGAAGATGAAGATGATGACAAACCTGGTCGGCATTTATCTAGGTATAGTCCAGAAGCGCGCAAGCTCATGGAAAAGCAGGGGTACGATTTCACACTCGGAGAAGGTCTATACTTCGATCGAGGTCCTCGTACTCCAGCCAAAGCGGTATATGTACCAAAAGGGAAACCCGAGGATCATTATAAATACGGGCGAGGCTTAGGCTATGTTTCCTCATCTGATGATGAATGTGGTTGGCAAATTATTGATCAAATTGCTAACAAAACTAAGAACGGATACTCTTCTGATTCTTCAGCTGGGGGTTCCGACACGAGTCTAGGGGAAGCATTCAAAGCATTAATGGTAAATATGGCTACAGCTGATCCATCTACAATGGAGGACGATGATCAAATGCCAACATGGGAAGACCCGTGGGTTCATCATCTGAATATGCAGTATGATGACAGGTTCTGGTGATAGGTTCGAACAGAGGGAACCCCCCACTGAGGATAAAATAATCCAAGTTAACATGGGCGACGAGGCCAACCCAAAGCCGATATTCATCAGCGATAGTCTTCCCTCAAATGAGAAGGAGGAGTTAATTGCTCTCATTAGGGAGTATATTGACGTCTTCGCTTGGAATTACGAGGATATGCCAGGGCTTGACCCCAATGTGGCAATGCACCGTCTCGATACCAAGCCGGATGCCAAACCTGTCAAGCAACAGCAAAGACGGTTTCGTCCGCAGATTATGGAAGCCATTGAGGCAGAGGTTAAAAAGTTGATCGAATCGTATCGTTCCAGTCATGAAGAAGAACGGTAAAATCAGGATTTGCATTGACTTCAGGGACCTGAATACGGCATGTCCAAAAGACGACTTTCCTCTCCCGATCACGGATGTCATTATCGACAATACATGCGGATTTGAGAGAATGTCTTTCATGGATGGGTTTTCAGGATATAACCAAATCAAGATGCACCCAGATGACGAGAAGCATACAGCGTTCAGAACGCCCCTCGGTGTCTTTCGCTACACCGTGATGCCTTTCGGACTAAAGAATGCAGGCGCCACGTATCAGCGAGCAATGACTAAGATTTTCCAAGAACATCTCAGGAAAACAGTTGAGTGCTACGTTGATGATTAAGATTTTCCAAGAACATCTCAGGAAAACAGTTGAGTGCTACGTTGATGATTTGGTTGTAAAAAGCCACAACAAAGAAGATCACATCAAGGACTTGAAGACAATGTTCGATCTCATGAAGAGTCATCAGTTGAAGATGAACCCTACTAAATCCTTCCTTAGGATGTCCAGCGGAAAATTCCTTGGATTCATCGTCACCACTAAAGGTATACATATCGATCCTGACAAAGTGAAGGCAATACACGAACTGCAACCTCCTAGAAATCTAAGAGAGCTCAGAGGATTGCAAGGGCGGCTGGCTTACATCCGGCGGTTCATCTCAAACCTTTCTGGGAAGTGCCAACTATTTTTTAAGTTAAACAAGAAAGGGGTGTCATTCATTTGGGACGACGCCTGCCAAAAAGCATTCGAAGATATCAAAACGTATCTGGCGAATCCTCATGTTCTTGTTGCACCGAAATCGGGTAAACCGTTCTTGATTTACATCAAGGTGATGAACCACTCGATAAGTGCTTTACTAGCACAAGACGACAATAACGGTCACGAACAGGCAGTTTATTACCTAAGTCGGACCTTGATAGGCGCCGAGTCTCGATATCCGATGATTGAGAAAGAATGCCTCGCATTGGTATTCGCAATGCAAAAGATGCGGCATTACTTGGTTGGACAGACGATTTACGTCATTTCCAATGTTAACCCAGTACGGGTGTTTATGACGCAACCGACCTCTATGAATTGGCGGTTAACGAAATGGGCTCTTCTCTTGTCCCAATATGATTTGCACTTCAAACAACAGAAGTCGATCAAAGGACAAGCGATTTGCGATCTTTTGGCGGCAAACCCGACCACAGATACGGCAGAAGTATATGATGATTTGCCAGATGAAACTCACGAGGTTAACACTACGTCGCACCAATAAGTATGACAATTATATTTCGATGGTGCTTCGAGAGCAGTTAATAGGGTAATAACCCCGGGAGGTTCTACAGTTTCCTCCGGGGTTGGGGTTGTCCTAATCTCCCCGGGGAAACATGTGATGCCTCGAGCTTATTCGTTGACTAGTCCGTGCTCCAATAACGTAGCCGAGTACAACGCGCTTCTCATTGGACTCAGTTTTGCTAAGGAGCTGGGGGTCGAATATCTCGAAGCCTTTGGGGATTCTCAGTTGATAGTCAACCAAGTCCGTGGAGAGTATGAAGTCAGGAACCAAGACCTGATCCCGTACCACCAGGAAGCCATCAAAATGGCAGATTCTTTTGAAGAATTCTACATTGAATACATCCCTCGTCTCCAGAACGCTTATGCGGATGCACTGGCAGCACTAGCGGTTTTACTTGCGCAGCCTCCCAAAACAGAGCTGTTAGTTACAGTAAGGACGCATCAACTCTGCATACCCATATGCGATATGGATACTGAAGAGGAAGATGATAGAGACATAAACGCTAAGGAGGTGAACTCAACTTGAATTGGGTCTGAGTCCCGAGATTGGCGTTTTCCCATCATTGACTACGTCCAATATGGTATTTTACCCGAGGATGTAAAAGAAAGAGAATCAATCCGCCGAAGAGCACCAAGATTCTTCTATAATGCCGAGACCCATACGTTATACCGTAGAGGGTACGATGGTTTATTACTCCGATGCCTTTCGAACAAAGAAGCAGAAGAAGTTCTTCGGTCCCAAACTATATGATCGCATCAGGAGAATGGGATATTTCTGGCCAACGATGGTTCGAGATGCAATCGAACATGCACGAGAATGCCACGCTTGTCAGATACATGCAAATTATATGCATCAGCCGCCAGAGTAGTTGCACACGTCAACCACGTCTTGGTCGTTCGAGACATGGGGTATGGACATTGTTGGTCCTATTTTTCCCCCTTCAGTCAAAGGTGATCGATTCATCCTCGCAATCACAGATTACTTCTCAAAGTGGGCTGAAGCAATTCCACTTAGAGAAGTGAAGACGAACAACGTCATCAATTTCATCAAGCATCATGTCATATACCGACAAGCACTCTGGGCTTATCGCACCACCATACGCACGCCTACGGGAGCTACCCCGTATTCGCTGGTATACGGATGTGAAGCTGTGCTACCGCTGGAAATTCAGATTCCGTCCCTTCGGATCGCCCTCGCAACGGAGATGACGACGGAGGAACAACATCAGAAGCGTCTCGAAGAGCTCGAGAGGCTGGATGAAAAGCGTTTGGAGGCTCAACAACACATCGAGTTTTACCAAGCCAGGATGTCAAGGGCTTTTAACAAAAGAGTCCGACAGAGAAGCTTCAAGGAAGGAGATCTGGTCCTCGCTGCTCGCCGACCAATAATTCTCACCTCCAAGAAGAAAGGTAAATTCGAACCCAAATGGGAAGGACCGTTTGTAATAGACACAGTCTATTCAAACGGCGCATATCGCCTGATTACTCAAGAGGGCGCCAGGCAATTAATGCCAATAAATGGGAAGTTCCTGAAAAAGTACTATCCCTAGTACATTCAGGATAACTCGTTTACCGAGAAGTTCCTTGAAGAATATTACACTTAATATTCTAGAGGATAACCCAAAATCATTTTCACCACCAAAATCCCTCACTAATCAATTTCAATTGACAATGAGTCCACCAAAAATGTTTTTCTGGCCCTCTTGATTCTTTCCATGAACAAGAGGTCCACTTTCAGTTCGGAGTCCCCTTTCGATAAACGAAAGAACTTCCTTTCTTTTCTCTTTGGTTAAACCTTCTCATGGTTATAACCGAAGTTGGAATTCCACTTCGATAAACGAAGAACCTATTTCTCATCTTTAGATAACCAATCCTATAAAAGGTAGGTTTCTCTAGATTTTCCAGATTCTCGGAGTGGAGATCTCACTTCTAGTTTCTTTTGCGCTGGAAATAGAATATAAAATTCTTCCTTTCCAGAGTCAGGGAATAGAATATAAAATTCTTCCTTCCTGGTTTTCCGGGTTCGCCTTCACCCCAAAAGAAGACCGGGAAATAGAATATAAAATTCTTCCTTTCCCGCACTGATCTTTTCCAAAATTTATCAATCTAGGATTCATCCTAGGAAGTTTATCCCGAATCCTAAGCAGGGATAAGTCCAATCCTTTTCGAAGAATTCAGGATTCTTCTGGGGTATTCTATCCTGAATCCTAAGCAGGGATAAGTCTGCGCCTAACACGCGCTGCCGGTTTAGTCTTTTTCCGTAGAAAAAGACACCAGAGTTCAATTCTGGGGTATTCTATCCTGAAACCTAAGCAAGGATAAGTCTGCGCTTAACCCGCGCTGCCGGTTAGTTTTTAACCGTTAAAAAAAAACACCCGTTCACATATTCAACATTGTGGCAGGTGGTTATTAATAACACCAAAATCCATGCCTCACACGCATGGGGAATTTCATCCCGAATCCTAAGAAAGGATTTAGTCTTTTTCCGTACAAAAAGACACCAGGGTTCGATTCTGGGGTATTCTATCCTGAAACCTAAGCAAGGATAAGTCTGCGCTTAACCCGCGCTGCCGGTTAGTTCTTAACCGTTAAAAAGAACACCCGCCCACATATTCAACATTGTGGTAGGTTGTTATTAATAACACCAAAATCCATGCCTTACACGCATGGGGAATTTCATCCTGAATCCTAAGAAAGGATATGCCGATGCCTAACACGCGTCGCCGGTTTAGTCTTTTACCGATTGAAAAAGACACCAGAATACCAGTCTGGGGTATTTTATCCCGAAGCCTAAGTAGGGATAAGTCAACGTCTAACACGTGTCGCCGGGTAGCCTATTCCCGTAACAATGGCGAAGTCTATGTATTCAATATCATAGCACAAAGTCTCAGAGAATTTACTCTCTTAGCACAACGTGACATGCGGAACGGATTTAGACAATCCGCATGCTAGCCCGACTCAAACGGTAGTCGGTAAAAGCTAATCAAATCCGTTGATGGCTGAGGGTTTACCAAAAATCCTAAAAAGTATTATGGTCAATCATTTCAAACGGAATGAGGAATCATAATAAAGATAAAGACAAAAACCAGTTCCACTAACGGGATCAAAAGTCAAAACATTCAGCAAATGAAATCATACATCAAGAACATGGCCAAAAATCTGCTGATTAAGCTTAGAAAGCTTCTCATCATAAGCTTGCCTCAGCTCAGCTCTGATGGACTCCTCGTTGGTAGCTAAAGTCTTCGCAGCAACCTCCTCCGTCTCGGTCAGCTTCTGCTTCAAAGATTTCAACTCCTCAGATAAAGCAGTGTGGGCTTGCTGATCCTGTATCTTCGTCATCTGAAGAATACTCAAAGTCTCCTCTTTCTCACGGAGCTCTCTTCGGAGCTGGTCTATCTGGGTCTCGCAAGAAGCAATGGAAGAGTCAAGCTCGGTGAGTGAGGATGATCTAGCAGCAAGGTGGGCCTCAACTCGGTCCACTCGATCCCGCTGCACCTGAATGTCGAACTCAGCAAGAAACCTAGTATCGCGCTATGTCTGTAAGCGAGTATCCAGCTCGGCAGTGATGAATGACGAGGTACCTGCATCCCGGAGCTCACAAAATGCCTGAAGCTCACGCCTTAGGTAGTCAAGATCATTAACAATAGCCTTCGCCAAATCCGGGTACCCTGCATCCTTTATTGAATTTATCTTGAGATCAAGGAATGGCTTAAACTGGTGAAGAGAAAGCCCGCTGTGGAAGAGTTTGCCAATCATAGCATTCACAAAGGAGAAGAAGGAACGGATCTCTATGCAGATGACAATCTTCTCTGGGTCACTGTCTGATAATAACTCCTTCACAAGGACGTGAAGTCGAGAAGAAAGCCCTACACAAAAAAAAGAAAAATCCGTCAAAAGCCTTGACGAAGAAATAAATAACATTTCTCAGTAGCTCAATTTATACCTTCTTCCTCTTGAGTCACTGGGGGTGGTGGAGGTGTAACGGCTGAGGGTGTATCAACTGGTGTAGTTGGTCCCACAGCCGGCTCGACAGGATCAGTCTCGACAAAAGCTCCTGTCAAATATAAAATAGAATTCTCAGATACATCATATTATAGTTGCATTAGTCAAAATTAACTGGTCCTATAATTAACTTGAGAAGAGCTACGTACCTTCAGAAAAACCATCCTCGGGATTCTTAGGGAGCGTAGACTCAGGAAATACATCTCCAGGCAACTGATCATCAATCTGAGGAGAACCATACATAAAGTGGAGCATAGGAGTGTCCACAAGCAAGCCCTCCTCGTCAAAATCATCAGTCGAGAAATCTGACACAAGAGAATATAAGTACGAAAGGAGAATAAAAAGACTGCGACCAATAGAAATGAGTTACCTCTTATGGGTGCGTCAGCCTCTCTATTCCCAAGATCCACGTTTGCCTCCTACAAATTATCTAAAAGAGCAAGAAGTATAGAGACAATTAGGGAATGCACAAATTCCAGATCATTCAACTCCTTTGTGTATTGTTAATGGTAGATGTACCTGGATTCATCGAACTGGGTCCTACATTGACGGTCTCCCTAATGTCGCCAGCTTCTGCAGGCCCTTCTACCTGGTGCGGTGAGTCGGGCTCACCAGAAGATGCAGAATCGTGAAAAACAGGATTAGGACTCATCTCGCTCTCTCCTGTATAGAGATGGAAAGGCGTGAGTCAAAGTTCTGAATGATCAAGAGGCTGGTCTATAAGGTAGATGCTACCTCCATCATTAACAGGATCGTCACCGGCCAAATCCATATCAGATGCTCGCGAAACTACACGTGGCTTGCGGGCTAATCTCTTCCGCCTAGCAGCAGGGACAATAATCGAAGGTCTCGCATGGGGAGAAGGACAAAACTCTTCATCTTGGTCAGCTGTGGTCCCTGAAACATCAAACCATTGTCAGGTTTAATAATTTTGGAAGATAAAAGGAAAGAGTAAGACATTGACCTCGTTCAGAACAATCCTCGTGATCTTCAAGATCTCCGCCTGAAGCTTCGTCAGCAGAATGGAAGATCTTCTTTCCCTCTTCGTCAATCCGACGAGTCTTGTGCCGTGCCCTTTGTGACCGAGCATTTTCCCAAATCATACGGGAATCAACCTGAGAAGCCTTCTCAGCCTCTAGCTCTGCAATCGGCTTCACAGGGATGGTTTTATTGGCTGCTAACAACCACTTGCAGCTTAAGAAAGTGAGGTTCAACTGCCGCTCAGAACTCGAGAGACTGAACTTAGCACCAGTACAGCCCGTCACGGTCCACAACCATGTACGAAGACCGTCCACCAAACCGCCGTGGGTCCGAAGCTGCTGACGTGGATTCCCGACATAAAGCTGATCATAGCCAAACTGGCGAGCGAATCGGCAGGGTAGGTATGGCTCTATGAAACACTGATTCCCCACCCGGAAAGTCAGATAACCCGGCCTGATGTTCACCAGCCAGTTAAAGCAGCCTACGTCTAAATGAGTTCGATACCCCCTCGGCTTTTCCTCATCAATCAGGCACTCGCCGTATCGGCCGGAGAACTGTGGAAAACAAGTGGAAAACGCCCAACACTTGTGGACCTGTAGCTGCTGTCTGACGTCAGGAAATCCTCGCCCCTCCCACTTGCCGTTCTCAAACAACTGTAGCAGGGGAGCGGATGGGTCTGTGGCATACGGTACTGACATCATATCAGAACGATGAAGGACGAACCAAGCCATCAGATAAGTGTACGGAAGCTCCACCTTAATAGTAGGAATCTGAGCCGGTAATTCACTTTCCTTCCGCGTAAAAGCACCAGAAATCTGTCGAAGCCCTCGATGAATGTTAGCCACCATCACCGGAAGAAGCGAAAGTTCCTTTTTGTAGGCAAGCTGAACTGCTGGGTAGAGCACCTCCAATGGCAAGATATCACTAGACTGATATGGGACCACGCATTTCTTTAACCAGATAGCTAGGTAACCGGCGAGAAGGGTCATCGGTCGAATCGGTGCTGTCGCATGCCACAAGAATGATTTAAACTTGGTCCCTGTAGGAAAACCACTCTCAGGACTGCTAATGGTATAGGAATGAGCATCAACCTTCTTCAGTAGATTATTAACCCCTGAAGGAGTGAGTGGTGCCAGCTCACAAATAGCCTCGCCAGAATTGCCCTCTAAATTCCTGAACAAATAAGACACAAACTGTTTCTGGCTCACATGGGATTTAGCCCTCTTCGCTAAAGGTTCAGACTGCGTCAAAGCGATATGATAGTGACATGTGAGATCCCATAAAGTCTCGTAGCGGTCGGGCATGCGATCCTTCAGCTGACTTAATTCTTGGTTGGAGGGAAAATATTCCTGATATAACATCTGTCCCATGGGCAAACCAGAAATCATGTGCATCTCATGGAGGGCCAAGCCCAATTCCCCTTGCCGGGTCAGAAAAGTGTTCGAGTCCGGGTTATAGAGCTCACACAAAGTGAAGAAATGCTTCGTGCTAACAGGCAAACCATACATGGTGGCACGAACGGCTGCATACAGACCACAAGCGTGCAACTCCTCGCTCCATCGGCTCAAGACGTACTTCATCATACGAGTCCACCAAAGCTTGTCCAAAGAATGGACCCAACCATAAAATCTGTGGCGTGTCGCAGGCATCTCCCGTCCTAAAGCAGCAAGACGATTCTTCAAAGTAGAAGCAGCGGCAAGAAGCTCGTTACGCGGTGGTGCATCCAACCCCAATACTCCAGGATGCAATCCAGTGATATGACTCCTGCTCGAACCAGGAGCTGCCTGATGAGTGATGTATCCGCAGTGAACGCTCTCATGCTCCTCCGTCAAGCGCCACGACATCTCCCGTGTCACAGCCTGACGCCTGAGCTCAGTCAATGAACGATGCTGAGGAATCTTCGGCAAATATATGAAACCACTGCCAGTTTTATGAAGCCACTGCTCGGCGTCAATAAACACTGCATCCGGATCTCTAGCAGAGTCGCCAAATAAAAAGTCGGTCTTTCTGAGAGGCTGAATCGAACTGACATCTTTCACGAGGGGCGCATCTGTAATCAACTGGCGAAGAGCTCGAGGTCCACCTTCCTTCACCACTTGGGCAACCTCTGTCGACGTGCCCGAAGCAAACCGAGAAGTGATTGGGATAGGAGAATAATCGTCGGAAGTCGAATAATATTCGCCACGACGCCCGTACACCGCGTGAGATGAGAACGCCCCAGAAGGATATTCCACTGGAAGCAAAAATTTAAACACTTGTAAGTCTCAATTATAAAAGGAAGTTGAACTCATCCTACGAATAGGTAAGATAGAGTCACTGCCTTATAAAGGGTGAGACGATTTGGCCACATCATGCACTTATAAGAAAGGGTATATCGACAATATATCACTGCCTTATAAGGCACAATGCAGCGTCAAAACACCCCCTTTATATTGAGATATGGTTTTGACCAAGCAAAACATATCTTTAAAGCGTCGATCCTCGCCAAGGAGAATCAAGGCTCTTCCCGATTGCCTCACCAAGGAGAACAAAATGGGGTGAAAAGGGACCAATTTGTAATTTCCCAAGAAAATTCCTCTTTTTTGCAATTCCCCCCCTGAAAGGTGAGCTCGAGGCGCCAAATCTTAATCCTAACCCTCGCATGCGACCCCACAAATTCATAAATTGAATTAAGCATAAAATATGCTAAAATAATTGAGGATTTACCTGAGGAAAAGCTCGTGGATCCAATAAAAATCAGATCTTGAAAGAGGCTCAGACCACGCGCTCGAGGGGCCTGAGAGAAATTCTAAATATGGAAGTTTTGAGGGATTTCTCAGTCAAAGATCCAAAGGAAGACTAGATCTAATGCAACTATGAAGTTTTGAGGGAGAACGGATGCTCGAGGGAAGAGAAATCAAAAAAGAAGGGAGAGAGGGGGGCCGGCCCTAATGAGGAGAAAAACCATCTTTTATAATGTTGAACCAAGCTTAATTGAACCGGACCAAACCAAGTTGAACCGGACCAGACCCGTTTTGAACCAGAATTCAAGTTGAAGCTGGATCGAGCATCGAAACAACTTCAAATCGACCGAGAGTTTAGTCCTTGGTTTATTCTTACCTCTCCCACATATTCGGAAGGATCAGAAATTTTTTGAGCCTAATTACTGCCTTTTTTGGCTCATTATCAAGCCGGTTCAGCTCATTCGGCCACAGAAAATACTCCAATAAGGTATATGAGTATAAACTGTTCCCTATTATTGTTTGTTGAGAAGTTCCTGGAGGATATTTTTCTGAAAATATTCTTAAGGATAACTCAACAATACTACGCCGGACAACGCGTCGCAAAATAAAGACTCAATGCCAACAATCGATGGTCAGTTCTATGTTGAACCAACAAGCACGAGCTAAAGATCAGAAAATTAGGAACCAACTTCAAATTCGAAATTCCGACAACGGTCAGACAATAAATGCAGCACCGAAACCCTTTCAGATATTCGACAAAGCACCGAATAGCCTGAAGGATTGAAGGAATCAAGAACAGAAGCCATTCCAAGGTCCCGTTACACCGACTGAAGGTTGGAACATTCATATCCAAAGTATTCCAGACTCTTCTATAAAAGAACGAGGCTGAAATACTTTGGAGGGGGTATCTGTAGGCATGTAAAATTGCTTATAAGTCCCTTGGCATAGCTCGGCGCGGTGATTCGACAAACCATCGAGTGACGAGCCAACGAGGTCAACGAATCGCACGCGAGCAACGGAATGCATCCATTCACGTGCGGAATCAAGCCAAGGGTTCTAAGAGTCAATGAGTCATCCAACCAAGGGCAGACTCGGACGAATCACGATCTAATCAAGATCAGTTTCGGACTCGAACTCAGAAGTGGATTTACTGCCAAATCAGGATTCGGATCGACTGCCAAATCAGACAAATCAACCGCACAACGGGAATCACGGAACAAACGACAAAACGACAAAACCCAAGGGGGGCTCGGCCAAGACCGAGCCACCCATGGGTGGCTTGGCCCAGTGCCGGCCACCCATAGGTGGCCGACCCAGATCTGTGCGCGGGCACAGTTCAGAGAGCCTATAAATAGGCCCCCCCTTTGTTCATTTGAAAGGGTTGGAACTTTGAGAGCCGTTACTCTGCCGAATTGAAGATTGAGCTCAGAGTTTTGAAGACTTGAGGACTTGAAGATTCAGATCTGATTCTCGGCGAGCGTCCACGTCACAAAAGGCAGGAGTTCGAGAGAGGTAAAGATCAGATCTGAGATCTATACGAGATCACACTCCGGATCAAAGCTTGGCCTTTGATCCTGAGAACTAAGGGCGATTATTTCCTTGGTGAACTAATCCCCCCCGGCTATTATTTCCTTCGTGAAATAATACCCGTCGAATCCTGTAGATCCGACTAGATCTAGATCGCGCGGTGGTCCACGGATTAACCCTGGCGTTGGCAAAGAACCCACACAAGCGAGCGACCGCAAAACAGGAGCTCGCGATTTGTTCTAAAGGAGAAAGTTGTAATCTTTTTTATTTTCTTTGATTTCGTTGTAACCGGATCTAAAAAAGACCGGATCTTTTGTAATAAAAAAAAAATCAATTACTTAAGATAACGATGAATTCAATGAAGGTAATTTTCACCGCGAACAGTTGCTAGAGGATTTTGACGTATGTGGCGCACTGTCGTGGGGGCAGTACGGTGTTGGCATACTTGTATCGAGAACTGAGTAGAGTATCCCTGATGCAGAATAAATAATTCAAGGGATGCTGCACATTGATACAGATTTGGTCATGGGAGCGCATTCATATTGGACGCCCTACTTTACTTGTGCACCGTGAGCTACAGGGGCAGTTTCCTTTGGCGTACATGTATAATTGGACACACAAATTTTATTCGCACTGAATTTGTACTTATATATTCTCTATTCTGCATATAGGTATAACGTACGACACACAAATTTTATTCGCACTGAATTTGTACTTATATATTCTCTATTCTGCATATAGGTATAACGTACGGTACGCTAAGTACCGATCAGCGAAATTTGTACTTATATATTCTCTATTCTGCATATAGGTATAACGTACGGTACGCTAAGTACCGATCAGCGATGCGCCATCGTGAGTTTTACCAAAATGAGCTTGATGGCCTCCAACATGAACAGGTAAATATAAATCTCAAGTCATTATGAATATTATAGTTTTGTTGTTGATACTGATAAATATTTTATTTTATTTCAGTTCAAGTGGAGACCCTATACACCGCCGGAGCTCGATATGCATTCTCTTGCACCCATCTGCCGAGATAGTCCTGACTTGTGGAGAGCCAAAGTTCCATTGATTTGTTGGGAGATCGTGGAGATGCATGTCCCTGACCGTGTGATACGACAGTTTACGCTCTCTCAGCATGTGCCAGATCCTGTCGAGCAGATCTCTCGTCGGCGGCGACCTACTTCGCACTATACCGACTGGGCCGTAGTCCGTGCGGCCTACATAGATAGGTGGGCTCACAGGTGGGATTTCATCCAGGATACGAGGCCCACAACTGTTGACTATACCGCGTATATGGGTTGGTATTAGGGTATCACACATAGATGGATCACACGTGACCCACAGTCCTTAGCTGGACACATGCCACGGCCACCGACAGACAGTTACATCCCTAGTGGGATGAACGAGAGAGATTACGTAAGTTTCTAAGCTAAATTATAATATTTTTTATTGAGTTGATACTTAATAAATTGTTTACCACGCAGGTCCGTGTTTTAGATAGCATTGAGGCTGATATTAATGCGACCGTGCCTGAGATTCAGGATCAGGTGGCGTTAGGGCTCCTCAGCAGGATCAAGAAGACCATAGCACATGTGTTTCATAAGACTCACGTCGACGAGTTCGCAGGCCGTGAGGACAGGTCTCGATCATTTGGGCAGGCGTACACTCGGCGCCGACGGCCACGTGACGATGACGACGACACTTCGCATGCTGATGGAGTCGGCACTTCGCAGCCTCATACACAGCCGGATACTCAGATAGTCGAGGCTCATCAGCGCGGGGGGCGGGAGGAGTGGTGCGATGAAGCTATCGTGGCTTCGTCAGACATTTCAGGGCGACATACCAGAGGATGCCAGTATGGAGACGCTTCAGTTTCATGCTCGTGCATACATATTGCACATGATAGGGTGCGTGCTTTTTCCGGATGCGAGCAAGACTCTCGTACATGCACGATGGCTGTCACTGCTGGAGGATTTTGACGTATGCGGCGCACTGTCGTGGGGCAGTGCGGTGTTGGCATACTTGTATCGAGAACTGAGTAGAGTATCCCTGATGCAGAATAAAGAATTCAAGGGATGCTGCACATTGATACAGATTTGGTCATGGGAGCGCATTCATATTGGACGCCCTACTTTACTCGTGCACCGTGACCTACAAGGGCGGTTTCCTTTGGCGTACAGGTATAATTGTACACACAAATTTTATTCGCACTGAATTTGTACTTATATATTCTCTATTCTGCATATAGGTCGTGCGGTACGCTAAGTACCGAACAGCGACGCGCCATCGTGAGTTTTACCGAAATGAGCTTGATGGTCTCCAACACGAACAGGTAAATATAAATCTCAAGTCGTTATGAATATTATAGTTTTGTTGTTGATACTGATAAATTTTTTATTTTATTTCAGTTCAAGTGGAGACCCTATACACCGCCGGAGCTGGATATGCATTCTCTTGCACCCATCTGCCGAGATAGTCCCGACTTGTGGAGAGCGAGAGTTCCATTGATTTGTTGGGAGATCGTGGAGATGCATGTCCCTGACCGTGTGCTACGACAGTTTACGCTCTCTCAGCATGTGCCAGATCCTGTCGAGCAGATCTCTCGTCGGCGGCGACCTACTTCGCACCATACCGACTGGGCCGTAGTCCGTGCGGCCTACATAGATAGGTGGGCTCACAGGTGGGATTTCATCCAGGATACGAGGCCCACAACTGTTGACTATACCGCGTATATGGGTTGGTATTAGGGTATCACACATAGATGGATCACACGTGACCCACAGTCCTTAGCTGGACACATGCCACGGCCACCGACAGACAGTTACATCCCTAGTGGGATGAACGAGAGAGATTACGTAAGTTTCTAAGCTAAATTATAATATTTTTTCTTGAGTTGGTACTTAATAAATTATTTACCTCACAGGTCCGTGCTTTTGATAGCATTCGGGGGGCGGGGAAGAGCGAGGGGGAGGGGGAAGAGAGGGAGAGGAAGGAGAGGAGCTATATTGGGTTGTATTTGAACTTATTTTGTTAAAATTTGTAAATTGTATGAATTTTCAAATACTATACTTTTATGGATCAATTATAGCTCGATATGTGATCTTTTTGCGTATTGTTTGATTCGTGCGTGTTTAAATAATATATATATTACAGTAATTATTGTCAACAGGTAAATAGTTGTATATATGAGTTAAATAAGTAGAGGTATACAAAACATGCACAGCAGGCTGTGCATGTTCTGTAAAACCTGCAACTTCACGGGAGTTCAACTCCTGTGAAGTTGTAGTCTAAATTTCCCAGAGAGCGATTCTCTGGGAAATTTGGCCTGTAACTCCACGGGAGTTGAACTCCCGTGGAGTTTTAAATATCGCAACAAACTCCACGGGAGTTGAACTCCCGTGGAGTTTATTCAGGAAAATAATCTTCACGGGAGGTCAACTCCCGTGAAGATTAAAAGAGTGGTAAACTTCACGGGAGTTGAACTCCCGTGAAGTTTCGTATATTTTTTTAGAAAAACCGACCTGGTTTCAGCGACAGTGCTGAAACCAGGTCGGTTTTTCAAAATAAAATAGAAAGAGGTCGTTTTTTGCAATTAAATAGTTAAATGGGTTGGTTTTGAAAATTTGTCCCCTTAATTAAATTAGGCTAACTCTTGGTACATCAAATTCATAATTTAATATAATAATAATATTGAAGAGGAGCTAATGTGTAAAAGAGCCCATTCGTCTTGAGTTACTACTTATTATTTCTTCACTGTTGTTTCCCACCTCCTCTCTCTTCTCCATCTCAACGATTCTTCTCTCGAGATTCACCAGCACCACCCTGAAACCCCGCTCCGTTATCGTTTCATTTCTCGATCCAGAAACCCTAGATTCCTAGGGTTTTTTATCTCCTCATTCGCGAAAATGGTACGTTTTCTAATCGCTCCCAGTGTAAAATCGCTGGATCTGATCCAAAACATGTTAGGTTAGCTAATCAAGCGCCTAGGTTTTCAGAATTTCGTCGCATTTTTTACATTTTTAGTGTGATTAAGATCTGAGATCTGAGGCTGTATTTTCTTGATTTGATGTTTTCCCTTTGTTTTTGTGTGGGGGGGGGGGGG
>NC_033796.1:104986239-104990593 GCF_001876935.1 Asparagus officinalis
GGCTGCAGCCTCTCAGGCTCGAAATCAAGGTAATTGTTAGATCTCGTGACTGGATCTTATGATTTTTGATAGTCTGGTTCCTGAAATTTTTTGTGTGTTGTGCAGAGGAAACTTGCGCAGAGGTCGGAGAGGGTGAAGTCGGTGGATCTGCATCCAACAGAACCATGGTATTTATGTTTGAATTTTTAAATACAAGTGCTTGATTAGTTTCTTTTGATGATTTGTACAATGCTGATATTTGGATACGTTTTGGGTGCAGGATTCTAGCGAGTCTGTATTCGGGGAGTGTCTGCATCTGGGATTACCAATCACAGGCAAGTAACTGTTAGCCATTTTATGTGAAAATTTTATACATAGTTCACTTCTTGCTATCAGCACTGTCATTGTAACGGTATAAGAAAAGAACCCGCTGAGGGTAGAGTTGATATTTTATTTTAATGGGAGCATTATTTTGAAGATCAGTTAGAACCAAAATTTCCCCCTTTTTTCCCCTGGATGGTTGATGTTCGCCAATTCTTGATAACATGGAGTTTCCTCTTAATGTTATTTATTTTTTGAATAGTTTCTAATACGGCCACAAAATGAAACCCTTTATTCCAAGTTTTTGGGGTTGACTTCATGTATATTATTCTTCCGTTTAGTTCTATTATGGTTTATTTACTATGTAAATTAACTATTATCCATATCCTTCTTTCTTTTTTCGGACCAAGTTCTTTTAGGTCTACCTCCAGTCCATTTCTCTTTTAAGTTTTAACTATAAACTTTTGATTCTTATCAATTCTCCTAAATGGTGGACTAATTGTTCTCCATTGTGCATGACCAAGCTATCTTAATTGGTTCTCTCGCATTGTATCATCAATTAGGTCAACCTCTAATCTCCTATAGTCCTATGAATGTAGCCATTTTTTAGCCTATCTTTTAGTTTTTACCCATAAGACCATGATAACATTTTTATTCTGCTGCACTCAATTTTTGCAGGTGTTGTTTTTTAAATGCCCAACATTCAGATCCATAAAGCATTGTTGGTTTTATAACCATCTAATAATATTTTTCGTTCAATCTCATATGTATTTTATGATTGCATAAGAATCCAGAAGCATGTCTCCATTTTAATCATCTACACTTGTTCGAGAAACCCTATGTGACATTAGTACTTCTATCATGAAGCCGTACCCATACCAGACACGTACCAGACACGTACCCATACTCGAACTTCATGGATGCTCTTGGATATATGCACACATTTTTTTAAGCCATGCACTCAGTTACATGATATATGTTCTCATGTAAAACACTTGTCATACACTTCTTGGACACATCCATTCCTTAAAACTTATTGGACATAGGTCGGGTTCGTTTCAGTCCACATCCAAGTTTAAAAATGTGATTTAAAGGGTCTTTTAGGTGTCTAGTTAAAAAATGAGCAGTTTCCAATTTATAATAAACATAATAAAAGAACTTTAAAAAACTATAGGAATTTTAAATCGAATAACAAATGAATTGGAAACAATAATAATCTCATGTAAATTATTAATTTCAATGTGTGTGTCTAGTCGTGTCCTCGTACCCTACACTTTACACTTTTGCTGTGTCCCATACCCGCACCCATACCAGTGCTTATACTTGTTTCGATGCAACTTAGGAAAATTATATTATTCTCAATCTCATCATCACGACGAATGATTGATCTTAAAAAGCAAAGTGATTACTCTTTGGTAGTTAATAGTTCTTGACCATTAATATGTACTATATTCTTGTTCCTCTTTGTTGTTTTACTAAAATTATGTTCGATCTATTTTATTTTGTGCTTCTAATATTAAATCCTTTTATATTTGAGAGTTCTCTCCTCTTTTCTACTTTAGTAATATTCCATACTAGTCTAATCAACTAATATAATAATATTTTGTCATCCACAAATAACATACTCCAGGAGATTTCTTCTTGTATATTTCTTGTAAGTTGGTCTAAAACTAATGGAAAAACAGTGATTACAATGAATGATTATAAAATGCATATGTGATTATTGGGTATGTTTCTTTCTTTTTCTTGCTTTATGTTTAGTTATATGTATTTATTCTTAAAATCGTAAAAACGCTACAATTATAATGTCTTATTGCCTTTTTTCTTATCCTATAATTTCTATATCCTATTTTTAATTCAAAGGTCATAAAAGCCACAAATGATTCCTGTTATATGATATTATATGTTTAACTATTTAGGTATTTGGGTAATTGGGCCAATATCCATATCCACTTATGTAACCCTCCTAATCTCTATTTAAGAGAGATTAGGGTTAGATGAACTAATAACTTTGCCTTCTCTTTTTTTGAGGTTAGGGTTAGATAAAATAATTACTTTGCCTTCTCTATTTCTCTAGTCTCTACAATGCCCAAAATTTTCTATTGATAGAAAAAATTAGGTTCCAAAAATGAATTTGAGTTCATCAAAGGTTCAAATAATTTAGTTCCAAGAAATCGTGTATTTTTAGCTTAGAATTTCTAAATGAATATAGTTTAGAACTCTTTTCCTCACAAAGTTCATTGCTACTTGTTTCTGTTTCCAGACTATGGCAAAGTCATTTGAGGTCACTGAACTGCCTGGTATGGTACTTATTTATCTCTACTCAACTATTGTTTTCGGCTGGAACTGTCTGCAAACTTTGTTTTTAACATATTATGTTCCAATTTTCAGTACGGTCTGCAAAATTTATTGCCCGAAAGCAGTGGATTGTAGCTGGGGCAGATGATATGTATATTCGTGTTTACAATTACAATACGATGGACAAGGTTAATGTTTTTGAGGCACACACAGATTATATCAGGTGTGTGGCTGTCCATCCGACCCTTCCATATGTGTTGTCATCATCTGATGACATGCTGATCAAGCTCTGGGATTGGGAGAAGGGTTGGATATGCACTCAGATTTTTGAAGGACATACTCACTATGTGATGCAAGTCACTTTCAACCCCAAAGACACGAATACTTTTGCAAGTGCTTCTCTTGATCGCACAATAAAGGTGTCAGTCTATTCCGTTCCATATGTGGCATTACTTACTTTCTTATTACTTGTCACTTTTTGACTATATTGATATCTGTCGTTTTACTTTCAGATCTGGAATCTTGGTTCTCCTGATCCAAACTTTACATTAGATGCACATTTCAAGGGAGTAAACTGTGTCGATTACTTTACTGGTGGTGATAGGCCATATCTAATCACTGGTTCTGATGATCATACGGCCAAGGTCCGTATAATAACTCTTTCACTGGAAATATACATCATGTGTCCTTCTAAAGTTGCTTGTTTTAAAATCTTGTGGAATTAGGTCTGGGATTATCAAACCAAAAGCTGTGTACAAACTCTGGAGGGCCATACACACAATGTTTCTACTGTTTGTTTCCATCCCGAGCTTCCTATAATAATCACGGGTTCAGAGGATGGGACTGTTCGAATATGGCATGCAATGACATATAGGTAGGTAGCCATGTTTTCTATAACTATATTGTTATCAAAATAACAATTCTCAATTACTACTAGGATTAAGGATCTGTAAAATTTGTAAGTCGTTTCTGTAAAGATTATGTCATTTCTTCTGCATATGGAATTTTTACTCTTAGCATTAGTTTGAAGTTTATGTTAAGATTTTGGTTTCCCATAGTCGATATGGAGCGATGCACGGCCTACATCATCAGCGTTGCGTATGCTGGACTAGAAGACAAAACTGTCACTATATTTAATATTCATGCTTTGTTTATCTATTCACTAATATTTGTTCATCATTTTATCTTACATGATTATTAGTATTGGTGTACACTAATTTTTCTTGTAGTTCTTTCATGTACTGAAATATAACTTAAGAATTATACATCTTTGTCAGTTTTGCAATGGTTACTTTCTAGTAGGGAATATCACCTTTCATTAGTTTAACCTTTGATGCTGATACTTCGTACGTGACGCGGCTGTGATCGAAACCAACTTCTCAAGGTTTTACTCTCTGTTCAAGTTAATGCAGAACTTTACCATCTCATTCTTCACATCTTTTCATTCTCATTCTCAACACTCTGCAATGTCGGCCTCATATTTCCTCCATAGGATTGAACATAATCAAGGATTTGCGGGGACAACTTTTCAGTTTTTCCATATTCCTATTTGAGACTGAATAGATTTCATGGTTTGTAACAAGAAGTAATATTTTGATGCATCTTTTTCCTTAGTTCAATAAGAGGCTTTAGACACAATGAGGTGCCAGTTGTTGCCCTATACCAAAGTGTCGAAATCTTATTTCTGAGCAACATTTTAGAGCATGTACTTAAACCAAATCCAAGCAAGTTTATTGATAGTGGATAGCGTCGCGTA
>NC_033796.1:104990603-105005187 GCF_001876935.1 Asparagus officinalis
GTCGTGTAGCGGTGAGGCATCGCTAAGGCTCTTTGGGGCTATTGCGGCAAAATAGTGGTAAAAAGCGCAAAATCAAATAGCGATCTAATTTAGATATGTATAAATACTAAAAAAAGATTAAAGAAAAACCTAGAAATCTAAAAGTGCATATTTGATGATTTAAAGAGATCCTAAACATGAAATAAACATGTAACCGTCACATAATACCAAAGACGACTAGAGGAGAAGTCAAAGAGTCGTCGTCTTTGAGAAGATAAGCTGAGCGATGAGAGGACTACCCTAGGAGGGCTCACGGTGAAAGAGGTGAGATGAAGTGCTGAGTTAGGTGCCAGAGGTTACAAGAGGCGACAGGAGTACGCCGAAAATCGCGAGAGGCGGTGGAATGCAGTGGTCAATGGCCAAGTTTAATTTTTAAAAAAATAAACCTCAAACCGCTTTTAAATAACAGTCAAAAAGTGGATTTTGCACGCAATCACCCGCTATTTACCATTATAGCAAGCTATTGGCCGCTTTTGCGAACGGAAAGCGCATATTCCGCAATATGTCATCGCTATTGGGCGATAGCGTAGCGGGAAGGGACTGCTAACGCTATTAGCGCCGCTATTGTGGGGCTATTTACCGCTATTTATAACAGTGAATCCAAGTTTAAAGTATAATGTCATGGTAGAATACTTTGCAACCGAATCTAAAATATAATATATTTGGTAGGTCAGGTCAAAGACAAACTATATTTTTATTAGCACAATAGCACTTCTATAATGTCTCCGCTCCATTGTTGGGAGATGATAATGACATTTTTTTGTGTATGTCATATTTACCTGACTATTCTATGTTGTAAGTAGCCAAATTAAGTGATCTGAAGTGAAACTAATGGTTATTGCACTAGCTGTGTTCATGTGGCATGGACACTTCTTGCATTAAGATGTACCCATGTTGGTCAAATCGAACACATGTCAGACACACCAATGGTTCTTGGACACTCCTTGGACGCATGTTTGATAATTTTTAGGCATTCCAATTGTATGATATAATTTCTAGTTTAGTATACTTATTGTAAAGTTCTTGGACATGTATCCTACATTTATCAAACAATTCGTTGTTTGCATTGCATGTTTGAGTTATTTATTCAAAATTTGTAATATCGAAGATTCTGTTTGGTGTAAAAAGGCCGCCAGAGTATTGGCATTAAAATGTTACAGGTTTAGATATGTTTCTGTATGAGAAGTGTGGCGTCTTGGGATATTCTATGGGAAGTTAAAGGGAAAAAGATTTATAAAGTTATAGAAGTATATGAAAGGTTAAAATTTTAGTTTGTATGTAACCATTGGATGCTATTCTATTAATAGAAACATATATATACTTGAACATCTAATGTCTATGTACTATGTATTTATTTAGGCACTTTCTTTTTATTATATATGTACGTATGCATGCATGCATGTATATGTAAGTATATGTATGTGTATATATGTATACACATGCATGCATGTGCACACACAACCATATATATATACATATATATGCAACACATATACTTACATTTACATCCATGCTTACATACATAGACACACATCTATATTCTAGCATGATTTTATCGTATCCGACTTTCTAAGGAATTGCTGTATTATGTATACATGTTTTGTCTGTGTTAAAGACTTTTGGTCTTAATAAACTTATATGCCAAAGTTCCTTAAGAAAGATATTTCAGATCTATCATTCAGTTTGCTTCATTTTTAGTTATTGATTTACGCAATTGAAGGATTCCATATTGTGTTCTAATTTCTAGTTTAATCTCCTTTTCTTATTGGCAGACTTGAGAACACATTAAATTACGGTCTTGAGCGAGTTTGGGCTGTGGGGTACTTGAAAGGTTCAAGGAGGTAATTCGTTGAGTCTAAGCTCCTCTTTGTTTAACTTGCTTAATTTTCTATATCATGGAAATTATTCTAGTATTCCTTGTAAAGCAAACATGATATTGTAACAAACTAATGAGATGTTTCATGTCACTATAATTGATATGCTGCATATTTCTTCCTTGTTCCTTAGTTTGCAGAAAGTCTTGGTTTCTGTGATACTTTATTACGAGCTGTTTTCTTATTTGGTTGGTAAATTTTGCAGAGTAGTAATTGGATATGATGAAGGAACCATAATGATTAAACTTGGACGGGAAGTGCCAGTAGCTAGTATGGACAACAGCGGTAAGATCATATGGGCAAAGCATAACGAAGTCCAAACTGTCAATATCAAGACAGTTGGGGCAGAGTATGAGGTCAGTTTATATAACATATCTTAAAAAATAAAAAAAAAAGATATTTTCTACAGTTAATGAAAATTTTTTATCAAAATTTCTTTCAGGTTACAGATGGTGAAAGATTGCCTTTGGCTGTTAAGGAGCTGGGGAGCTGTGACCTCTATCCACAAGTGAGTTCCTTAATACCTCATCCTGGAGTGCACTTTCCCACCTACTTGATCTTTTTGAATTTATGAGTGAATTAATACTCCGAAGTCCAAAGGATACCGACAATGCCATTGTTTCCTGGAAGCAGGGGGTCTTATGAATAGCTTTGATCCTTAGCCTCTCAGTTATATCTTATCACATAGTGATTTGCAATCAATGATACAGGATATCTTGTATGTTTTCAAAAACTGTTCCCTTCCTTTTGAAGGGAGATGAATACATATAGAGACATCTAGATAGGGAAATGTTTTTTTAGGTCCCTGGGGTGTTCCTGAAATTCTTTTCACCCCCTAACCTTTTCTTCAATTTTGTGGCCCCTAGAGTCAACCCACACTTTTTTTTAATCTTCTTATAGAATATCTCGATCTGAAAGTTGCTATAGCTGACGTCAAAAACTTTATATTGTGAAGTTAGTATATTGATCTGTAATTTAGCGGAAGATTCGGTAATGGGGGTATAAAAAGGTTCAAGGAGTCCATGGTTTGTTACATCGCTCTACATGGAAATGGAGAAAGGAGAGCAAAAGAATTTGTGAAAGATTAGGATTAGTACAATTTCCTTGTATTTTCTTTTGTTTATCTCATGAACAATTTAAACATGGTTTCGTGACTATGATGCCATTGTTATCCAAGTCTTTATTATCTCTAGCATAATGAATTTGAGAAATGATATTTTGTGTTGGTCTGATCTTTTGGACTAATGCAAAGAGGTACTGGTTTATTTATTCTTGTTTTAAGTCATTTGCTGACTTTTCTGATCGTGTCATTTTAGATTCTTGTTTTCACGGATAAAAAGTGCATATAGGTAAGCAATGCGTTACTATGATAACCTATTTATCTCCTGTATATCGTCTTTTAATTTATGAAGAATTTCTATCCATGGCTACAAACACAAGTCACTGAAATCTTTGGGGGCAAGAATTTATACATCAACACATCCATAACATTTCCTGTTTCTGTATTCATGCTTATCCATTTTTCCCAGAGTTGTCACGAACTTTAGCTTGGAGGTTCTTCTTCTTGTTCCTTCTTAGGTTATTTCGTTCTTGAAACCATGCATTGGATTAGGGTATCTAGCCTATAGGCTTTAGCTGCAATCATAAATTGCTGGAATATTAATTTAATTTTTGCTGTTTACAATTCGTGACATTTTCTTGGTGGTTTATATTGAAGTTTACTTGTTCTCTTGTGTTTGCAGAGCTTAAAGCATAATCGCAATGGTAGATTTGTGGTTGTCTGTGGAGATGGTGAATACATTATCTATACAGCGCTGGCATGGAGAAACAGATCTTTTGGCTCTGCTCTCGAGTTTGTATGGTCATCTGACGGTGAATACGCAGTCAGGGAAAGTACATCAAGAGTTAAAATTTTCAGCAAAAACTTCCAGGTAACACTACATTGTATCTCTTTTTTTCCCCTCCCTTTCTTTCCCTTCTTCATTTCTTTTTTTTCCTGAGGTGGGGGTGGAGGTAGCCCACCATATATGGAACCTATGTAGAGTTTCTATAACTTATACTCCTAACATATATAGTAAGACAAATTGTTCTTATTTCTAGTTATGTAATTTGCCGCAAGGGGTCTCGATTTACAGAAGTGGTAAGAACTCAATTTGAAAAAAATTACTTCTATCTCTTTTAGTTGACATAAATATGGAACCACTTGTGGAAGGTTGAGTCATGTTGACTATACCTCAATGCTTTTACATACTTGGTTTATTATTATTACTACTATCATTATCATAATTGTTCTTCTTGTTGAGCTTTTTCCAACTTGTATATTCTAAAATATGCTCCATAGTTGACCTCAGTTAATACAATACTGATAATAATGGTAGAGTACTACATGACGGGGTCAAACCAGACACTTTCTAAGAGAAAGAGCACATTGGTCTTCAGGATAGTCGATTCTGCATATCTTGCTATTTTGCTACTGCTCTAATTTCGCCAGTTATGACCTAAAGGAAATTCCACGTCTTCACTGATGAGTAGTTGTCCTGAAATGCTTCGGAACCATTGTTTGTACTTCCTGAAAGCCTAATTGTTGTCCTTTCTTTCATTACTTGTTAATTGCTCAATTATGAGATTAGTTGGCTTCAAATACTATGGAAAGCACTTTGTCCACTGCATTGAAAACCGGACTTGCAGCTTTATTACTTTTCCCAGTAAGATTCAGCTCTAGCTTCATGTACCATCATAGACCATATTCAGTTGTGCAAGACACCACTTATCACATACTCTATTCCTTTTAATAATACACCCTTATCCTACATTTGACCTACATTGACCTTATTAGCTTCTAACTCCTGGCCTGTGCTATACCTTTGCTGCAAAACCACTTCAAAAACGAATTCTTACATAAACCTTGGCGTGCATTTACTAGAGAGACGCCCATCAAGGCATGCTGATTTAGTATTTGCTCAATAGACTTATCCATGAATGAAGCTTGCCTCCCCACACCCTCCTTTTTCAAGATCTGATCAGATCAGGTGGAAATATAACCAGACTGTTGCGATGCATGTTAGTTTCATTTTATCCATGTCCACACATGCAATTAGATGATTTGTCATTCTTTCTGAAAGCTTTAACTTATCATGTTATGTTGTTTTGTATCTTCCCAGCCCTTGGTAGCACAAAAATCTGAACTTCAAACTCTAGTTCTTGTGAAGTTTAACTGATCGCGATAATTTCAGGAGAGGAAAAGCATAAGACCGACCTTTTCTGCTGAACGCATCTTTGGGGGAGCTTTGCTTGCAATGTGCACAAATGACTTCATTTGCTTTTATGATTGGGCTGAATGCAGATTGATACGTCGTATTGATGTTAATGTCAAAGTAAGCATCTTCTGGACTTACTTTGTAGTGTTCATGTTCAGATATTTTCCAGCTTATGACTATTCCTTCTTGGCCTTTGTCTCTCAGAATCTCTATTGGGCTGATAGTGGTGACCTACTTACGATAGCGAGTGATTCCTCCTCCTACATTTTAAAGTATAATGTAAGTTTGTTTACATAGTCTTAAGTATAATGTAAGTTTGTTTACATAGTCTTAGCACTTAACTAGAATGTATTCTGCTTTGGGAAAATGCTTCTGGGTACGTGCTCTGGAGTTTAGTATTGACTTAGAAAACGCTGACTGAAAGATTAAATTTCCTACAGGGAGACATTGTATCTTCTTATCTTGAAAGTGGTAATACGTTGGATGAACAAGGTGTTGAGGATGCTTTTGAAACACTTCATGAAATAGATGAGCGAGTGCGAACTGGACTATGGGTTGGGGACTGTTTCATTTACAATAATTCTTCAGGAAGATTGAATTACTGTGTTGGTGGAGAGGTACCTTTTTATATATTTACAGTGCTGGAGATGTTTAACTTGGTCACACAGTTTTTGGTGGAGCTGCATGATGCATATTCCTTCTGTTTAATTTTAGGTTACCACCATGTTCCACTTGGACCGGCCTATGTACTTGTTGGGATATCTTGCTAGTCAGAGTAGGGTGTATCTCATTGACAAGGAGTTCAAGTGAGTCTATTAAGCAGCTATGTTCTTAGAAGTTTCTGTTCTCACATGTCTGTGGCTTATAATGATTTTTCCCACTGCAGTGTTATGGGGTACACTTTATTACTTAGTTTGATTGAATATAAAACACTAGTGATGCGTGGGGATCTGGATCGTGCTAATGAAGTTTTGCAGTCAATTCCAAAGGAGCATCACAACAGGTATTTTGGTGTTTCTGCATTTGCCGAGATCTAATTTCTCCGTTTGAATAATAGGTTATGGGCTGTACTATTAAACTCATCTAAGCGTTAGTTAGTCTTTAACTTATTATCTTTGTGATGTGGAAGGTTTGTGGATGCAATTTAATTGTTACAACTATATGCTTGTAGATGAGATAAAATGTTCCAAAAAACTTTGTTTTGCGTAAGTAGGTAAAACTAACATATGTAGGTCTTCACACTCCACTTGACTCACATTTACTTAAGTACAGATCGATTCACAAGACTTCCATACCTTAAGGTCTGTTCCCAAAGATTCATACCTTTAGAAATAACTTTTTTGGATTCCCTTTTTAGTGGTATAAAATTACTTGTAACCCATTATATTGATGATCATACCGTTTCCAGTGTGGCCCATTTCTTGGAATCTCGAGGCATGCCAGAGGATGCTTTGGAAGTGGCAACAGATCCTAATTACAGATTCGATCTTGCTGTGCAGCTTGAGCGGTTGGACATTGCACAGGTATTTTACGAGTTGATTGACACCATCTGGCAATTGCAGCCTTTTGGGTTGCTCTGCAATTTAATGTTAGATCAAGTATTCAAATCTATTCTCTACCTGAGGAAAGTTAGCTCTGCAGGCTATAGCTTTGGAGGTCCAAAGCGAGTCAAAATGGAAGCAGCTAGGAAAGCTTGCAATGTCTAATGGGAAGGTAAGGTTTCTACTTTTAGATAATTCTGTTTTTTTACTAGCCATATAATTTTCTTCCATATTTTACACCTTCACACACTCATATGACACACTCTTCCACACTTCAAGCTCTTAATATTAGAGTTCACTTCGAAATTGTAAAGGAAAAATTTAATTGCCATAGTCAACTAATCAACTTCTGAACTAGAGTCAGTTTCTCAGAGTTTAAAGTTGTATTCAGTAGATTACATTGAGCTTAGCTGTCACAGGCCCCAAAATAATAGCGGAAGATAAGATAGGGGACGTGCGACAGTAACAACCCGTGTGCAAGACAAGTCTGATGCAAGTGTCAAGCCTGGCGCTCTATCACGTAGATTTTTCACAAAATATATAAAACCTGCTATTTATAGAAGTTTAGAGCAAACTATTTATACATAATTAGTACATCGTCACAAGCACATTACAAAACCAAAATATACTGTCTAGCTAGACACATAGGCGACAATGAGGCTTCTCTAGGACGCCTCTTAGCAATGCCTTCATCCCAAATATTTAGTTGGCACGTGTACGCAAATTTTGAATTTTTTTTGAAAATGAGGAGATCAGCTAAAGCCCAGTGAGAATATTTCTCACTAGGGTTTCTAGGTACCTAACAAGATATAATTCTCAAGATAGGGAATTATAAATTTTGCACATGTGATTCTAAGATGACAAAAATATTGTATAAAAGAACACATTATTAGTATTTTCGAGAAAGAATGCAAGTAACTTAAATTTCTCTCTTACTTGCAAACTGAATACATCCTTATGAATTATTGAATCAAACTTTTGGAATCGAGATAAACACTAGGAAAATGGAATATAAAAATTTGTGTAAAGCAAGAAACTACTGTTTCCTCAAATTCGGCTTCAATGAGTTGTTTACATAGTTGCAAGAATCATTTCATAGATCACACTAAGGCTACAAATTATAGTCCAATAGCATGATAATGCCGAAAGACATCACATAACACATAAATCTCTGGAATAAAATGCACCTAATACTACCATAGGCCGCTGGTCACATCACAAATGCCCAAAAGGGCAACATAAAGGTGCATTCACCGTATGACAGACAAAAACACATCACTTCATAGTGGACTATTTGAGGGTTTGAAAACATTAAGAATCACTTGTCAAATTGCTCGACTTGGAAAGCACATCACTGGTCAAATTGCTTGATTTCGAGAGCACATCAGTTGTACCAAAGTAATGTTGGTATAAATTTCAATCAAATGGACGAGTGTAAAACTCATCATACCAGTAAAACAGTTCACAAAATTCAATTTTATTAATTTTTGTTTCAAATACCAAATAATGGGAAAATATCTTGAATCAGTTGACTGCTGTACATTTAAAATACTTCTTGCTGCAATAGTTTTTGATTAAACAAAAATTACATTTATTTGATATTGCATGAGAACCAATATCACCTATCACATTCTATATGAAATCAAATTTCTTTTCATATTTTATATGGAATAAAAAATTATCTTCCATATCTATTATGAAATCAAGATCATATCATGGAGATAGACCACCATAGTATAGGTCAAATCACATTTCATTTTATATGTCTGAAAATAATAGAGTAATTATCTCTTGAGCACAAGATCAATCAAATATAATAATCATGTGATTTATATCATAAAAATACTAGTGAGAAATGAACTCACCTGTTAACCGACAGAGTTTGTCACTCCCAAGTCCTCTTTTGATATCACTTTGGTCCTATAATATAGTATTGCAATAATATTGTCAAGTCCTTATTCATTCATTTCATAGTAGTTAGTCAGAATATTAAATGCTAGTCAAGATTCTTAAAAGGCTCACACACATTTATTACAAATTCTATAACACAAATTCATTTATAATTCTAATTTACTCTGACTGGACTTATTTACAATTGGGAGTATCATGGGCTAAGACAAATTTTCCTATTTAAAATGTAACCTCTTTTACTTGGTTTGGGCTCATATGAAAAGTTTTATGAGCCAAGGGTCTAGGATAAAATTTCCCCTTTCCCTATATCTTCCTCTCAAATACCCGACTCTTCGTCTTCACCCATTTCTTTTTTCTGTTCGTTCTTTTCTCCTTTCCCTCCGTTTTTTTTTCAGGCTCCAAGACCAGCCCCCATCTCCTTCCTCAATTGGCAGCGAGTGATGGGACATCGGCCTGGTGGTTATTCAACGGCAGAGGATTTGCCGGCGATCAGGAATCAAAAATCAACACTCAAACCCAATTTAATTTCTTATCATCATTTGATTTCCTTACATTTTTTAGAATAAATTGGGTTAGAAGTAAGTAGGTTATACCTTAAGTTGCACTTGTCCATCTTCCTCTTCTTATCCCAATCTTTCTCAAATTTCTTCTCTCCCCATCTCTCTGTTTCTCTCTGTTTCTTGAAGAAAAAACAGACTAAGAGTTGGGAAAGATTAATGGTTTCTTTCTTTTTTTTCCTTTTCTTTTGTCTATTTTCATGAGGAGGTGCCGTCTCAGTTTTGCCACCGAAACTGCTTTAACTGATAGCTTGGGAGCTCATGGTGAGAGATTTATGAGCTTTACAGAAAAACCCCTGTAATTATTCCTATATAGATAACTCTCGTATGACAAAAAAATGAGTTAAACTTTATTTATTTTGGCATACTACATTAGTTGTCTTCCTTAATCATTAATTGCATGTTTCCTTTAGTTATTATGTGATAAAATTTGTTGATTCAACTACTGTGCTGTAGGATTGTAGAAAACACACAAAAATGGAAAATATTACTAGTGTATGATGAACTTCAAAATCGTTCCTATTTATTTGTTGTATTACTTTTCCGTTCTTTTTGTTTAGTCATTCTGTGGGTTGTTGATTATACTCTGGTTCCACCTTATATGCTTCTTCTTTGATGAATGCATTTACATGCCCCACTTTATACTTCTTGATAAGGCCTTATTCTATAAGTTACTGCATTTCCCTTGCTGTCCCTGTTTCTGCAGTTAGATATGGCGGAGGAATGCTTATCACATGCCATGGATTTGAGTGGCTTGTTACTTCTTTATTCTGCTTTCGGTGATGCTGAAGGAATCACTAGACTTGCCTCTCTTGCTAAAGAGCAAGGGAAGAACAACGTTGCCTTCCTTTGTTTGTTTTTGTTAGGTAAATTGGAGGACTGTCTTCACTTGTTGGTGGATAGGTAATATTTGCTTTTTAATAAAAAGTTTCATGTTAGATTATAAATCTTGATATCTTGTGGTTTCAAATGTTAATGGTGACATCTTTCACTTTATAGCAACCGTATACCGGAAGCTGCATTGATGGCTCGTTCATATCTTCCAAGCAAAGTCTCAGAGATTGTTGCAATTTGGAAGAAAGATCTCAATAAGGTTTAGTCATTGTTATCTCTTATATTCATTTATAATAGCATTCCGATCTAAAACAACAGGATAAATGAAAGATCATCCAATATCATTTATTGTTAATCAAAATATACTTTATTTTGTTGGCTTCATATTTTTAGTAACTTCATTAGCTTAAATGGTTTGTCCTGATTTGTTCTTACTTTGCATTTTTTGCAAAGGTCAATCCCAAGGCGGCAGAGTCTTTGGCTGATCCTGAAGAGTACTCAAATTTATTTGAGGACTGGCAGGTTGCACTTGCTGTGGAGTCTAATGTTGCACAGAACAGGTTCGTGTTACAAGGTTTTCGTCTGGCCTTACATTTCTTTTGGTATGCTGTCATGGATATACAGACAGCTTTCAGCATAGAACTTTCCATCTCTGTCTTGCTGTTATATTTATAATTTGTGTGTTCTATATAGGAATTATTTTAGACATGTATCTTCTGAATAGTACTTTGACAATATGAAGTCCTTGTTTAGTGATTGTTCTGTTGTTTATTTTGTCACTTACTGTTACTGGACATCACTTAATTAGTTTTAATAGAACACATTCATTTGATTAGCAGCAGCAAAAACAGTGCTTAGCTATTACTAAAACAGGTCAATCTTTATTGGATAAATTTTGAAAATAGTATGACTAAATGATAGCTACATTTTCATGTATGTAATTTTGTATTTTAGGGCCATGATATGTCATATTGCAGCCTGTGCTGGTCAATGAAAATTGATCATTGCAAGCATAGTCAGTTGTCCTTATAAATCCTGATCTCATCATAGCCTAATATGTTTCAGTCAATAATTATGTCCATATTCTTTAAAACAGACAAAACAACAATTCAACAGAGGTTAACAATTTGAAAGCTAAATGTATTCTGGATTTATGTTACAATAGGGGCACCTACCTGTCTGCAGAGGAATATCCGGTTCATGCTGAAAAGTTGAATGTGAATCTTGTGGAAGCATTCAAAAGCATGCAGGCGGATGAAGGAGACTTGCCTCTTGAAAATGGAGATTTAGGTCATGAGGTATGGTATTGTTACAAATATGTTGTTTGTCAATATTAGTTGGTAAATTTTTTCTTCATTTGGATTTTTATATTATGATTTTTAAGCAAAGATCAATACCGAGGCGATGCCTTCCTACCTACATGGTACCTTTTTCATTGTTACTCTTGATTTATGGTACATTTAACTTTGACACATGTACTTGCTCATTGATACTAGCTAGACAATACTTGGTTCTCACCCCGATCCTTGCATGTTGCATGAGCGGACTCTAAAAAATAATGTCCGATTTGAATAGATGGGTTCATATGATATGTAGGATAGACTTGAAAAATTATGTACTTTCCTTCTCTTCCATATATAGTCTTTCTTCACTATCTGAGACAGAGAAAGAGCGTGTATTTGAGCCTCTTCTGTTACTATCTCCAACAATGAATCTGCCACTATCTCTTCTAAACCCGTTGTTTTTTCCTCCAAGCCTGTAGTTCCCCTCGGTTCCCCTCACCAGAAAAACCATCTTCTTTGCTAGATAAAGTACACAAAATAACCTCTAATTCAGTTCCCGTCCACTGTATTTTTGCCACTTTTCCATCATTTTGAAGCGTGGAAATTTTACAGTTAATGAAGGACAGTATGCAATTATTCAAGTCTTCGATCAGAAATAAGTTTTTTATTCCCACTAAGGGCATCATTTTTTAGCAGGAGGGAAAATTGACATAAGAATAGGACGATCTCTGGTGGAACTTTCTCAACCAGTTGGAAACCAAGAACGACACAAAAATAGGATGATCTCTGATGGAACCTTTTCCACCAGTTGGAAACCAAGCACAACTCAACTCCAACCTGTTCATTTGAGGTTCTTTGTTCCATTCTATTGAGATTGGGTTTTGTCCATCAAGAGGAGATTTTACTCAAAAGAATCTCATGATAGTGTATTGTGTTGTTTTAGGTTTAGAGTTGAATTAGAAGTGGTTATTGGAAAACAAAAGAATTCGGTTAAGAATCTAGGACATTTGTTTATTTTTAGACAAGAACATATTTGATACCTTTTAGTTGTATGCAATCTTCTAATTATGCACGCTTGAATAAAAAAAAAAAAATTCTTTTCAGTCATTTAGAGATTCACACAATTATCTAGATCTAGTTTTAAGGTCCCAAGCAAGTATTTACTGTAAAAAAAAGGCTAGCCTTCATGCAACCAGTTGGATGTATTGATGAATTTACGCTAATGAAAGAAATTACTTCTATAGGAACTTGCTAGAGTTGTTTATAGGCAGTATGAGGCCATTAACTGGCGTTGTGGTGTGAGACCACATATATGTGAGGCCATAAAAATCCTTATATATTTTTTCTTGTTTGTTTTCTGTCTGTTTTCTGCCTGTTTTCTGCTTGCTTCCATAACTTCCTCCACCTCTGTTCTCCATGAGTAGAGTTGGGGAATATGATCCAAGCTGAGATAGCTGATAGTTAGAAAACCCCAGGAAAAGCCAGTTTTGCTTCTGAGCTATTATTGAACATTAGTCTTTGCTCATTTGCGGACCATGTCATCTTTAATATTTTTTTTTCTCTTGTTTCAATGTGGAAACCATATGTCGATATATGATCATTTTCTGTTGTTCGAAACATACACAAGATTACAGCAATACACATTCATGCCCGTGTGCACACAAAAAATGGCTTATTCTTTCTTTCTAATATACGACCATTTGTGGAGCATGTTGTTATGAGCGTGTTTTTATCCTCCTGGCTGAAGCAATATTCTGCAGTTTGGGATCACTCCTTTATGAAATCTAGTGCCCGTCATTTATGTTCTTAAATTTAGTCCCTCTAACCATTACACCAAAACTCTGAGGTTATGACTAGGATCGAGGATTATAGTTTTATATTGATTCTAATATGCCCCCGTAGTTGAGTGCCCTTTTTTATGGGTCGAAACCTAAACTCAGGTAACAGTGTCAATTTTTAAAAAATCTGCTTTAAATTCGTGGTCAGTGGGATTTAAACCTAGATTGCTCTGATACTATCTTAAATTATGTCCTTCTAACTATTACACCAAAACTCCGAAGTCGTAGTGAGGGTCGAGGATTGTAGTTTTATATTAATTCTAACAAGGGTCGAGGATTATAGTTTTATTAATTCTAAAATATGTTATTTAAATGCCATACTCAGAAACCAATGCTGATCATTTAGCTTGCTTAAAGTTTTTCTATTGTGAGATATGGAATAATTGTTTATGTTAAAGCACATTATCTTGTTACATGGTCGTACTTGGGAGGTGAGCATGATTGTCTGTAATTAATGCAAGAAACAAATTAATTAGGTCATATTATGATTAGTTTCTGTAATGGTCAATTATTTCCTCCAAATATCTTCTTTTGTATGGAACACATCTCCGTGCAACACACATTCGCTACCCCTTATAAAGTGGGAAATTTATTATATTCTCATTGATAAACAAGTATCACAATTTTTTAAAATTTTTTATATAAAATTTTCACACCAAAGTGAGACTCTAGTCGCTAACCATGTTATTGATTTTTTATGCGTTATATATATATATATATATATATATATATATATATATATATATATATATATATATATATATATATATGTGTGTGTGTGTGTGGTGTGTGTGTGTGTGTGTGTGTGTGTGTGTGTGTGAGTGAGAAAAATAGGTATCGCTTAGTCCAAGCACAAAAAAGTTGTGCTTGGTAGTGAGGTGGCATAATCCCCTCCACTCATTTAAATGGTTGCATATCCACATGCACTCCTCAACCCATGTGAATGTGGTCCCCTATTTGAATGAGTGGAGGGGATTGTGTCACCTCACTAACACCATAAAATTTGTGCTTTGGTACCAAACATACCCATATCTCTCTCTCTCTCTCTCTCTCTCTAATATATAATATATAATATATATATATCATATATTATATATGATATATATAGCTCACTATTCACTTAAGTGGATAGGAGACATTGTTCACCAAACTTTTTATCCACTCATCTTGTGTTTAGATTTGTGCTATCAAGAGATGCACAAATCTCAAAAGACTCTTCATATCTTTCATGGATCCCAAGACAACATTAATGGATAAAAAACTTGGTGGCTGACTATTTCCTATCCACTTAAGTTTATTGGAGCTTTCCACTATATATATATATATATATATATATAGATTTCTTCAATTATGCATCTTATATCTACTTGTTAACATTTTACTGCTATTACATTACCCATAAGCGAGTCATGCGTACAGGTGGTGGATGGAAATGGAGAAGAGGAGGGAG
>NC_033796.1:105005197-105014986 GCF_001876935.1 Asparagus officinalis
GTTGAGTCAAGGGATGATGATGTTCTTGTCCATAGAAATGATGAAGAGGATGGCCAAGAAGCTGTTGAATTTGATGCTGAGGTGTCTACAGATGGTGACGTTCTTGTTAATGGGAACAATGGTGATGAAGAGTATGGTATGAATAATGAAGGAAATCCCTCAGTCTAAGGCATTTGGTTGGTCAACTGTAAAATTCAAAATTTTTCTCTGTTGATTAATTACTTTTTGTTGAAATACCTTTTCGATTTATACCATCCACTGGCAATGATCTAGCTAAATTTGAGACTGGTAGTCCATCCTAAATTCTCAAAAGGGTTAATTGCGAATAGACCCCTGAAGCTCTATTTGTGCGAATATCCCCCTGTAGTATTGGCCCAAGTGCGAGTACATTACCTTAGTGAACTTTTTTGACACTTTTAATTTTAAAAGTATAATTTAAAAAAGTTGGGGTTGTATCCTCACCAATAGACCGCCGCCTCAAAACCTTTTTAACGATTCTAAGAGTCAAAAAATTTACTCAGGGGGTCTATTCGCAATTGGGTGATACTACAAGAAGTCTATATGCAGTTAACCCTTCTCAAAATGTTGGAGACTCCTCCAGAAATGATATAGACCTGAAAACTTTGTGTCACCGATATATGGAGTATATCACTTAAAGTGCACTTTTTGACTCTTAATTTTTATCTTGTTTTGTATTTGTTTGTTCTATATCATTGTCTTGTATGATAAAAAAAAAGGTGAATTGGCATAAATATATTAAAATAACATGTCCTAAACCTGGACGTAGATTGATAAGTTGCAGCTTATTAGCCTTTTTTGGTAATGAAACAATGAGTCATTTAATTTGTTTAAGTGCTATTCTGCTTTTTTTAGTTTTCTTTCTTTCTTTGTTTTTATGTGTATGTATCTCTGTTTGACTAAAAGCATATATTTATGAGGATGGCATGTGTTCCTTGTAATCAAATGAATATTCTTGCAAGCATGAGCTAGCTGTATGTAAATGTTTGTGGTTTTTTATGATATTATGTGCCTATAACCTATCTTTGTAGAATAACAGCTGTTTTCTTATCTTGCAGTGCTTACTCCCCGACATTAGGGACCTTATGTGTTCGATATCAGTGTTAGAGGCCGATGTTCTTCTACAGGTGATACCATTTCACCTTTACGATTCAACATGTTAATTTTATTTGTTAAGCTACTAGCCTCTGGTTTGCATTATTCACATTGTTCATTACATATTTGTAATCATTTTCTCGTGGCAGCATTGATTTTCAGTCAACAAGTAAAATATTCTATACATCTTTGGCTTCAATATGAAACCTCTTATTTATGATTCATGTATAGCAATATTATTATTATAGTTATTATGGATTTATTCATTTACTTATCTTACTATAAGGATGAAGTCAAGTCTCAATGCAATTAAAAAAAAGAAGGGACAGCTATGTACTCTGAAAGAAGAAAATATACCTTTCAATGTGATAATAATCCATATCCCGCTAAAATCGGATACAATGCATGCGGATGTATAAGCTAATATACATGTGGATACAAAGCGGGATATAAGATAGCTAGATAATATTGAAAAAAGTATAGTTCATATGATACAAGAGAGTTCATTAATATGTTTGTTATATCTGAAAAGCTAAGATTAGATATCTTGATCATTAAAATTAACTTCAATCCATTAATTTAAGGTTTTACGGAATAGTATGGCCAATATATATTCGGATGTTTCGGATACGGATTTGGACTGCATAACTATATCCGTAACCATATTCTATCAGGTATAGATTTTAGTAACCATATTCGTATTCGTTCCTCAGATACGGATAGTTTTCTGCGCCCCTATTTGCAAGCCTTTTATTTTCTTATGCCAAGTCCTTGGAGTTCGAAACATAAACTGTTGTCATAGACATAAGTGGTCAGGGATTTTCTTTTATATTTATTTCAAGGTCTCAAAGTAAAGCACCTGAATTGTTGTATAGCATTTGGTCTAAATATCGAATAGAAACACAACTGAGAACTGAATCAGTGGTAAAGTAATGGGAATAGGGATGGGAGGTCACAAATTTAGAGCAGTCTGTGAACTTTGGATATAGATAATATTTATAGATTTATAAAATAAGGCATAGATATAAAAGTTATTAGCACAATTGATAATTGGCATTGAAATTTCATGGGTGTGAATCTTGTGATAGATGTTAGGTTAATGAATTAAGTACAGAAACCTAACGATAAGGTCTACAAGATAATAAAGTTAGGTCTACAAGATAATAAAGGTAAGTCTACAGCAGCATAAGTTCACATTATTGAAATTTTATAGCAGCATTCTTTGTTATCTTGCTTCATCAAAATTTAGTCAAAACTTCATGAACCAGGAGAAGTATTTGATATAAATTTTTGGAGGAGAGAAAAACCTGTGTCCTGTCTATATGTAAACAATCATCACTCATTTGTTCTGAAATATCTCACCAAAATCTAATCTAAAGTTCAATATGTCTTGGAAAGGAGCTTGTCAAGGTATTGTAAATTTTCTGGCCTATTTGAAGTTAGTTTAAATTAGTTTTACACAACAGATAGTAACAGTCAATTACTTCCACTTCAGAGACACTTATGTAGCCAGTGCCACTAAAAAGAGGATCTAATACAGATACCGAGATTTCAAAACTTGTTTTAAATGGATATAAGTTCTCTTTCTTCATATTCTTCCTCCTTTTGGTTGCTATAGAGATCTGATTAGTTGGAGTGACAAGCTAACTCGTGCATTATTTTGTTACTTACTGGATTATGACAGTTTGTTTGCTCGTTTTTAATGCTAAGCAGGTTTTACTAAATGAGTATACACTACGAGGTGATTTTCTACAGAATCTTCTGATCGGGATAAAATATATTTATTGATATTGTGTAGCCATCACAATTTGCTTCTTTGTGTACCATTCAATTGCTGAAGAAAGTGTACTATTGAAAGACTAGAGAAATAGAGAGGTAATAGATAGTATCACTGCGTTCTTTTTCTTCGCTGCATTTTGTTCTCCTTTGCTTCCTACACAAGTATAATTTTCAAGAGAAAAATATGTGTAATTTGAGTGCCTATAACAATGCAATTCCCGTTTTTGAGCAGGTAGATCTGATTCCTTTAACCCTTGTATCATGCCAGTGGCGTATATCCTTCCTTCACTTTTGATACTATGAAGTTCGTTCACCAAATTGTTATCTGAAGGATGTTTAGTGAGTGAATCGTGTATAATGTCTTGTGCTTCAATGTTTCTTGAGTGTAAATTGATTTATAGTGGCTCTTTGTTTCCATGTGCTGTGCCATCTTCTATCTTCTTACATGTACGGTTAATTACAGATTTTGGGGGGTACTTTATCCATTGTAAGTTGTCATTTGTCATTTTGAATATTAGGGTCCGTTTGGCAGCTCTCTACCTCTAAATCAGTTTGCGTCCGGTCTAGATCCGGATGGGGCGGGGGAAGGACCAAAACCAAATTCAATATAAAACCAAACAGCTGTTTTTAAGTTACGTGCTATAGAGCCCGCCAGGATGGCTGGGCTGGTTTGGTTTTGCTTCTCGCTCAATGGAACCAAATTCACATTCGAATGTTCTGTTGTCATATATATATATATATATATATATATATATATAAAATATATATATATAATATATATAGATTAATGGTATTCTTGTCATAGGAGGAGATTTCCTCCATTGACAGGCTGCCTAATGTGAGCAGCAATCCCCACCATGCCCTCATAAAGTAGGAGAGAGAGTGTGAGTTGGTGGGGATGTTGATGTTTACTTTATGAGGATGTGGGGATTGCGCCCATAGGCGACGAATGAGGTACAAAAAAAAAGAGGAAATTCCCTCTATGACATCAAGGATACCCATTAATCTTATACTATATATATATATATAATATATATATATATATATATAATATATATATATATATATATATATATATATATAGTATATATATATTGTTTTGATGCTGAGGATACACAGTCAATCGCACAGTTGTTCCCTCGGGCGAACACAGAGCTGGGTTTTCGTTGCTGATGACGAAGATGGATAGCGATGAGAGATGGGGGATACGAACTCCTTCCTTCAACTTTATGACTGATTCTTGAATTAAGGTATCTGGTTCTGCTACACATACAAGGAGAATAAGCCCGTAGGAGGGCAAGGACTGGTTTCCACGTTGTACCTCCGACGGTTAAGTAAGTTAATAAGTTTGAGCGAAGCTTAAGGGAAAGTCTTTTTACCATTGAGGTCTCTCTAAGGAGTATTTTGGCTTAGGTTTTTTTCCCTCCTCCCTCTGACGAAGAAGTTCCCTTCTTATAATGTGCCTTCCTGTTGACCCGTGTCTTGACCATGCACAGGAAGATGATGACAGGATGCTAGCTGGATGTAGAGTCATCCTCCTTTTTCTAGATGTCTATAGGCGACTGGAGGGGAAGTCATTTCACGCACAGAGAGGACAATTCTCGTTGTTGATATTCGGGAAGAGACTTATCAGCGAAGTATGGACAGGCTGGCCGCTGAGTCATGGCGATTGTCAGAACTGTGGTCTTGATGGAACCAGACAATGTTGCAGTGTTGGTTAGAGTGCTGATGGTTATCCTGAAGGAAGCTCAATTCGATCCTATCTTCTTTGCAGAGAGGTGTCAGCTTTTGAGATGTCATGGTAGTCCGTCGACTATACAATCGGGTGAACTTCTGGTTGAATAAACGGCCGGAAGGTTTGTCGAGTGGATTTTTGAGAAGTCATCTTTGTTATGAGATAGCTGACTAGTTCCATGTTATGTGCCAACATGGATGCCTTGTTGCTTAACCGAATCCTCAAAGTCATCCTGAGCCGGCCCTTGGCCATTAGTCTGGTTAGGGCCACGCTTTTATCTCGGAGGGTATCATTTTGTTGGTACCGGTGCTTTGAACAATGAATTATCGTAACAGTTGGCCCTTTTCACCGGGGCCCGATTTTTAGTCGGGTTCGAGTGAAATAAAAATAGGCTGCTCAGAGCGACATAAGCCGGTTTGAGGTGGGGGTGGGGGGGGGGGGGAGGGTTCGATCATGCCTGAATGACGTTAGCACAGTCTTTTCCGTCATGATTTTGCGTTTCTTGAGGGATACATTCATCAAAAATTTGAACGCGCACTTTTTAGAGTAAAAGGCGTCATAGACAGAGCGGAAGGTGTTTCATTGTGTCAGGTTGGTGTGGTTGGCGTGCAGGAGTGGCGGTCATATTTCGATGGCGAACCCGTTTCAGACATCGGAGCGGATCCTTCTTGGTTATTGTCGAGACTGTGCCCTTTCGAATTCTCCTGCGTGTCCCCCTTTGCTAGCTTATAAATATCCTCCAAGGGGCGAGGATTCCCTTACAGACCTTTTGCTTCCAAATCCATTGATCTCCATAAAAATGGGAAATTCTTCATGGCCTCTATAACTTCTGCTACCGGCTGTCTTGAAGAGAAGCTTGCAGTTCTTAGGCGTTTGCGTACAAGGGTCCGTAGGGATCAATTAGGATGGATGTGTAAGAGGTTTGATATTCCTCGGGCATTAACACTGGAAGAGCCCAAGTTGACTGAACCGGTGTTTAATCATGGTGAGGGCCGAGTGCCCTTGTATTTGGCACATCTGGAGCATGGCCTGCGGTTGCCCCTTCATCCTTTTGTTAGGGAAGTACACGTAGCTCTGGGGGTTTTCCCTTCGCAGTTCTACCCAAATGCAGTGGGAGCTCTGCTGGCCTTTGTGGTTGTCCGCTACTGTGTCGGGGTTCGACCCGGCATGAAGGTGCTTGGTCATTTGTTTAGTGTGGGGTTGGCTGAAAAGGATCCACACTACTTTTATCACTTCAGTGACGATTTCCGGCTTACTTTGGATTTTCCCTAGTGGGAAGAGGGCTGAAGAGAGCACTTTGTGTGGGTTTATGGCGGTGACGATGTTTTTGCTTGCTCGATCTGGCCAGAGGCGAATATGGATGTCTTGTGGTCGGTTGCTCTTACTGGCCTGGAGATGGAGGCGCTGGAGAAGATCCGATCCTATATCGGACCTTTGGACGTGGAGGATCTAGTGGAGGATATGTCCATGATTTTATCCTCCACTGACTTCGTGGCAAGAGCGAGCCCTCCTGTTTCTTTGCAAATGGAAGTCTGCAACAAGGGGGACGGGGCGAAGAGAGGAGGCTCTGTTGGTGGGACTTGAAAAAGGCTAAGGGGACCCTTGATGTGGAGGAGGCTTTTGGATCAATGCCATGCGTGGTCAAGGTCGCTCCCTCTATTGGTAAGACGAGGGATGAGAGAAGGAGCCTGGTCGACCCGGCGAATGCTGGGGTCCCAAAGGAATCCTCTCTGAGACTTGAATCGTCTCGTTGGTGCGGTCAGCGAGGTGGATGGCGTTGGTGGGATTTCTTCTGGTCCTGGGGATGATACTGGCGAGAGGGGTCTGAATGAAATGCCAAGTAATGACCTTCATCAAGCCCTTCGAGTCTGTTTAGCCTAGGGATCTTCGCTAGAGCATGCTTTATTCCATCGACTCGAGCATATATTGGCCGAGGAGAGATCGACCAGGGAAGAGGTAAAGAATTGGGTTGCTGCCTTGGAGGTCGAGTTGGCCGAGACAGAGAGATTGCTGGGGCTCTACCAGACCATATGTTCCAGACAGTCTAGAACTATTCTGGGTCTGGAACAAGAGGTGGGCGTTCTGAAGTCGACTGGTGACCCCCTCGGTGATTCTTCTTCGGCAGCAGCCAGGAGGCGACCAAGCCCTTTCCCTGGACCGGGTCAGGGGCATTAAAGACGTCCCCATTTCTGTGTCCCTCACCATTCCTCCCTCTTTCTCTCTCTTTTTTTTTGTAGAAGAACTATTAAAGAAATGTTGTAATAGAACAACTTTTTTGAATGAAAGTCCGACTTTTGCTTTTATTCCTAAGTATTTGGTTGAGGTCCTGTGACTTGAGTAAGTTAATCGTTTGGTGTTGACCTGTATGTAGGAGACTACAATTAGTTTACTTCCAATGCCTAGTGTTGGTTGAGCAATTCGATCGACAGGGATTCTTATTTGCTTAAGTTTGTGTCGATGAACTGTTAGGCGTGTTTTAAAGGGATCTTACCTTTAATCCCACGCGAGTGGTCACAGGGGCCTTTTTGGCCGATTGGGGTGGAGCGACAACCTGTGGGTTGGGTGCCTAGGTCTTATGTAGGCGCCTAGGTAAATTCCCCCTATGGCGAGAGGCGACGGTGGGAGTCGTCCATGGGGTTTTTGCCTTGGGTTTACTCCTGAAAAGGTACCAAAGGCTTTTTTCGACTAAGGAGTCGAATGCTTAGAATCCTTGAGGATTGACTAGGTCTTCGGGCCCTTGCGGGCTAAAAGACAACCCGTAGGTAGGGTGCCTATGTCTTACGTAGGCGCCTAGGTCTTCAAATTTCCCCCATGGCGAGAGGCGACAGTGGGAGTCGTCCATGGGGTTTTTACCTTAGGTTTATTTCTGAAAAGGTACCAAGGGCTTTTTCCGACTAAGGAGTCAAACGCCTACAATCCTTGAGGATTGACTAGGTCTTCAGGTCCTTGCGGGCTAAAAGACAACCCGTAGGTTGGGTGCCTAGATCTTACGTAGGCGCCTAGGTCTTCAAATTTACCCCATGACGAGAGGTGACGGTGGGAGTCGTCCATGGGGTTTTTGCCTTGGGTTTACTCGTAAAAAGGTACAAGGGTTTTTTCCAACTAAGGAGTCGAATGCCTCTGTTTTGATTTCCTCGTCCATTATGGTGGAAAATTTCACTGATATTTGAGATTTATACATCTCAGACTGTTGGTATTTGATGTTTGATGACTTTGGACTTCTCGGGCTCTCCTGCGTTCGTACCGGAGGTAGCTGTTGGCAGAGAGCGAAGCTTGCTGATGTAGAGTGTCTTGCTGTTTTTCGCTTTCTTCATTACTTCTTGTCGTGTGGTATGGCGAGTTGGATTGGACGTTGTTGTATATCCGGAGTTGGACGTTTGTTGTTTTTGAGAGTAGGCGACTTGGAATTTAAGTGACGACGGGTCGTCAGCACATTTGCCATTTCATCAGCCTGGGTCTTTTTGAACTTGAGTCCTTATTGAAGTCTCGCAGGCTGACAACGGAGGTGTCGATTTTTAACAGATCTTGCTTCGCAATCGTTGGTTGCCTTGAATGGCCAACCCCCCCCCACCGACTGAGCCTTTGGAGGTCAGTGCCGATCAAGGGGAGGCCAGACAACTTTTGTGATGGGGGTCAGGCTATTAATCTTCTTGAGAAGACCAACTGGTGACCCCGAGCTTTCCCCCGCCGGAGGTGATGGTACGGGGGGCCTGTCACAGATTTGATCACTGCTCCTAAGCTCGTTTGAGCTATTGCCAGTGGGAGCTTCAGTGATAGTGGATCTGATTCTAGGCTCATGTTTAGGATGAGGCCCATGTGTCGATCCTACTCCAGGCTCCTCTTTAGTTCGGGAGGCTGAAGTTATCTGTGGAGGCGGTCAGGAAGCGTCGTCGCTTTTTTAATCAAGGCATCCGCGTTTACCGCATGTCCGCTGTAGGAGGGTGTTCCGAGGGTGCTGTAGATAAGTGGGCCATCTTAGATGGTTCCCTTAGCAAATATCCCCCGGAAAGTCATTGTGGGCAGGGAGGAGCACAAATGGCTTGGTTCCTCGTAGCCATAGACTAACCCTCCTGAGCTCGAAGGATGCGATTCTTGACCTCATTTAGCTTGGATGGTGAAATTCCTTTAATGTTCTTCAGGGATGAACATAATCAGGCCCTTATTCAGGGTCAGACATGTATTCACAAAAAAGGAAGTAGGCCCCACGGTGGGCGCCAAATAGTTGATGCTGAGGATCACACAATCAATCGGAGCTGTCCTCGGGTGAACGTGGCTCGGGTTTTCGTGCTGATGACGAAGATGGATACGATGAGAGATGGGGCCAACTCCTCCTCCGACTTTATGACTGGTTCTTGAACTAAGGTATCTAGTTCTGTTACACAGACAAGGAGAATAAACCCGTAAGAGAGCGGGGACTGGTTCCCCCGTCGTACCTCCGACGGTCAAGTCAGTTGATGAGTTTGAGCGGAGCTTAGGGGAAAGTCTTTTTACCAATTGAGGTCTCTCTAAGGAGTATTTTGGTTTAAGTTTCTTCCCTCCTCCCTCTGGCGAAGAAGAAGTTCCCTTCTTATAGTGTGTCTTCCTGTTGACCCGTGTCTTGACCGTGCACATGAAGGTGATGACAGGATGCCAGCTGGATGCGGAGTCATCCTCCTTTTTCTAGATGTCAACAGGAGACTGGAGGGAAAGTCATTTCACGCACAGAGAGGAAAATTCTCGTTGTTGATATTCGAGAAGAGACTTATCGGCAAAGTATGGACAGGCTGGCTGTTGAGTCATGGCGATTGTCAGAACTGTGGTCTTGATATGACCAGACAATGTTGCAGTGTTGGTTAGAGTGCTGATGGTTATTTTGAAGGAAGCTCAATTCGATCCTATCTTTTTTGTAGAGAGGTGTCATCTTTTGAGTCGTCATGGTAGTTCGTCGACTGGATAGTCGGGTGAACTTCTAGTCGAATAAACAGTCGGAAGGTTTGTCGAGTGGATTTTTGAAGAGTCGTCATTGTTATGAGATAGCCGACTAGTTCCGTGTTATGTGCCAACATGGACGCCTTGTTGCTTAACCGAATCCTCAAAGTCGTCTTGATCCATCCCTTGGGCCATTAGTCTGGTTAGGGCCACGCCTTTATCTCGGAGGGTATCATTTTGTCGGTACTGGTGCT
>NC_033796.1:105015862-105036614 GCF_001876935.1 Asparagus officinalis
ACCGCGAACGTGCACGAAGGCCAGTGGGATTCGGAGCTGAAGGCGGTCGACCGTGACGGTCGACCGCGAGGACCCTGTAGGTGATTTTTGGTCTCGGGATGAGATTCAGTCGACCGTCGCGGTCGACCACGACATGACTGGAATTGATTCTGCTCTTGGGTTTTTGGTTCGGTCGACCGTCGCGGTCGCTCGCGATACCTGCGCGGTCGACCGCAGACTGATTTTGGACTGGACCTTGGTTTTTGACCCGGTTCGCTTCTGAGTTGATATATAAGCATAAACCTGATTAATTAGGGTTAAGCAATGACGATTTTGAGCAGTCTTTTGGAGAGGATTGCTGCATCCAATTGTGAGAGATTTATGAGAGATCTAGAGTTTTATTTTAGGGTTTGATCGGTGAGATTTGTAACTCTATTTGTATTCTCTTAATTTCTAATAGTTAAAACTCCCCTCTCCTTGCCCCATGGACGTAGGCAACTTGCCGAACCACGTTAAACTCGTTATCTTGCTATGGTATTGTGTTTGGCTTATTAGTTGTGATTTATCTCTTGGATTGTTCGTGTCGTTCCGAGAAGCTTCCACCGTGCACAACAATTGGTATTAGAGCTTCAGGCTCGTTCGAAGGATTCAATGGAGATGCAAGCACATCAGGTTCGTCTTTTACGAAGGCGATATAGAGTTTGAGCATCAATAACACGAAGATTGATGTTCCGAAGTTCGACGACAAGATCAATTTCGAATTCTGGAGGTGTCAGGTGATGGACGCCTTGAATGCACAGAATTTGGAGGAGACTCTTGAGTTAAAAGAGAAACACGCTGATATAGAGGATAAGGTTTGGAGGAAGATGAACAATTAGGTCATGCTTGACGCCAGATCTTATTTATGATGTTATGAACGAGACGTCGGCGAAAAAGATGTGGGAAACACTCAATGAGAAGTATCTTACGAAGAGCATTGAGAATCGGTTTCACTTGAAGAATATGTTTTACCAGTTCAAGATAAAGAGGGGAGTTTCTATCAGGGAGCATGTCAACAATTTCACTAAGCTACTTTCAGATATGGCCAATGTGGACATAATAGTTGAGGATGAAGACAAAGCGATGTTACTTTTGTGTTCGTTGCCCGAGGATGATTATGGTACGTTTGTTCTAACTATGATCAATGGAAGAACTACAGTTAGCTATAAGGAGGTGACCCCAGCCTTGGTAAATTATGAGTTGAGGAAGACTGACGGTGAACCCTTCGAGAAGGCATCAGGAGATGCATTACCTGTTCGAGGCCGTGATCAAAATAGCCGTCGGTTCAACCGCTCAAAGTCAAAGAATATGAGTGTCTATAAGAGTGTTGGTAGAAATTAATGTCGGTATTATAAAGAAGAAGGACATTGGGATTGATTGCCTAAATTGGAAAGAAAAAGCCGGGAAGAACAAATGCAAAGCTGCACAGGCTTCAGAAGTGAATGTTGCAAAAGCTATTGGTGAGCATTCAGATTCAGATTCTTCGGGCTACTCGTGCCCTGCACTATCGTCGGTTTGCTATGCTGATTCCACGGAGTGGATGATGGCTTCGGGAACTACATATTACATATGCCCTAGGAGGGATTGATTCTCTAGCTTTGAGGAGCTGGAAAGAGGGATATCGTGTTTATGGATAATGATCACGTATGTCCTATTGGTGGTATTGGTTCAGTCCGGACTAGGATGCATGACAGAGTGATTACGAAGTTGGAGGAAGTGAGGTTCGTGCCACAGTTGACGAAGAACATCATTTCTCTTGGGACTTTGGAGGCAGCTGGATATAGAGTGATCTTAGAGGAGGCTACAGTGAAGGTCACGAAGGGTTCTATGGTGGTGATGCGAGGTGTCAGGGAAAACAACCTATACTAATTGAAGGGCAAGACAGTTACAGAGGGTCTGGCAGCTTCTATCACTACAGAGGAGGACACTATCACTTTATGGCACATAAGACTTGGACACACAGGAGATAAGTCCTTACAGTCATTGGCAAAACAGGGGCTATTGAAAGGTGCTAAGACCTGCAAGATGGAGCTGTGTGAGCATTGCGTACTCAGGAAGAAGACTAGGAGTGATCTTAGAGGATGCTACAGTGAAGGTCACGGAGGGTTCTATGGTGGTGATGCGAGGTGTCAGGGAAAACTACCTATACTACTTGAAGGGCAAGACAGTTACAGGGGGTCTGGCAGCTTCTATCACTACAGAGGAGGACACTATCACTTTATGGCACATAAGACTTGGACACACAGGAGATAAGTCCTTACAGTCATTGGCAAAACAGGGGCTATTGAAAGGTGCTAAGACCTGCAAGATGGAGCTGTGTGAGCATTGCGTACTCAGGAAGAAGACTAGAGTGAAGTTTGGCACCGCTGTTCACAACACCTGAGGTACATTGGATTACATTCACATAGATGTTTGGGGCTCTTCCAAGAACACATCTCTTGGCGGGGTTAACTACTTTGTCACTTTCATTGATGACTATTCCAGGAGAAATTGGATATACCCTATGAAGAATAAATATCAGGTCGTGGATATTTTTGTGGAGTGAAAAAAGAAAGTGGAGCTGCAGACAGGTAGAAAGGTGAAGACTCTACGTTCAGATAACGGTGGAGAGTACAAGAGTGATCCGTTTCTGCAGTTTTATCGGGATCACAACATTAGAAGATACTTCACAATTCGAGAGACACCGTAATAGAACGGGGTGTCTGAGAGATTAAATCGTGTCTTGCTGGAGAATGTGCGATGTATGATGACGCAGATTGGATTGCCTAGATCCTTTTGGGCCGAGGTGTTGGTTTATGGGAGCCATCTCGTGAATAGGTTGCTGTGCACTGCGATAGATGGAAGACTCCTTTGGAGCGTTGGTTTGGTTCGGTGGCTAGTGACTATGAGTCTCTTCAGATATTTGGGTGTCCAGCTTGAATGGTCCTAGAGGGGGGTGAATAGGGCTTTTCGATAATTAATATGCAATTAACAATTTTTCAACAAACCACACACAAAAAATGAAATGCAATGACAATAAAAGAGAGTAGGGTTAGAGATAGTTAGCCAATAGATGACACGCGGTATGTTCACGAGGTTCGGGCCGCCTGACCTACGTCCCCGCTCCCCACTCTCGAGGAGAAATCCACTACACACCCGGTTTGGAAGCCGGAACTTCTTCTACACAATGATCTCCACCGAGATCTCACAAACCTCACTTACAATAGAACAAGAAAAACTCTCACACAAATTCCTTATGACAAGGATCAAGTGAGGACAACTGAAGCTCAAAGAATTGTTGTGTGGAAGTGATGAAAACAAAGGGCTTTCAGAAAACTTAAAAATGAGAGATTGAAAATTTAAGCTCAAATCACTTAGAAAATAGAACTTAGGATTTTTCTCTTGCTTGCATTAGTTCTGAAAAGAGGAGAGGGTTTAAGTATATATAGAGCCTCAAAACCCCAGCCCAAATCTTAAACAAATGAGAAAATCCCGAGAAAAAGACTGCCAGAAAATAGCTGTTATAAGTCGACTTGCTACGGTGACAAGTCGACTTGTAACTAGCCGTTACAGTCATTTTTTCAGCCTATAAGTCGACTTATAAAATACGTAAGTCGACTTAGTATAAGTCGACTTAATAGGTTGCGTAAGTCGACTTGGCAGAGAGATTTTTGGACATTCCAGAGGAGTTTATAAGTCGACTTAACAGTTCATACAAGTCGACTTAACAGAGAGATTTTGCATATTCTGGAGCAGTTCATAAGTCGACTTATCAGTTTGATAAGTCGACTTATGAACATGCACAGACACTGTGCATGTCCAAAAATCTGACTTAAAACATAGATAAAAAATCTCAAATAAATTCTAAAAATTGTGAAACTTTAGGAAAAGTTTATAACTATGTTTTGTGATATATTGAAAAAGAAATTTTGAGAAATTACTTAATAATCGTAGAAAATGTTGTTTTTCCAAAAAGGTTCAAAAACAATAGTTTGTATGGAAAGTGTATGTGTGAATCCAATGAGCTTTAGATGTAACCAACTTAATAACTTGCCTACATTGAGCACTAGAGAGAAGTAAAATAAAAATATCTCACATATATGAATATTGATGTCTTGAACTTGATATTTGCTTTCATTTTTGATGAAGCCTCTTGTACGTGTTGTGCTCTTGATAGCTTTGCTTTATCGTATTGCCTCCACCTCCTTTAGATATTATCGTTATAGCCCGTATTCCATCCAATCCTCTATACGAGGTGCTAATGATATAAATCTACAATATAGCTCAATAAACAATTAGCACCAATAATGGTGTTTGTAAATCAACATCAAAACAAAGGGCCTGACAATCTCCCTCTTTTTGATGATGACAAACAACCATTATGCAAGAACAAGTAAAAGTGGATTATTTGGCTTATAGATAGTTGCTCCCCCTATCTATGAGGCTCCCCCTTACTATGCGCACAAAAGAGGAGATTTCTCTCCCCCTTTGGCAACATCAAAAAGGGGTAAAAGAAATATAATATGCATGCTAAAAACCCACACAATACACCGCAAGTGTTGGCCTACCCGTGTCTCCCTCAAGTGTTAGGAATTACTACATACCTCTAGGCATTATCACCTACCCCACTCCTCTTGGGATGACCCCGGTCTCTCACCTCTACACTCCTCTTGATAATCATGTGTGCTTAAGCATGGTGTGACAATTGATGCAAAAAAAAAAAAAATTGACATGACAAAGGTAGATCAAAGAACCAAAAAAAAAATATAGGCAAGAAGAAGGATTTTTAAAGGATGCACATGCCTAATTCATTTCTAATATGGCAAAAATCAACTTCACAAAGGGGTTTGGAAAAGATATCCACTAATTGGGATTTGGTGTCAATATAAACAAGTGAAATATCTTTCCGCTCAACATGGTCACGCAAGAAGTCATGCCGTACGTCTATATGTTTGGTTCTAGAATGCAAAACAGAATTTTTTGAAATATTGATAGCACTAGTGTTATCACAAAAAAATTTTGTATCATGAAAGTGTAAATCAAAATCAACTAAATTTTGTTTCATCCACAAAAGTTGTGCAGCCGGCGGCAATGTATTCCGCTTCCGTAGTGGACAAAGCAACATAATTTTGTTTCTTAGATGCCCAAGATACAAGTGAGTTACCCAAAAATTAACAAGTACCACTCGTACTTTTGCGGTCCACCCTACAACCGGCAAAGTCGGCATCACAATAACCACAAAGATCAAAAGATGTATTTTTAGGATAAAACAAGCCAAGTTCTAAAGAGCCATTTATGTATTTGATAATCCTTTTAACCGCAATCAAATGAGACTTTTTAGGAGAAGCTTGAAAACATGCACATGCACAAACACTAAACATGATATTCGGCCTACTAACGGTGAGATAAAGAAGACTACCTATCATACCTCGATATAGCTTTTGGTCTACCTTTTCACCACTTACATCCGTATCCAATTCGATGGTGGTGCTCATTGGAGTTGGGGCATGTTTCGAACTTGCCATCCTAAATTTCTTCACCAATTCCCTAGCATATTTGCTTTGTGATCCGAAGATGCCATCATTGGATTGTTTGACTTGGAGGCCAAGGAAGAATGTAAGCTCTCCCATCATACTCATCTCAAATTGATCTTGCATTACTTTAGAGAAATCCTTGCATAAAGATTCATTAGTGGCACCAAAAATAATATCATCCACATACACTTGAACTAAAATAAAATCATTTTTCCGTTTTCTAACAAAAAGAGTATTATCAATAGTTCCTTTTGAAAAACCATTTTCAATGAGAAAACTTGAGAGGCGAGCATACCAAGCTCTAGGAGCTTGTTTTAATCGATATAAAGCTTTTTGAACCCGGTATACATGATTTGGAAAAGATGAATCAATAAATCCGGGGGGTTGCTCGACATAAACTTCTTCTTCAATAAAACCATTTAGAAAGACACTTTTGACATCCATTTGAAATAATTTAAAATTTTTAAAACTTGCAAAAGCCAAAAACATCCTAATAGATTCCAATCTTGTAACCGGTGCAAAAGTTTTATTATAGTCTATGCCCTCTTCTTGATTGTATCCTTGGGTAACTAAGCGAGCTTTATTTTTAGTTACTATGCCAAATTCATCAAGCTTATTTCTAAAAACCCATTTAGTTCCAATAATAGACATATTACTTGGTCTAGGAACTAATTTCCAAACATTGTTTCTTTGAAAATTATTCAATTCTTCATGCATAGCTAAAACCCAAAACTCATCATTTAAAGCATTATCAATACATTTAGGTTCTATTTGGGATAAAAAGGCTACATTACCACATTCGCTTATAGCTTTTGAGCGAGTCAAAATGCCTTTGGATGGACTTCCTATAATTTGGTCTTTAGGATGATCCGGAGCAAATTTCCAAACCTTAGGAAGTTCTTCTTGATTTTGTTCATCTTTGCTCTCCCCATCATTGGGTGTTTCCGTTGAGGGTTTATCATTTAGTTGCAAGAGCTCCATTTCTCCCTCAATCTCATCATCATACCTAGGCAAACCATCTTGCAAACCAACATTAGATTCATCAAAAGTAACGTTTATAGATTCTTCAACAATGAGTGTTCGCTTGTTGAAAACTCTATAAGCCTTACTTCTAGGAGCATATCCCAAAAATATACCAACATCAATTTTTGAATCAAACTTAACATGGTGGTCTTTCGTATTTAGGATAAAGCATTTACAACCAAATATACGAAAATATCCAATATGTGGAGTTTTGCCAAAAAAGAGTTCATAAGGGGTTTTCTTAAAAGAGGGTCTAATCAAGACACGATTTAAAACATGGCAAGCCGTATTAACGGCTTCCGCCCAAAAATATTTTGGCAAATCATAAGAATTTATCATAGTACGTGCCATCTCTTGTATGGTTCTATTTTTCCGTTCAACAACACCATTTTGTTGAGGTGTTCTAGGAGCGGAAAACACATGTGTTATACCATGATGAGCACAAAAATCATTAAAGAATTTGTTTTGAAATTCTCCACCATGATCACTTCTTATTTTAACAACTTTCAAATCTTTTTCATTTTCAATTCTTTTCACAAAAAAAGAAAACTCTTCAAAGCAATCATCTTTGTTAGCAAGAAAAATTACCCATGTAAAACGAGAGAAATCATCAATAATAACAAAGACATAGTGTTTGCCTCCTAGAGATGCAACACGCATGGGTCCAAAGAGATCGAGATGTAATAATTGTAAGGGTTTAGAAGTGGATACCTCATTTATGGATTTGAAGGAAGTCTTAGTTTGTTTACCTTTAGCACATTCCTCACAAGTAGAATCCTTAATATATGTTAGATTTGGTAGCCCTCTTACTAAGTTCTTCTTGGATAGCTTAGATATTAGCTTCATGTTAGCATGTCCAAGTCTCTTGTGCCAAATCCAAGGATCCCCATCTACCGCGGCAAAACACTTTACATCTTAATCTATTAGCTCATCCATCTCAAAAATATAAACATTAGATCTTCTAGAAGCAATAAAAATAATCTTATCATTCATACTAACAATGCATTTACCCGGTTTAAAAATGATGTCAAAGCCTTTGTCACTTAATTGACTAATGCTAAGAAGGTTATGATTTAAATCTCTAACAAAATAAACATCCTCAATTACGGGAGAATGTATCTTACCAATAGAACCAATACCTATAATTTTACCTTTCTCACCGCCACCAAAGGAGACGTTGCCTCCTTCAATCCTTGATAGGGTTGCAAATAAATCTTTGTTGCCCGTCATGTGATGAGAGCAACCACTATCAAGGTACCACAACTCCTTACGTCTTGTTCGAGACGTTCCCTACATGCAAATAAGTTATAGAACTTTTAGGTACCCAAGCTTTGGGTCCTTGAGTGTTAGTATCTTTGGTACCCTTGGGTATCCACATTAACTCATATTGATCAATATTATTTTTAATCCTACAATGTGTATAAATATGACCATACTTCATGCAATATGTGCACAAAAACCTTTTCTTGTATGTAGGAGCATGAGATTGATACCACTTTCTAGTAACATGATGATGACTAGAGTAAACATGATTAGTTTTAATTCTATTGTTTTCAATCTCTAATCTCTCAACTTTAGATCTTAGTTGTTTGTTTTCAAAGTTTAGATCCCCTATCATTTCATCTTTTAAAGCAAGAGAGGATTGTAGTTGCTCATACTTAGAACCACAAGAAACATGCAATTTTTTAAATGAAGAATATTCTTTTGCTAATTTTTTAAATTCAAAGTTTAATTCTTCTAAAGCCGCTTCTAGTTCACATTGCATATAAAGAGATTCACTTTCGGTTTCAGATTGTACCACATCTTCATCGGCCATGAAGCAAATATTCCGGTCGTGAAGAGCAATCTTTGCACCCTCATCATCACTCTCCGAATCGCTTGGTTCGGACTCATCCCATCCGACATACATGGCTTTCTTCTTCTTGTATTTCAAATACTTCTCCTTGAGCTTGGGACAATCCTTAGCTAGGTGTCCCGGTTCGTTGCATTCAAAGCATTTACCTATACGAGAAGAAAATTTGTTGTTAGACCGATTTTTAAATTTTTTGTTCATTTTGATTAGTCTTGATATTCTTCTAGAGAGGTGTGCCACTTCTCTAGAGACATCAACTTCACTATCCGAGGAGGAAGAATCATCAATTGCTCCCTTGAGTGCAATGAGTTTTGATTTTTGGGATGACTCCTCGGTAGCTTTTGGGATTGCTTCTTCCTTCTCCTTGATCTTCTTCTCATGGACCTTGGGCTTGCCAATAAGTCCATCAAGAGTGAGAGTTGAGAGGTCATGAGCTTCTTCAATGGCCGTGGCTTTAGGTTCCCAAGCCGGCGTCAAGGAGCGAAGAATTTTGTAGTTCATCTCTTGATTCTCCAAAACCTTATCAAGACCATGCAATTCATTTATAATATTAGTGAACCGAGAAAACATAGAGTCAATAGATTCATTTGGAAGCATTTTGAATAGTTCATAATCATGCATGAGACCACTAATCTTAGACTCTTTCACTTGGGGGTTCCCTCATGAGTAATGCATAACTTCTCCCAAATCTCGTGTGCGGTTGCACATGTAGAAACTCTTTTGTATTCGTTTGGGGTAAGACCACAAATTAGTGCGTTCATGGCCTTAATGTTAAGGTTTGCTAGGTTCCTCTCATTCTCGGTCAATTTACCACTAGCCTTTTTGACATACTTCTTTTCTATGATTTCTAAAATGTCAAGGTCAATACATTGCAAATAAATTCTCATCCTAGCATTCCAATAAGCAAAGTTGCTACCGGTGAAAAGGGGTGGCCTAGTGGTGGATTGTCCTTCTAACATATGCATATTCATTGATCCCTCCATAATGATCTTTTCTCTAAGGGGATTAACCCTAACAATAGTATAGACCAAGCTTTGATACCAATTGAATGGTCCTAGAGGGGGGTGAATAGGGCTTTTTGATAATTAATATGCAATTAACAATTTTTCAACAAACCACACACAAAAAATAAAATGCAATGACAATAAAAGAGAGTAGGGTTAGAGATAGTTAGCCAATAGATGACACGCGGTATGTTCACGAGGTTTGGCCCGCCTGACCTACGTCCCCGCTCCCCACTCTCGAGGAGAAATCCACTACGCACCCGGTTTGGAAGCCGGAACTTCTTCTACACAATGATCTCCACCGAGATCTCACAAACCTCACTTACAATAGAACAAGAAAAAATCTCACACAAATTCCTTATGACAAGGATCAAGTGAGGACAACTGAAGCTCAAAGGATTGTAGTGTGTAGGTGATGAAAAAACAAAGGGCTTTTAGAAAACTTGAAAATATAAGTCGACTTGTAAAATACGTAAGTCGACTTAGTGTAAGTCGACTTAACAGGTTATGCAAGTCGACTTGGCAGAGAGATTTTTGGACATTCCAGAGGAGTTTATAAGTCGACTTAACAGTTCATACAAGTCGACTTAACATAGAGATTTTGCATATTCTGGAGCAGTTCATAAGTCGACTTATCAGTCTGATAAGTCGACTTATGAACATGCACAGACACTGTGCATGTCCAAAAATCTGACTTAAAACATAGATAAAAAATCTCAAATAAATTCTAAAAAATGTGAAACTTTAGGAAAAGTTTATAACTATGTTTTGTGATATATTGAAAAAGAAATTTTGAGAATTACTTAATAATTGTAGAAAATGTTGTTTTTCCAAAAAGGTTCAAAAACAATAGTTTGTATGGAAAGTGTATGTGTGAATCCAATGAGCTTTAGATGTAACCAACTTAATAACTTGCCTACATTAAGCACTAGAGAGAAGTAAAATACAAATATCTCACATATATGAATATTGATGTCTTGGACTTGATATTTGCTTTCATTTTTGATGAAGCCTCTTGTACGTGCTGTGCTCTTGATAGCTTTGCTTCATCGTATTGCCTCCACCTCCTTTAGATATTATCGTTATAGTCCGTATTCCATCCAATCCTCCATACGAGGTGCTAATGATATAAATCTACAATATAGCTCAATAAACAATTAGCACCAATAATGGTGTTTGTAAATCATCATCAAAACAAAGGGCCTAACACTTATTACCATGTCAGTGATGGTAAATTAAATCCGAGAGCGAGGAAAGCAGTCTTTGTTGGATTTAGAGATGGAATCAAAGGCTTTAAGTTATGGAATCCACAGGATAAGAAGATAGTTATTAGCAGATATATCACATTCAATGAGGCGTACATGATGAGGCCTCGAGTCCCTCAGCAGGTGGAGGGAGACCAGACGGTTTAGATATCGTAGCAGGTGGAGGATGATGTGACTCCACCCACTCCAGAGAGTATTGTATCCATCGAGGTTCCTACAGAAGTGACACTGAGAGGAGATGAGATGAAAGCTAGGCAGATAGAGGATACAATGGATTATGTGACTTAGGAACAAGGTCATGTTCAGGGGTTCATTGCAGCAGATAGACCGAGAAGAGTAATTCGTCGGTCAGCTAGGTATAATGATATCATGGTTGCATATGCATTATCAGTGAAGGTCGTCGATGATATGGTTCCTTCCACATATAGGGAGACAGAGTCTAACCCCGATTCAATCAGGTGGAGTGAAGCTATGGAGGAGGAGATGCGGTCTCTTCAGAAGAACGACTTTTGGACACTTGCACATCTACCTAAGGGTAAGAAAGCTATAGGTTGCAAGTGGGTATATGCGAAGAAGGAGTGATCTTCTATTAGGTACATTTAATTCAAAGCCAGATTGGTTGCCAATGGGTATCCACAGCTTGAGGGCATTGATTACAACAAAGTATTTTCACCCATTGTTAAGCATTCGTCGATACGGATTTTATTGGCATTAGTGGCACAGTTAGATTTGGATTTGGTCTAGATGAATATAAAGACAACCTTTCTACATGGTGATTTAGATGAGGAGATCTACATGATACAACCCTTGGGATTCAAAGCTGCAGGAAAGGAAGATTTAGTTTGCAAGCTGAAGAAGTCTCTTTATGGTTTGAAGCAATCACCGAGACAGTGGTATAAGAGATTCGACGGCTTTATGATTGGCTATGGGTACACGAGGAGCCCATATGACCAATGTGTTTATATGCACAAGCTACATGATAGTGAGTACGTATATTTGCTTTTATATGTTGACGATATGCTTATTGCTTTCAGGAATTATTTGGCTATTCGAAAGTTGAAAGAGGGGCTGTCATCCGAGTTCAAGATAAATGATCTTAGAGGGGCAAAGAAGATATTGGGTATGGAGATCGAGAGAGACATGGTGAAAGGGAGTTTGGAACTTACACAGAAAAGCTACTTGCAGAAGATGTTGAAGAAATTCAGCTTTGATGGTAATGCAAAAGCAGTTAGCACACAATTGGCTCCCCACTTTAAGTTTTTAGCATTGATGTCACATGTTTTAGTTGAGGACAAAGATTATATGTCGAAGGTCCCATATGCTAGTGCAGTAGGTAGCTTGATGTATGCAATAGTGTGTACGAGGCTAGATTTGTCATAGGCCGTGAGCATGGTATTGAGATACATGCACGACCCTAGGAAGGGTCATTAGGAGGCAGTGAAGTGGATTCTATGGTATGTTCGAGGCATCGTGGATGTTGGTTTAGTATTCCAAAAGGATAAGAAGAATGGACATGATTGTATTGGATATGTGGATTCAGATTATGCTGGAGATCTTGACAAACGTCGGTCTACTTCAGGTTATGCTTTTACATTGGCAGGTGCACCTGTATGTTGGCGATGTACATTTCAGTCCGCAGTGGATATCTCTACTACAGAGACAGAGTATATGGCGGTGACTGAAGCTGTGAAAGAGGCTTTGTGGTTGTGTGGATTATTGGAGGACTTGGAGATTGCATAGGAGACCATTCGGGTATATTGTGATAGCATGTCAGTTATCTATTTGGCGAAGAACTGGGTTTATCATGCACGCACGAAGCACATTGTGTCAGATTCCACTTTGTTCGTGACGTTTTGGATGATAGAGACGTCATATTGGAGAAAGTCCACACGAATGACAACCAGGCAGATATGCTAACCAAAATTGTTTCAGGAGTGAAATTTGGTCATTGTTTGAAGCTTTTGAATATTCTTCAGTGTTGAGGTCTTTGGAGACCATTTGGGTGAACTACGTTTGGCTTGATTCATTGGGTAAGAGGATACGTAGGCAGTCTTTCAGATACAACCGGTTTGATCTATTGATTCAGATGGGGGAGATTATGTTTCAGCTCTAGTTTGGTTCCCGGACTTGTTGAGGGACTATTGGATGATTTGGTGTCAGCTCAGTTTTTAGTAGAAACATTCACCGAGGTGGAGAATCGAAGAAGTGGCGAGAGAAGCAGCAGGAAGTTTAGGAGAATCGGCCAGGCAGACTGGCGGTCGATCGTGAGCCGCGAACGTGCACGAAAGCCAGTGGGATTCGGAGCTGAAGGCGGTCGACCGTGACGGTCGACCGCGAGGACACTGTAGGTGATTTTTGGTCTTGGGATGAGATTCGGTCGACCGCTGCGGTTGATCGCGTCATGCTATAATCGATTCTGCTCTCGGGTTTTTGGTTCGCTCGACTATCCCGGTCGACCGTGATACCTTCGCGGTCGACCGTAGACTAATCTTGGGCTGGGCCTTTGTTTTTGACCCGGTTTGCTTCTGAGTTGATATATAATCATAAACCTGATTAATTAGGGTTAAGCAATGACAATTTTGAGCAGTCTTTTCGAGAGGATTGCTGCATTCACTTGTGGGAGATTTGTGAGAGATCTAGAGTTTTATTTTAGGGTTTGACCGGTGAGATTTATAACTCTATTTGTATTTTCTTGATTTCTAAGAGTAAGAACTCCCCTCTCCTTGCCCCGTGGACGTAGGCAGCTTGCCGAACCACGTTAAACTCATTGTCTTGCTATGGTATTGTGTTTGGCTTATTAGTTGTGATTTAGCTCTTGGATTTTCGTGTCGTTCCGAGAAGCTTCCGTCGCGCACAACAATATATATATAAAGTCTCTTCATATCTTGCATGGATCCCTAGATATCATCAATGGATAGAAACTTTGGTGGATGGTCCACTTAAATTGACATAATATTTTTTCTCTCTCTCTATATATACTCCTTTATACAAATGAGACAACCCAAGATTTACTATTCATACTTCAGTGAATGCTACAGAGTAACTCCATCGCTTAGCCGCAATGTGGATAGCAGATTGACCATCACAAAATAACTCCATTGGTTCATGATGGACCACCAAAAGAGAAGTCAATAAAGACTTCAGCCATATAAGCTCGCTAGCCGTAGATGCCATGGCTCGATATTCAGCCACTGTCGATGATCCCGAGACCGTGCTGTGCTTCTTTGTTTTCCATGACACTGGTGACTATCCGAGCATAATAAAATAACCAGTGACTGATCTCCGAGTAATAGGATAGCTCGCCCAATCTGAATCACAATATGCACGCAATTTCATGTATGAGACTGGCTTAACCCTTCAAATAACAAAATTAATATACAGGTTAGTTAAGCCTCAAACAGAAGGGTTTATAATTACTTCCGAGGAGGGGGAATAAGAGATTGAATGAACTTTGTTCTGCCTCGTTAGCAAGGGCATGCATGGTAATTAAACTGAAGTAGGAAGAAGAACCTCTTATGTTAGCTGTAGTAATTAGGAAATTATATGGCTATTTTCATCCCATTTATTAGAAAAATAATGATATGCAATATTTAAGTGAAAGAAATTAGTTGACTTAATATAATAAATCTAAATATATATTGATGTCAATGAATGAGTTTATACTAATCGATACATATGTTGTATATGTGTGTGTATAGAAACTTATATCAACTTAAGTGGACCATCCACCAAACTTTCTTACCATTGTTGATACCTAGGGATCCATGTAAGATATGAAGAGACTTGGTACCAAGTTTCTCCATTGAACTTGGTAGTGAGATGGCTAAATCTGGTCCCTACATCACGCCTCGGAGAGAGAGCATTAATCACTATTCACCTAATCAAATAAATAGGCTCAATCTCCAACGTGTGATATAGGGGCTAGATTTGCCCCACTCACTACCAAGTTCAATGAACAAATTTGGTACCAAGGTTCTCCATATTTCTTATATATCTAATACTATTATAAAAGTGTATTTGTATGTTAAAACATTTCGTTCAAAAATACCCTCCAAACCACATACATGCACATATAAATATAAAATGAAAACATGCATAAATAATCACATCACATACATACATGATCACTTGCATACATTACATAAATAAATTATAACCCTTCAAATTCTTCTCATAACCCCCAATCTTATTTAATCAACTTAATTAGTTGTTATTATTATTCAATATATCTATTTTTATACTAAAATATAGAAAGTCTTACTAATTAGTAAATTTCCGTAGCTATATTGTAATGTACATTGTATTATAATATATTATACTACACATTATATCATAATCAAAGAAATATGTATAATGTAGTGTAATATTGTATATTCTATAATTTGAGAGTTATGTGTGTGGTGTGGTATATTAAAGAAAATGCATTGGGGACCAATTTTATAGGATAGGGGGAGAGGACAGGTGAGGTGTCCCCTCCCCATTGCTTGACGCACTGTTTTGACGCATGTTCATGAACAATGCGTCAAGCAATGGGGAGATGACACCTCATTTGTCCTCTCCCCCTATCCCATAAAAATGGTCCTTGTAGAACCACTCGTATATTAATTGGGTTTATGTCTGTGGCATGGCATGTTAAACATTGAGTAGGTTGAAATTATATTATATTAAAATATAGTTAATTTTACAAACTATATTATCCTATTCATTATATCAAATGCAAAGAACTATCTGCAATAATGTAGTGTAATATTATATACTTAATAATTAGGGGGTTATGTGTGGGGCGTAGTATGAGCTAGATAAATTTTTTTATTATCAAAATATATTTAATATTATAAAAATATAATTTTTATTCAATTAAGCACTTATCTTTAGCCTCCTCACATTCCTAAACTCTTAATTAATTATCTATCAATTTTCTATTTAGTAACTCACCCATGACTTCAATGTTCTTTAATTCTATTCATTAATCTTCATCACTTTGCAATCAATTTCCCCATCCTCTTTTAATGTAGGCGTTACATGATTTACTCTCCTCTCTACTAATGCAATTTTCACTTTTTTACCCTCTCAAATTTTAATAATCACAATTATGCTCTCTAAAGATTTTACCATCATCAATGCCTTCTCGATCTCAATTGAATTCAAATTATTGTTCATTTCATCGGCTCATCTCCTCTTCATCATAAAAAATCTTTTTAGCCATGAAACTTATAACAAATTTTTTTTGCTCTTCCATATAAGCATGAACGCTTCATTCTTACTCAGTTTCTTACCATGAAAAAAGGCAGATTGGGAGTGGATCCTTTAGCAAGAAATATATGAGTGAGTTGAATCTCGATATTAGCTATCCTTAAGCTTTTGTTTATGAACATTTTGTGTATTTAATGTCTAATTTTATAGGTGCAGGTGTTAATATACGGAGCATAGTCGAAGTGGCCGTCAAGCTGGTATGAGAAAGTTTAGAACTTGATTTTTGAGAAAATGACTACTTTGAATTGAAATTACTAGTTTATATATTGGAGTTAAATTTATATGCATTGTCAATGAGAACATCAGTATACGCTGAAAACGTTGAGCATATACTTTCTGGTTTCATATAAGAGTGTGCATCATTGTTGATATAGATTAAGATTACTTCTTCTACGGTTTGGTAGAGACGTAGTAGAGCTGAACTTATATTGATGATGGTAATTTTCTAAAGTAAGCAATTTTCCTTCTTATTGTATACTTCTCATTCCTCAATTTATATGCATGCCATTCTTATTGTGAAATCCCGAGTTTCAACAACATTGCAGTCCAATGTTAAACTAAGAATGTCAAAACTGTCATGCACTACACCGTGTAATAACACGTTTTACCATCACAATTACTTTCTATCTAGTGGAATAAACAACAGGTGTAAGTACAAAGCATGTAATAGAGAATATGCAAAAGTAGTACTAAACAACAGATATTCAGAAGAATAATCATTTCCACTGATATACATGGATAAGTCTCTAAAAAGGAAACATCTGATATGAATACAAATGTCTCGACATAAGAAATCAACTGAACTGATATTGAGGCACATTGCCTTTACAAAACTAGAATAAATACTCAAATGACTTATAAATACATCTGCTGTGGAGTTCTAACATAAACTGCTAGTAGAAACTATATATAATAACTAGAGTGACTCCATCAAGCTACGACTCTCCGTGCACCTGGCTCGTTACCTGAAAATAGGGAAACAACGAGCGTCAGAGCGCTATAGCGAGTAACATCTCAACTAACCCTAAGGGAAAAAGGGCTAGAAGGATAAGAAAATATCTGATAATACCTATAGATAGCCAAACATCGACTGTGAAAATAAATAGAGGTTTGATGTTTAGAAATTAACAACACAAGCATAAGTACGTCTCCCTTAGCTCAAATAATAAATAGCTAAATATCAAATCCAAAAACTATAACGTGGAGTAATACCTCCATCTTCAATCGAGATATCAATGACCTGTCATATGTCAAATATATACTCAACTTGTGGTCTGAAATGAATAAATGTCCAAAATATGATCTGCAATAGCTTAAAGTCCAACACGAGGACTGTAGTGGACTATAGTCAAATACGAGGACTTTAATGATTATAGTCCAACACAAGGACTTTAATAACTTATAGTCCAACATGAGGACTTTGATAGTTTATAGTCCAACATGAAGACTTGATAGCTTATAGTCCAACACGAGGACTGTAACAAGCAAATAGTGTTAGAAATCACAGTCCTCGTAATTAACTCTAGTTATCGCATTCATCTATGATATAAACATATATTTCACAATAAGAATTCATCCACAGTATTTTACGGAGTTTTACATTCTCCCCCCCTTAAAAGAATTTTGTCCTCAAAGTTCCGAAATCGTATCTAAAAAATTAATAATACAAGAAAAGCACGTCGGGAATAATTAAGTTCCCACATACACATCTCATAGCATAATTTTTTTTAGATATAAACATACTAATATCTAAAGTTAACATGTCTAAAATGCGAGTGTTCACGCCTTAATCCCTAAAAAAATGAAATTAGTACGTCGGGCGAAAAATCTAAACAAGGAACCCCCCATATATATACCATGTATCCAAAATGGTTAAGAATTAGTGATAATACCCTCATTCTAGTGTTGAAAATAAATGTGACTATCCAAAATTATCATAAAACATAATAAAACATAATCCAAACAATTTACCTGCTCAAATAGATGTGGGTAGTCACGACGCATATCCTCCTTGCGCTCCCAAGAAATCTCCTCAGATCCTCTCCGGTTCTATTGAACTTTCACCAAGGAATTACATTGTTTCTACGTTTCTTATCTTTTTTAGAAAGTATACAAACTGAGATCTCAATCGTAGTCAAATCATCCTAAAGCTCGATCTCCGGAGCATCCAATACTCGCTGTCTTTCCTTGTCATGTAAGTGTTTCTTAAGCATAGAAATATGAAATACGTCGTGCACACTAGACATTGATGCTAGAAGGTCTAGTCTATAAGAAATAGCCCCAATTCTCTCTACAATCTGAAAATAACCAATATATCTCGGGGCAAGCTTTCCCCGTCTACCAAATCGCTGTACGCCCTTCATCGACGATACCTTCAGCATAACAAAATCTCCTACCTGAAACTCCAAAGGTCGACGTCTGTGATCCGCGTAACTCTTCTGCCGACTCTGAGCGGTTAGAATACACTTCCTAATCAATGCTACCTTTTCGGTAGTCTGCCTCACAAGTTCTGGTCTAAGTAACAAGCTATCCTCTGGCTCTGTCCAACATATAGAGGATCTACAGGGCCTTCCGTATAATTCCTCATACGGAGCCATACAAATCGTCGCTTGATAACTATTGTTATAAGCAAACTCTATCAATAGAATATGATCCTCCCAGCTACCTTGAAAATCAATGATACAAGCCCGCAACATATCCTGCAATACTTGGTTCACTCTCTCTGTCTGGTCGTCTGTCTGAGGATGAAAAACACTGCTGTGTAATAACTTACTACTGAATGAATCATGGAAACTCCTCCAAAAGTGCAAGGTAAAAACTGATCCTCGATCTGATACAATCATGTCTGGAACTCCGTGAAGTCAAACTATCTCCCGGTGATACGGGTGTATCTTCTCTTCGGAACTTAGCGATCCTCATGGGAGCTTGAGGATATATGATTCTTATGATAACATGAGAATAAAGGTGTCAACAGTACAAGAGAATGCAGGAGGAAGCGTGGAACGAGACGACGAGCAGAAGAATCAAAGTATCCAGTTTTCAACCTGTGAGTCGACTCATAACAGTCATGAGTTGACTCATCAAGTTGAGTCAACTCATGACTTTCATGAGTTGACTCATCGCTGGTTTTTGAGTTTTGTCTAGTTTCGGACGAGTCGACTCATTTCAGTCATGAGTCGACTCATCGATGGTTTCCTGGTTCGTTTGGGTTTCTGTTCACACGAATTCCTGTTGGTTTTGGGTCTGGTTATTTACCAAATTACCATCCACGTTTATACACCTATATAAAGGATTGTTTTAGGGTTTCTAAACAATCAGATAGATTCAGAGAGAGATTCTAATCTTTGTATTAAGGCTTAGTGAGAATTAAGAGTTTGTTCTCGATTCTAGTGAGATTATGAGAGAGGGATTATAATCTTTTCATACTCGTAATCTAGAGAAGGTAATTTCTTTCGCCACATATTGAATTGTGCTTGTGTTTCTATCATCCTCTTCTCAACCCACCTTTGGTAATTCCGCGATCAAAGGTGGTCGTACAACAACTAGTATCAAGTTGGTATCAGAGCATCAGATCCGATGAAGGGGCATCCTGTGTATGGTCCTTACTCGATCCTAATACAAGAAGCTTAGTGAGATCCTTATTTCATTGGAAGACGTCTAGGTTTTTAGGAAGAAGAAGATGGCTGAAGGGAACAATTCAGTGAGGATTGATGCATTGGAGAAGCAGATAGAGACGATAGGTTCGACTCTCACACAACTCGTTAGTCTTATCCACGGAGGTGACAAACAGGGTGAATCTTCTTCGAAGAAAATTGTTGAGTTCGATGTGGAGAGAGTAGATTCAGATTCCGACGAGGAAGAGGAGACCATTAAGACTGCATTGCATAAAGGGGGTAAGAATTCTTATCAGAACCTGAAGATTGACTTCAAGGTGGAGATTCTTATTTATGATGAGAGTGTTGACGTTAAGAGGCTTGATGACTGGATTGAGCGGACGGAGACGTATTTTACTCTTTATGGCTATTCATCGAAAGATAAATTGTGTTCACGACTTTTAAGCTTTCAAGGCACACGTTGACGTAGTAGAAATCCTACTGTAAGCAGGAGAAGAAGGCGGTGTCGTGGAACAAGTTCAAGGAGTTACTAAGGAAGTAGTTCTACCCGGTGGGATTCCTTGAAGAGCGTTGGTACAAGTGGTACGGCTTGCACCAAAGGGTCAATCAAACCGTTCAAGAATACACCACAGAGTTCCAGCAGCAGGCGATGGTCCTCAACATTGCGACAAAGGAATATTCCGTGTTTATGAAGTGTATGACGGGATTGAGCGATTACATCCGGAAGGAGATGAAGTTATTCGCGGTCGAGACTATTGCAGAGGCGAGCGTGAAAGCTATTACCCTCAAGGGCAAGCAAAAGAAGGGCAATGAGGATAAGGGAGACTCCAAACAGACGGAAGGTGAATCTAGTGGTTCTCAATCTAAGAAGGAGAAGAAGAAGGGTGATCCATAAAAAGCAGGGCTGATTTGTAGTCACTACGAGAAGATAAGACATACAGCTGATCGGTGCTGGGAGAAGTATCCTCATCTCAAGCTAAGAGGGTTGAAGAAGAAGGAGGAGAAAAAGGCATACGTGATAGCACATGGTCCGAAGGAAGTTCCTGGGATGACAGAGCCCAATAACAGTCTCAACCTTACGGTGGGGACACAGGCCATGAAAGAGGACGAAGACCCGAGGGAGCAGCTCTTTGTTCTTAAGTTGTGTTTGTTGGAAATTTGATGTAAAAAGACAAAGAAAGAAAATTTGACTTGTATTCTCTCAAAATCG
>NC_033796.1:105037614-105122537 GCF_001876935.1 Asparagus officinalis
GATTGTAACTCCTATTGTCAGGACTTGTTTGGATCAGCTATCCATTGTGATTTTTAGACAGCCTACAAGTTGCAAGTGAATACCAGTTTGGTTGATGCCATTGTTGATTCGGACAGTGAGAAGAATTTGATATCCAATGTATTGGTTCACAAGCTGGGTCTTAAGACGGTCAAACATCTGAAGCCCTATCCATTAGGGTGAATTCAGAAGGAGGAAAAACTGAGTGTAGTTGATCAATGCACTGTTAGATTTATGCTCCACGAGTCGTATATTAATGAGGTCACGTGCGACGTCATTTCATTAGATGTTTGTCAGATTATACTGGGCAATCCGTACTTATAGGATAAATATGCGATCTACGAGAGGCGGGCTCAGAAGTACACTTACTTGTAAAGTTTATATTTTGTTCGGCATCTCTTCCGAAGGAGACAAGCTTGTGGACGGTGGCGCGAGCGAAGAGACTAGTGAATGCAAGCAAGAAGTTTGTCTCGCTGTGCATTAGACTTCCTGAAAAGCTATCGACAAATGATTGCAACTTAGAGCGAATAGTGACTACGACGAGACGCGGGACAAATGAGTTATTTCTAATCGGACGTCGAGACTGGATTCCTAGCAAGGCTAGGTAGTGCAGAAAAGATGGAGGAACTCGAGAATTTCCTCAACAAAAGTTCTAACTTAAACGAGACTTTAAGTTCCTAAAGAGGGGACCCATGATACAGGTGTATCTTCTCTTTGGAACTTAGCGATCCTCATGGGAGCTTGAGGATAGATGATTCTTATGATAACATAAGAATAGAGGTGTCAAACAGTATAAGGGAATGCAGGAGGAAGCGTGGAACGAGACGACTTGCAGAAGAATCGAAGTATCTAGTTTTTAGCCTGTGAGTCGACTCATAACAGTCATGAGTCGACTCATCAGGTTGAGTCGACTCATGACTGTCATGAGTCGACTCATCGCTGGTTTTTGAGTTTTGTCTAGTTTCGGATGAGTTAACTCATCTCAGTCATGAGTCGACTCATCGAGGGTTTTCTGGTTCGTTTGGGTTTCTGTTCACACGAATTCCTGTTGGTTTTGGGTCTGGTTATTTACCAAACTACCATCCACGTTTGTACACCTATATAAGGGATTGTTTTAGGGTTTCTAAACATCTTTTAGGTCAGAGAGTTTAATCAAGAGAGATTAGATTCTAGATTGAGATTTGGAGAGCTTGTTCTTCAATTCTAGAGTGAGATTGTGAGAGAGAAATTGTAATCTTTTGTTCTTCATAATCTAGAGAAGGTATTTTCCTTCGCCAAACTAAATTGTTCTTGTGTTTTGGTCGTCCTCTTCTCAACCCACCTTTTGGTAATTCCGCGACCAAAGGGTGCTCACACGGCAACTCGTATCAAGTTGGTATCAGAGCAATCAGATCCTACGAAGGGGGCATCCTGTGCATGGTCCTGACTCGTTCGCAATACAAGGAGCTTGGCGAGATCCTTATTTCATTGGAAGGAGTCCGAGTTTTAAGGAAGAAGAAGATGGCTGAAGGAGACAATTCAACGAGGATTGATGCATTGGAGAAGCAGATCGAGACGATAGGTTCGACTCTCACACAACTCGTCAGTCTTATCCATGGAGGTGGCAAACAAGGTGAATCTTCTTCGAAAAAAATTGTTGAGTCCTATGTGGAAAGGGTAGATTCAGATTCCGACGAGGAGGAGGAGACCATTAAGACTGTATTGCATCAAGGTGGTAAGAATTCTTATCAAAACCTGAAGATTGACTTTAGCGCGAGCTAGGGGGTGCACAATCGACTTGGGATGTTGTGCAGCGCCTCAGTGATTGTCCATCGTTGAAGGAGATTCTTCCTGAGTCGATATACTTAGAGATCTTTAAGTTGGCGTTTGCCGAGCATGAAGTTCATGGTGGTGGAGAGGTATATATGACGCGACATATATGTATTTATTATTATATTTTTGGTATATATATATCTTATGTGGAGTGATATTCTTTTCAGGTTGGAGGAGGTATTGTAGGGAGCAGCAGTACGATACGACGTTCTAATGCAGACGATGCTGATAACAGGGATGCCGACGATGACGAGGAGTGAGTGAGACTTGTGTTAAGACATATCATGACTTTTGAATTTTACATATATAAAATATATATGTGATTTTATTGCGTAGTGAATGAATATTATTTGAGCATGCGAGATGTATTGTGATTGTGATTATATGACGAGTATTATTCGATATTGTGGATTGACGGATGAAATTGAATGAGTGTTGAATGTGAATGTATATCATGGTTGGTTTTATGATATATTGTGTTTGTTGGAAATTTGATGTAAAAAGACAAAGAAAGAAAATTTGACTTGTATTCTCTCAAAATCGATTACAATTTGGATTCCGATTACAAAAGAGAAGAGAATGGATTTGATTCTCTCCTTTGTTTAAGACTGGGTTCTTCTTGGTAGCGATGGAGTGCTTCCTTCGATTGATCGCGTCGAACTTGCTCTCCGTTGACGATCCGACCGTCCTTCTTCACTGGAATAACTGAAGTGTTTGATGACTTCGGTTTAGAACTCTTGACGAGTGTTGAAGAACTCTGAACGAGTTAAGAACTCTGATAAGAGTTGTTGAAAACCGAATGTCTGGTTTGATGTGATTAACTTGCGTTACAAGCTAATTAAAAACTCTTAACGAGTTTAAGAACTCAGAATGAGTTAAAACTCTAAAACAGAGTTGTTGGAACCGAAAATTCGGTTAATTGCCAAGTGGATGATACCTTTGATGAAAGGATCCTTCGGGATTTGATTAACTGATCGTTGATCAGTTCCTTGATCCCCCGAAGATCTCTTCCTTCCGATTACTCAACTGCCGAGATTTGTTGACCTTGGGTGGTTTTGATCCCCGCTCCCCTCAACTCTTTGCGGTTTTTTATCTCAGAAACCGATTGATCAACCTCTCAACCCGCCAACCCCTTACTCAGTTGAGTAAGTTGGTTATTTATAGGGTGATGTGGAGTGCAACCAACCCCTATTTCCGCTCCTTTGTGGGCGAGAATCCCTCAGAACGTGGGATAAACGGTTATGAGGCCGTTCAGCTTGCGTTTGAACAAGTCAAAACGCCTCAATTGGCGTTCTGGGCTTTAACTCTGCGCCCAAGGTTTGGGACGCAGAGTTAAATCTCTGTTAGGGATTTGAGACGCACGGGCCTCGTGTGTTCTGAACTTGGAAACGCACAGGCTGCTGGTGCGTTGAAATTTAATTCTGCGTTCAGAGTTCGGGACATAGCTGAGTCTGTTGAATAACGCACGTTATGGGTGCGTTTCGTGATTTAACTCTGCGTTCAGAGTTCGATGTCTGTTGATGAACGCACAGATTGTGTGCGTTTGAGAAACGCAGAAATGAATTTCTGCGTTTGGGAGAACTTGTTGGCTTATAACCTCGTCCACTATAACATTACAAAGGCTATTGTTTATTGATCTTTGCCTGTTATAGGATATGAGAGTCGTCAGATTGTAACTCTCACTGTTGGTTGTGAAGGCCACTGAACAGAGTTTTCATCAGCTGTCGGAAGTGTCGTCGAATTGTAACTCTTCTCGATCCGTGTGAAAAGTCTCCTATTTGTCGTTTTCGATCGTCGGCGTGAAAGCTATTTGATTGTAGCTCTCATTGTTGGAGCTTGACGGGAATCAACATCCATAGTGTCTTCTGGACGAATATTTGCCCACAGCTCTCTACCCAGCAACTCACCAGCTAAGTCCAACCTTTTATTTCTCGGAGATGAGGCCGTGTTTATAGCGGTGGCAGAGTTGCGAATGCAGTGATTGGGGAGTCGTCTGATTGTAACTCCTATTGTCAGGACTTGTTTGGATCAGCTATCCATTGTGATTTTTAGACAGCCTACAAGTTGCAAGTGAATACCAGTTTGGTTGATGCCATTGTTGATTCGGACAGTGAGAAGAATTTGATATCCAATGTATTGGTTCACAAGCTGGGTCTTAAGACGGTCAAACATCTGAAGCCCTATCCATTAGGGTGAATTCAGAAGGAGGAAAAACTGAGTGTAGTTGATCAATGCACTGTTAGATTTATGCTCCACGAGTCGTATATTAATGAGGTCACGTGCGACGTCATTTCATTAGATGTTTGTCAGATTATACTGGGCAATCCGTACTTATAGGATAAATATGCGATCTACGAGAGGCGGGCTCAGAAGTACACTTACTTGTAAAGTTTATATTTTGTTCGGCATCTCTTCCGAAGGAGACAAGCTTGTGGACGGTGGCGCGAGCGAAGAGACTAGTGAATGCAAGCAAGAAGTTTGTCTCGCTGTGCATTAGACTTCCTGAAAAGCTATCGACAAATGATTGCAACTTAGAGCGAATAGTGACTACGACGAGACGCGGGACAAATGAGTTATTTCTAATCGGACGTCGAGACTGGATTCCTAGCAAGGCTAGGTAGTGCAGAAAAGATGGAGGAACTCGAGAATTTCCTCAACAAAAGTTCTAACTTAAACGAGACTTTAAGTTCCTAAAGAGGGGACCCATGATACAGGTGTATCTTCTCTTTGGAACTTAGCGATCCTCATGGGAGCTTGAGGATAGATGATTCTTATGATAACATAAGAATAGAGGTGTCAAACAGTATAAGGGAATGCAGGAGGAAGCGTGGAACGAGACGACTTGCAGAAGAATCGAAGTATCTAGTTTTTAGCCTGTGAGTCGACTCATAACAGTCATGAGTCGACTCATCAGGTTGAGTCGACTCATGACTGTCATGAGTCGACTCATCGCTGGTTTTTGAGTTTTGTCTAGTTTCGGATGAGTTAACTCATCTCAGTCATGAGTCGACTCATCGAGGGTTTTCTGGTTCGTTTGGGTTTCTGTTCACACGAATTCCTGTTGGTTTTGTGTCTGGTTATTTACCAAATTACCATCCACATTTGTACACCTATATAAAGGATTATTTTAGGGTTTCTAAACAATCAGATAGATTCAGAGAGAGATTCTAATCTTTGTATTAGGGTTTAGTGAGAATTGAGAGTTTGTTCTCGATTCTAGTGAGATCGTGAGGGAGGGATTGTAATCTTTTCATACTCATAATCTAGTGAAGGTAATTTCCTCCACCATATACTAAATTGTGCTTGTGTTTTTATCATCCTCTTCTCAACCCACCTTTGATAATTCCGCGATCAAAGGTGCTCGCATGGCAACTCGTATCACCCGGATAAATATCATTGCATATGTCTCTGTAGTATCAGTAGTCCTCACTAGAATAAAATGTGCCGACTTCGTCAACCGATCTACTATCACCCAAACTGAGTCATTCCCCTTCTTTGACTTCAGCAACCCTACAATGAAATCCAAAACTTACACTTGCTAAACATTGCATATAGCTGATGCTCCCTCAAAGTCTACAAAGCCAATCGTAGATGCTGCTCGTGCTCTGACTCCGATCTCGAATAGATAAGAATATCATCAATGAATACAATCACGAACTTTTCTAAGTATAGATAGAAGACCCGGTTTATCAAATCCATGAATACCGCGGGTGCATTGGTCAATCCAAATAGCATGACCAAAACTCGAAGGACCCATATCGAGTCAGAAAGACGGTCTTGGGAATATCCATCTCCCGAACCCGTAACTGATGATAACCAGAATGAATATCAATCTTCGAGAAATATTATGCTCCCTACAGCTGATCAAACAAGTCATTAATCCGAGGCAAACGATATATATTTCGGATAGTGACTTTGTTCAACTCACGGTAGTCGATACACAATCGCATACTACCATCCTTCTTCTTCACGAAGAGGACCGGCGCTTCCCACGAAGAATGGCTCCGATGAATAAAGCCCTGGGCCAACAACTCATCCAACTGGGTCTGTAACTCCCTCATCTCAGCAGGTGCCATATGATAGGGTGCTCGGGATATCGGGGCTGTGCCCAGCTGCAACTTAATACAAAACTCTACCTCTCTCACAGGAGTTAATCCAGGTATATCCTGAAAGACATCCTGATAATCTGAGACAACTCTAGTCTCTTATATATCCGCACTCTGATCCTGAAGCATCACCTCCTCGATGTATGCTAGTAATGACTCCGCAAACTGGTTCCCCTGAGAGGTGGACACAACTAACTCGGACCCATTGGATGCTCACAAATTGACTATTTTCGCAAAATAGTCTATACTAACGTGGTAGGAAGATAGCCAATCTATACCAAGAATGACATCAAACTTTGACATGCTCAACACTATCAGATCTACAACAAACTTGGACTCATCTAAGCTGATAATACACCTCCCACAAATGCTCTCCAAGAGCGACATCTCTCCTAGTGGGGTAGAAACTGACAAAGGAACATGTAGAGGCTGAGCTACGAGTTGAAGTCTAATCATAAAAACATAAGATATGAAAGAGTGGAAAGCCCTCGAATCGAAAAGAATACGGGTTGGAAAGGAGTTCACGGAGAGCATACCCTCCACTACGGCCCCGCTAGTGTCATGATCATGAGGAACCATTGCATACACTCTGCCTGTGGCTGGAAGCTGCTCTGCTGCTGGAGATGGAGCATATGGAACTACCTGTCTCTGAGGAACCTCCTGAACTGCACGAACCTGTCCCTCAATCTTTGGTACCATTGGCGGTGACTCCAATCTCATATGCTGGCCCTGACCTCGACCCTGAAATCTGTTCTGCTGCTGATTCTACCCTCTTCCTTGCTGGGCTCCTGCTGGTGCACTACGACGCTAAGATGCTTTATGGACAAGCTTGTGACACTTAAAACAAGTGTCCTAGAATTTACGCTACTGAGGCGTTCTCTGATCTTGCTGTGGTCCTCTCCTATGAGGGCCTTGCTGCTACTGCTGGGGTTCTGAAAAAGGCATCTTATTCTTGCCCTTTTCCTTAGTGTTCCCTTCTTTATCCTTCTTGAACATAGCTAACTCATTCTCTTGAGAAGTGGCAGCATCTGCTACCTCTCGAACTAAATAAAACCTCCTAGAAACGAGGTATTGACGAAGGTTAGGGCGAAGTCCTGCTAAAAACATATGAGCCTGGCGCTCTCCGGTCTCCCACATGCCCGTGAAATGAAGTAAGCTCATAAACTTGCTCCCAAAGTCAGCTACTGACATGTCTCCCTGAGACAATCTTGACAACTCAAGCTCTTTCCCGGCCCATGCCGCGGAAGAGATATACTGCTTATTGAAGAAGTAGGTGAAATCCTCCCAGGTGAGTGTCATTCTCTGATCTGAAGTGAACTATAGTCGATACCATCTCCCCGTATCTTCTTTGAGACTGTAAGATGCCAGCCTTTGTTTCTGAACTGATGTCACATTAAGTATATCAAGATTGTTGCCTACATCCTCTTTCTACTTATGTGCTGCAAGAGAATCTGATGATCCCTAAAACTCTTGTGCCCTCATCTTCTAGTATCTCTCCACTAGGCGGAGCCAAGTCTCCTGCTCTGCTGCCCTACTGTAGGGAAGGTACGGGTGTGACCTCCAGAAAATCCTCCTCAACGGGAATAGCTGGTGCTACAGGTGGTGGAACTACTGGTGGTGTGATGTGATTCGTCACTAGCTCCTCAAGTGCTGCCATCCTAGCGGCTATGGGAGCCATTAAGTCTATCAAGTACTGGGGAGCCTGCTGCGGTGTTGGTGGAGCCTGCTGCGGTGTTGGTGGAGCTTGCTACGGCTTTGTCTGACCAGCTCTCTGAGCACGAGGTCTACCACGTCCTGCCATCTGAGCATATAGAGAAAAGTTTGTAGGTCCTCGAACAAAACATATAAGAAATTTATATCATATATCATTCACTCAAATACTTTTAATATCACAAAAAAATATATATTTGTAATTTTTGAATACGCGTATATAACGTCCTCACTCCTTCTAGAATTTCTAGCGGACTCTATACACAAATCTTAAGAAACTGTACTCTAACTCCATAACTCGACACAGGATGATCCTAAGGATACCAGAACTAGAGCTTTGATATCAACTGTGATGTCCCTAGTTTCAACAAGGCTGTTCAAAGAGCACCAAGCTCTGATACCAATTGTTAGACCCTAGGGGGGGGGTGATTAGGGTCTTATGCTAATCTAATCCGATTATATGCCAATCAAAATTAATTAACAAGTTATCCTAGCAAGTATGAAATACCATAAGATATATGATCTAGGATAAACAATGTAAACAAAGAGATATATCCTATATGATGAAATATATATGCAAGGATATATAAACTAACACAAGATGATATATCCTACCAAAGAGATATACACTATAATATATGCAAGAATATGAAAACTAACTCAAGGGGAAAACAAAATGAACTAGGTAGTGGATCATATAAATAATGAGCTATGGACAATGGCGACAAGAAATATAAACATAAGATAAAGTACGCCAAAGAAAACTCAAACACACGATATGATCACGGAGTTCGGACCTTCCGTTCTACGTCTCCGCTCCACTCTCTCGGGGAGAAATTCACTATCACAACCGGGTTTTCTACGCTCACCCGAATAACGTTTACACCTCACAGTGTCAGTTTTCAACGCTCACCGATCAACGTCACTCCTCACAATCGGTTTTCTAGTTCACCAAAAACTTCACAACACACTCGGTTTTCTAGCTCACTGAAAACCTTACAACACTCATAATGTAACAAATATAAATTTGTTCTCTACAATAGATGAGAACTCAATTAAGCACAACTCAATGTTACAATCTCTTACAACCCTAATATACTATTTATGCAAGTACAATAAGCTCAAGTGGGTGTGTGTAACAATGAGATAATATAATCAAATCTAAACTCAATATAAAAACTAGCTTTAAATAATGATAATCAAATAACTAAGCAAATATAAAGCTAGATAGAGTTTAGAAAACTTCTTAATAGATCGAGATGGAGAGATGGAGATTGGAGCCCAAACAAGAAGATGATCTCCTCCACTTGTGAAAACAATCTTCAAACCAAACAAACACTAAAAACACACTTAAACCCTTGTTTAAAAACTTGTTCAAAACATTCTTGAATACTTTGAGAATTGAGATCAATGGGGTATTTATAGCCTCCAAGAACCTCAGCCAAAAACCCCAAACAAAAGACCAAAAAACCATCAGAAAATGGCTAGAAAAATAGCAGTTGGAACTGAAAAGACAGAGTGGCGGTCGACCGAAAAAATTCACGGTCGACCGCAATCCAGATCCCAATCTGAGAAAACGAGCGCTCGTGGTCGGCCGGGATCCAGAACCCAACCTGAGAAAACGAGCGCAGACTTCTTCGGTCGACCGGTGCGGTCGACCGTGGGAAGTTTCAAGCTCGACAAACTCTCTGCTACCCACTGACGAATGAACATAGGTGCGGTCGACTGGTGCGGTCGATCGAGGACTGATACATGAAAATGAAGTCTGAAAACTGTTTATCTGATTTTAAAACATTGTTTAAAAATATCAAATAAATTCCAAAAAATGTAAAACTTTGGCGAATGATTGTAGACATGATAATAAACATGCTACAATGACTGGTTTCCAAAAAAGGACTTTCCAAATGAAGAATATCATCATTTTACAAAATAGGCCAAAACATGAAAATGTAAGCATATGAATTTTGACATTTTAGCTAAACCATGTTTTAAAACTTTGCACAATGATTATGTAGACTTAATAAAATTTGTATATGAATATTGTTAAGTCCAAAAACTAAGAAAACAATATTTTCATGCATATTCTATGCAATATATACTAGAACAAAATAATAAATATGAAACATGTGATTTCATATTTATAAACATGAAAACTCAAAAAACACATGTATGTATATATATAACTATATATATGTATAGAAACCAAAACTTGTGTATATGATATTGAGCTTAGAGTATCTAACACACATAATATAAAATCTAAACTAGATTACCCAAGCTTAGTCTTGATCTTCATTGTAGCTCAACTTGGTACACATGTGGATGAAGCTTGAACTTGATCTTTAACTTTGACTTGCAAGGCTTCAACCCGACATTCCGCCAACCTCCTTTGGATATGATCGTTGAAGCTCGATTCCATCCATCCTCCAACTCGTTGTTTGCCTAGAATAAATACGAAAACATAAACACTAGACAAACAATATTAGAAATAAATTGTTTGTTAAACATCATTAAAACAAGAAGGCCAACAGGCTGTAGTCCAAGGTGAAACTATAAATGTCAAACCTGTCACGCACTACACCATGCAATAACACGTTTCACCATCACAATTACTATCTATCTAGTGGAATCAACAACATGTGTAAGTACAGAACATGTAATAGAGAATATACAAAAAGAGTACTAAACAATAGATATTCAGAAGAATAATCATTTCCACTGATATAAATGGATAAGTCTCTAAAAAGAAAACATCTAATCTGAATACAAATGTCTTGACATAAGAAATCAACTGAACTGATATTAAGGCACATTGCCTTTACATAACTAGCATAAATACTCAAAGGTCTTATAAATACATCTACTGTGGAGTTATGACATAAACTGCTAGTAGAAGCTATAGATAATAACTATAGTGACTCCATCAAGCTACGGCTCTCCATACACCTAGCTCGTTACCTAAAAGTGGGGAAACAACGAGCGTCAGAGCGTATAGCGAGTAACATCTCAACCAACCCCAAGGGAAAAATGGCTAGAAGGATAAGAAAATATCTGATAATACCTATAGATAGCCAAACATCGACTATGAAAATAAAATACAGGTTTGATGTTTAGAAATTTACAACACAAGCATAGGTACGTCTCCCTTAGCTCAAATTGTAAATAGCTTTAGAAATTTACAACACAAGCATAGGTACGTCTCCCTTAGCTCAAATTGTAAATAGCTAAATATCAAATCCAAAAGCTATAACGTGGAGTAATAACTCCATCTCCAACCGAAATATCAATGACCCGTCATATGTCAAATATATACTCAACTTGAGGTCTGAAATGAATAAATGTCCAAAATATAATCTGTAATAGCTTAAAGTCCAACACGAGGACTGTAGTGGATTATAGTCCAACACGAGGACTTTGATGATTATAGTCCAACATGAGGACTTTAATAACTTATAGTCCAACACGAGGGCTTTGATAGTTTATAGTCCAACACGAAGACTTGATAGCTTATAGTTCGACACGAGGATTATAAAAAGCAAATAGTGTCAAAAATCACATATATACCGTTCACCCTCATGCTTCGGTGAATAAATCTAAAACTCATGTCTGTAATTAACTCATGTATACAAATCTCAGTGTATATCAAACCCATATAACCTAGATATTATGCCAGCCGTACAACTCACACGTGAACAACAAGGCATGAACAAAAATAGGGCTCACGGTCGACCGCCAACATCCGTGGCCGACCGCGTAGCGAGCAGAAGGGTTCTGCTCATTTGCGCGCCCAGCGGTCGACCGTCTTGGTCGACCGCGCAAGAGAAAGAAGCTTACTACTTTTGCTGTGCGCATGACAGTCGACCGCTATGGTCGACCGCACAGGTTTTGAAATTCCTCTACAGGTTCTATCACGAGGGTTTTGATTCAAAAATTTTTGTGCGATGATTACAACCACTATCAACCTTATACACATGATATATTACATCAAGAAACATGTGAGAAACAGACTAGTCACTATAGGCAAAGCGAAATATAATTAAACATACGTATTTGTGTTGAAACCTTCGAAAACAATTATTTTTCTTTCAAAACTCTAGTTAAAAACAATTTCAGATCCAGATCTGTATTAAGAAAAATCGTGAGTGATCTTTATTAGCTGAAAACTTGTTCGTCTTGCAACATATTATATATAGACCAATCATTGTACATAAAATAACAAGTTAGGCTCACAAATCATATGAAAACATCATTAGAAACAATTAGAAACATGGGTATAGGATTGAGCGAGATGAAAGTCACCTGAGGAGTGATGAACTACACTTAGCAACGTTGTAAGACATTCTCCTTCACTGGAAATCGCTGGACCTCGCTCAAACTCTTCAAAATCCACCAAGAAACACCCAAAGAAAGAGCTAGGGTTTGAAAGAGGGAAGGAGCAGACTGCTAGGGTTTTTCTCAGATGAAGAAGATGCTCTCACGAATTACAACAATATATATATTGTTATACCCTAGAGGGGAGGGGGTGATTAGGGTCTTATGCTAATCTAATTTGATTATATGCCGATTAAAAACTAGTTAACAAGTTATCCTAGCAAGTATGAAATACAACAAGATATATGAGCTAGGATAAGCAATGTAAACAATGAGATATATCCTATATGATGAAATATATATGCAAGGATATATAAACTAACATAATATGATATATCCTACCAAAGAGATATACAATATGATATATGCAAGGATATGAAAACTAACACAAGGGGTAAACAATATGAACTAGATTGAGGATGATATGAATAATGAGACAATGGCGATATGAGCAATGAACACAAATATAAATAAACGCCAAAGCACACTCAAACACAATCAACTGATCACGGAGTACGGACCTTCCATCATACGTCTTTGCTCCCCACTCCTGGGGAGAAATCCACTATCACAACCTGGTTTTCTACGCTCACCCGAATAACATTTACACCTTACAGTGTCGGTTTTCAACGTTCACCGATCAACATCACTCCTCATATTCGGTTTTCTAGTTCACCGAAAACTTCACAACACACCCGGTTTTCTAGCTCACCGAAAACCTTACAACACTCACAATGTAACAAATATAAATTTGTTTTCTACAATAGATGAGAACTCCATTAAGCACAACTCAATGTTACAATCTCTTACAACCCTAATATACTATGTATGCAAGTACAATAAGCTCAAGTGGGTATGCGTAACAATGAGATAATATAATCAAATCTAAACTCAATATAAAAACTAGCTTTAAATAATGATAATCAAATAACTAAGCAAATGTAAAGCTAGATAGAGTTCAGAAAACTTCTCAATAGATCAAGATGGAGAGATGGAGATTGGAGCCCAAACAAGAAGATGATCTCCTCCACTTGTGAAAACAATCTTCAAACCAAACAAACACTAAAAACACACTTAAACCCTTGTTTAAAAACTTGTTTAAAACATTCTTGAATACTTTGAGAACTGAGATCAATGGGGTATTTATAACCTCCAAGAACCTCAGCCAAAAACCCCAAACAAAAGACCAAAAATACATCAGAAAATAGCTGGAAAAAATAGCCTTTGGAACTGAAAAGACAGTGCGGCAGTCGACCGAAAAAATTCGTGGTCGACCGCGATCCAGATCCCAACCTGAGAAAATGAGCACAGACTTCTTCGGTCGACCGGTGCGGTCGACCGTGGGAAGTCTCGAGCTCTCCGTGGCAGTCGACCAACAAACTCTCTGCTACCCACTGACGAATGAACACAGGTGCGGTCGACCGGTGTGGTCGACCGAGGACTGATATATGAAAATGAATTCTGAAAACTATTTTTCTGATTTTAAAACACTGTTTAAAAATATCAAACAAATTCCAAAAAATATAAAACTTTGGGGAATGATTGTAGATATGATAATAAACATGCTACAACAACAGGTTTCCAAAAAGGACTTCCCAAATAAAAAATATCATCATTTTACAAAATAGGCCAAAACATAAAAATGTAAGCATATGAATTTTGACATTTTGGCTAAACCATGTTTTGAAACTTTGCACAATGATTATGTAGACTTAATAAAATATGTATATGATTATTATTAAATCCAAAAGCTAAGAATACATATATATATATATATATATATATATACACACGAAGAAACCAATAAATATGTGTGTATATGATATTGAGCTTAGAGTATCTAACACACATAATATAAACTCTAAACTAGATTACCCGAGCTTGATCTTGATCTTCAATAAGCTTGACTTGGTACACTATGCGGATGAAGCTTGAACTTAATCTTTAACTTTGAATTGCAAGGCTTCTACCCGACATTTCGCCAACCTCCTTTGGATATGATCGTTGAAGCTCTATTCCATCCATCCTCCAACTCGTTGATTGTCTATAATAAATAAGAAAACACAAATACTAGATAAATAACATTAGTGATAAATTGTTTGTTAAACATCATCAAAACAAAGAGGCCAACAATCTCCCCCTTTTTGATGATGACAAACAATTTACAAAAAGGATATATGCATGAAAGGAAATGAATATACAAAGTATAATATATCATGCATATAAACAAGAAAGAGTATACTCACAATATTTCCCCCCCTTTGACAACATCAAAAAAGGGGACAAAAGAATTAAGAGAGCGAAAGCTCCCCCTATCAATAAGCATAGGTGAGTATAAAAATAAACATAGAATTGAGAATAGCTTCCCCTATCAAAGTGCCATATAAAATATATGCAATAAAGATCAAGGCAAAACATGTGAGCAAGCATACATGAATATGCTAAATATCACTCACATACAAAAAGATAACGAGAACACATATAAATATGTCAATATGAAAATAGTGTCTCATTAACAAAAACATAAAGATCAAAAATAGATTTATGAAATCAAAAGAAAAGGAACATGAAAATCATGTAAAAGGTTTTCAAATGAAGACAAATCAACCAATGAAATCATAAATCATAAGTAAATCATATAAGAACATAAAACCAAATCATCATTGATTTTTTAAAAAATCAAGAGAGGCAACCATATCTAGCTCTTGAGCTAATAATAACCTATATAAATATTCTAGCATCCGGTAACCATGATTTGGGAATAAACACTCAATAAACCCGGAGGGCTATATAAGTGTAAACCTCTCATCAAAAACAAAACAAATAATCATGAAAATAAAAGATTTTATCAATTAAAAATTGTTTTCATATAAAAAGATTTCAAAGCATAATTTTCAAAACCAAGACAAAAAAAATAAAAATACTAAAATTCTTGGTTTAAAATTAAATTTGTTTTGGTACCCAAGTGATGTTGGTACCAAAAGGTTTAGGGACATGACCCCTATCATTTAAGCTCAAAGCCCTAGGGTTATGAACCCTCTTAGGCATATGTAGTGCACTAACACGGTTAAAGTAATAATCACTCAAATGACCCTTCCGATTGCAATACGTACAATGAAAGAGATCCATTTATTTTTATGGACCATTAGCTCGTACACGAGAATCATTTGCAAATAAAGGTTTTTCTTTTAAATTATATTGCAAATGGGAAGCATCATTAAACAAAGGTGGTTTACTTGAGAAATTTGACAAGTTTGAATATTTTTTCAAATCATAACAAAACTTCGCCAAATGGCCAAATCTACCACAAACATCACATTTAAAAACATGTGGTCTACTAGAAACATTTGGCAAATGAGATTTCTTTTTCAAATCAAAACAATATTCGGCCAAATGATCAAAACGACCACAATGATCACACTTGAACACACTAGCATGCTTATGATGAACTTTGTGAGAATGAGCATGTGAATGTGTAAGTGTAAAAGATGAAGAAGCTACATGAGATACACAAGGAGCATTAGAATTCTTATGTTTGTGTGCATCATAACAAAATTTATATAAATGACCTTTTCGGCTGCAAATAGAGCATTTGTAAATTTTGCTATATATGTGTGCATGATGAGTAGATGATGACTTAGACTTGGCACACATATCCATAAGCCTCTTATGATTATCAAAGCATATTTTAAAAGTTAAATCTAAAGATGAAATGCATTTTTTCATAAGATTCAAATCTTCATTTTTAGGCACATATGCACTTTTAGAAGTAGAACATAAATAGTTATCTATAAAAGAAGCAGTATCATTTTGTATGTTCTTTACTTCTAACATGGCATTATAATAAGTCGTTGCTTTCTTTAAGCATAGTATTTTCATTTTCAATGACATCAAACTTAGAAGCTAAAGACTCATGATCGGATTTTAAATTATCATGCTTGTATTTTAAATCAATAAAATCATTTTGTAATTTGTTAAAGGCATGCAATAATTTTTCACTAGCACAAGCAAGTTCATCATTAGGTAAATCATTAATAGATTCGAACTCGCAAACATTACTAGGGCTATCGCTTAGTGACCGTGTGCATGATGCTCCATATGAACTTGAAGCCGGATCCTCCAAAGCTTGTCGGATCGCCTCCAAGTCCCCTTGATGTGCTTCAATAAATTTCCATAAGGTGTAAGCACGATCAAAATGAATAAACTTGTTAGGCATAGATGAATCAAGAGCATTTAGCAAATATTCTAACAAAATATTATTCATTGTAAATAGGCATAGATGAATCAAGAGCATTTAGCAAATATTCTAACAAAATATTATTCATTGTAAACATACGATAATCATTTTTATTCCACTTGGATTTCTGCATAGTGGGCACAATATAAGTATCATCTATAATTTCTCATAAATCAAAGTGTTTAGATTGAACAAAAAGTTTAAATCTAACACAACATTGGGTATAGGGGAAATTATCTAATCTAGGAGCAATATTGATGGCATAACCTAAACAAGATGCATCATTCATATCCATAATGTATATATGCAAGCAAGATATAAAAATCAAAAATTAGATTAGCACAAAAAGATAACTTGGATCTTTAACTCAAGACGATTAGACCTTAAATCAAAGGATAACTTGGATCTTTAACTCAAGACGATTAGACCTTAAATCAAAGAGTACCAAGCTCTGATACCAATTGTTAGACCCTAGAGGGGGTGGGGTTATTAAGGTCTTATGCTAATCTAATCCGATTATATGCCAATTAAAAACTAGTTAACAAGTTATCCTAGCAAGTATGAAATACAACAAGATATATGAGTTAGGATAAGCAATGTAAACAATGAGATATATCCTATATGATGAAATATATATGCAAAGACATATAAACTAACACAAGATGATATATCCTACCAAAGAGATATACAATATGATATATGCAAGGATATGAAAACTAACACAATGGGTAAACAATATGAACTAGATTGAGGATGATATGAATAATAAGACAATAGCGATATGAGCAATGAGCACAAATATAAATAAACGCCAAAGCACACTCAAACACAATCAAATGATCATGGAGTACGGACCTTCCGTCCTGCGTCTCCGCTCCCCACTCCCGGGGAGAAATCCACTATCACAACCGGGTTTTCTACGCTCACCCGAATAACGTTTACACCTCACAGTGTGGGTTTTCAACGCTCACCGATCAACATCACTCCTCACAATCGGTTTTCTAGTTCACCGAAAACTTAACAACACACTCGGTTTTCTAGCTCACCGAAAACCTTACAACACTCACAATGTAACAAATATAAATCTGTTTTCTATAATAGATGAGAACTCAATTAAGCACAACTCAATGTTACAATCTCTCACAACCCTAATATACTATGTATGCAAGTACAATAAGCTCAAGTGGGTGTGTGTAACAATGAGATAATATAATCAAATCTAAACTCAATATAAAAACTAGCTTTAAATAATGATAATCAAATAACAAAGCAAATGTAAAGCTAGATAGAGTTTAGAAAACTTCTCAATAGATCAAGATGGATGGATGGAGATTGGAGCCCAAACAAGAAGATGATCTCCTCCACTTGTGAAAACAATCTTCAAACCAAACAAACACTAAAAACACACTTAAACCCTTGTTTAAAAACTTGTTTAAAACATTCTTGAATACTTTGAGAACTGAGATCAATGGGGTATTTATAGCCTCCAAGAACCTCAGCTAAAAACCCCAAACAAAAGACGAAAAATACTTCAGAAAATAGCTGGAAAAAATAGCCGTTGGAACTGAAAAGACAGAGCGGCAGTTGACCGAAAAAATTCGTGGTCGGCCGGGATCCAGATCCCAACCTGAGAAAACGAGCGCAGACTTCTTCGGTCGACCGGTGCGGTCGACCGTGGGAAGTCACGAGCTCTCGGTCAACCGTGGCGGTCGACCGACACACTCTCTGCTGCCCACTGATGAAAGAACATAGGTGCGGTCGACCGGTGAGGTCGACCGAGGACTGATATATGAAAATGAATTCTGAAAACTATTTTTCTGATTTTAAAACACTATTTAAAAATATCAAACAAATTCTAAAAAATGTAAAACTTTGGGGAATGATTGTAGACATGATAATAAACATGCTACAACAACAGGTTTCCAAAAAGGACTTCCCAAATGAAAAATATCATCATTTTACAAAATAGGCCAAAACATGAAAATGGGTTTCCAAAAAGGACTTCCCAAATGAAAAATATCATCATTTTACAAAATAGGCCAAAACATGAAAATGCAAGCATATGAATTTTGACATTTTGGCTAAACCATGTTTTGAAACTTTGCACAATAATTATGTAGACTTAATAAAATATGTATATGATTATTGTTAAATCCAAAAGCTAAGAATACAGAATTTTCACAAAATTGCATATTCTATGCAATGTTTTCAAAAACACAATAGTAAATATGAAATATGTGATTTCATATTATAAACATAAAAACCCAAAAACCATGCTTGTATATAAATGTATATAACTATATATATACATAGAAACCAAAACTTATGTATATATGCTTGACTTGGTACACTATGCGGGTGAAGCTTGAACTTGATCTTTAACTTTGAATTGCAAGGCTTCAACCCGACATTCCGCCAACCTCCTTTGGATATGATCATTGAAGCTCTATTCCATCCATCCTCCAACTCGTTGTTTGTTTATAATAAATAGAAAAACACAAATACTAGACAAACAACATTAGTGGTAAATTGTTTGTTAAACATCATCAAAATAAAAGAGGCATCACTTATATTGAGTTCACAAACCCTCGCAACTCCAACGGATGGTAAACTCAAACTGCACCCTCGAAAAAATAAAACTTGCCCGTAAAACTCCACGCGATCACACCTGGCAGCTGTCGACTGCCCGCCCAAGAGACAGAGGCCTGGGCCTGCCACTGACTGCCGCATGCCCGTGCTCGGCGGTCGACTGCCATGGTCGACCGCACAAGTTTTCTCCTGTTTGTTCATGTTGTGTGTGTGTGCTGGTCTTGAAACTTGATATCTCTCATATAAAATACACTTGTTTGATCCCCAAACACTTGTTATCGCATTCATCTATGATATAAACATATATTTTACAATAAGAATTCATTCACTGTATTTTATGGGGTTTTACACTTATGAATTATAAATCTTGAGAATAATTTATATGCGTGTCTTTCTCATGACTTATTTTGTAGGAAAGGACATATTAATTATCATTATTTATGATGAATTTTTGTGTCTAGGATTAAAAGTATCTTCTTTATAATAATTCTTTCTCTTTTTTTTTGTAAAAATTATCTTGTCTTTATCTAATTTATTTGTCATGGGAGTTATCCATTAATAAATTAAAACTATGACATTTATATAGGTACGAGGACATAAAAGCTTGAAAATTACATATGTATTGCTTAGCATTTCTGGCAAGGCGGGTATGATTTGGGTATCTTTGTTTCCTGTTTTTATTCTTGGATTTATAGTGCCCTCTTTTAGTTCTTCTGATATCGAGTTGCTTTTCAAATTTATGGTTTTATAATAAATGATGATATCGATTGTTTATTAGTTTCATGACATTTGATACTTCAAATAGGATCATAATGACACGTTTAATTTAAGGAATACTCAATTTTTGCAAGGTGAAATTGCATCGGACCTATTTTGTTTTTCCCCTAGAAATTCTATTGATCAATTTTAGCTCTTTCAATGTTATGGAACTTTTGACATTTATTTTTTTTTGCTTTCAAAAAATTCATGCTTTAAACTAATACTTAAAGTATTTGCAGATTAATATCAAATAAATATACTTATAATCAACATCAAATTATTTTATTAATTTTAACTTATCAATTATCTAATAAATTAACATTTATTAGTTAAAACTAATATTTATAAAATATTAATAAATTATATTTAAATAATTTATAAATAATTTACTTTAGTTAATATTAATTTGTTAGTTTAAAATTGAATATTATTACTAAAATTATAAGTTCAAATAAATTATTCGTTTATTAATATTCATGTTACTAAATTTTTAGTTTATTAGTATTAATTGTACAAAATTATTATGTTATTAGTACTATTAGGTTTGTTTAAATTACTTAGTTCATTAAATTTTAATTGTTATTTTTTATTAAGTATCATATCTATTGAACAATACTTCAATTGTTCACGTGCAACACACTTTCCCTATCCTATACATTGAAAAATAAAACTTAAGATATGAAATTTAAAATTAAAAGTGAATGTTAAAGAGGAATAGTTATCTATATATTATCATCTTAGCGTGAAATTAAAATATGAAAGTAATAAAGTAAATTTATAACTAAGTGAAATTAAAATATGAAAATAAAGTTAATTTTATTTTGCTATAGCTTCAATTGCCGATGTACTGTCTGGATCTTTATATTATGAGCTTTTATTGCCATGTTGAGCGTGTAGAAAATATGTTGTTTTATTTTTGTTAACTTACTTTCCCCACCAATGATCCCATTAACCCCACCGAAACATGAGAACACGAACAAGCAATCCTCTCCTATATGTGTCAAACTGTACTGTACGGTTTGACAAAGATGCATCTTTTGAATCCATGAATGGCGCTCAAATTGAGCTCCCCTTTGCTTGTTTATGTCAAACTTAAATCGGATATGATTCTTCTATATTAAGTGGACAAATAATTAAATAATTTCATTTACCTCATTTATTTATGGTATTCTTATATTTTTTGAAGACTTCGTCTATTAGATTTCCTTATAATTTAAACTTTCTTCTAGGCATAGTTTGCTTTGGTATGTTTGTGATTTTTCTATATGATACTTCTACAATATCCTGGTTTTTCATATGCCAAATGAGTGTTCTTTATGAGCCTATTTATAACCCTATAACGTCTATTTATATCATCAACTAATAAAAAGTCAAATATCTTTTCTGAGAACAAGCATAAATTGCCAATTAAAAGCATTCAATCAAAACCTAACATATATTATCTATAGCATCTTTCAAATAAATGTCACATACAAAAAGTTTATCAAGGCAATAAAAACTTAGGGCCTACATACAAACATGAAAGTGGTTACACGAGCATCGCACGTGCACCATACTAGCATATATATATATATATATATATATATTAAAAAGCAGAAAATAAAAAAAAATTTAAGGTTTGGCCTGGCCTAAAGCCTAGCAGGTCGGGCCAGCGGGTTGAGTTTGGTAAGCACTTGAATCCAAACTACCTGGGCTCAAACTCAAACCTGTATAATCTGGGCCTAAGAAGGCCCAGCCCGTCCAAGCTCATTCACGTGAGCCAAATAGCAATGTTCTAAGCTTATTCTTCATAATCAACGAGAACATAAAATTTTCTTCTCTCTTACATTTCTACATGGTATCAGAGCAAGTTCTCGAACCTAAGAATCTTCAATCTTTCTTACTCCTCACTGCTGCTGCCTTGGGGACTCTCCACAATCACTCCCGCCAGTTAAATAAATTACCATCATACCCCGCACCTCCATCTAAGAGGGGTGTTGCCATTGTGCTTGTTCCTCTTTGGTTACTCGGCGCTTTACTATTTCCCTACCTACGTACTGGTTGTGGCACGTACTTATTTGGTGCTTGGAGATTTGTTGAGATCGATGGCCCAAAAATAGGTATGCTTTGTTTTCACCTACATGTGTTTGATCTGCTGCTACTCTCGGCTATCATCGACGACGGATGAAGGGTCAAAACCGTTAAAATTGATACGAGTGGATGAAGGGTCAAACGACGATGGATTCACCCCAAACTTAGTGTGTTGGGATTTTAGAATATGTATGTGTGTGTGTGTGTGTGTGTGTGTGTGTGTGTGTGTGTGTGTGTGTGTGTGTGTGTGTGTGTGTGTGTGTGTGTGTGTGTGTGTGTGTGTGTGTGTGTGTGTGTGTGTGTGTGTGTGTGTGTATAGAAACTTATGTCAACTTAAGTGGACTATCCACCAAACTTTCTTACCATTGTTGATACCTAGGGATCTATATAAGATATGAAGAGACTTGGTACCAAGTTTCTCCCTTGGACTTGGTAGTGAGGTGACTAAATCTGGCCCCTACATCACGCCTTGGAGAGAGAGAGCCTTAATCACTACTCACCTAATCAAATAAATAGGCTCAATCTCCAAGGTGTGATGTAGGGTCTAGATTTGCCCCCCTCACTACCAAGTTCAATGAAAAAACTTGGTATCAAGGTTCTCCATATTTCTTATATATCTAATACCATTATAAAAGTATATTTGTATGCTAAAATATTTCTTTCAAAAATACCCTTTAAACCACATACATGCACATATAAATATAAAATGAAAACATGCATAAATAATCACATCACATACATACATGATCACTTGCATACATTACATAAATAAATTATAACCCTTCAAATTCTTCTCATAACCCCCAATCTTATTTAATCAACTTAATTAGTTATTATTATTATTCAATATATCTATTTTTATACTAAAATATAGAAAGTCTTACTAATTAGTAAATTTCCGTAGCTATATTGTATTTTACATTATATTATAATTATATTATACTACACATTATATCATAATCAAAGAAATATGTATAATGTAGTGTAATATTGTATATTCTATAATTTGAGGGTTATGTGTGTGATGTGGCATATTAATTGGGTTTATGTCTGTGGCATGGTATGTTCACCATTGAGTAGGTTGAAATTATATTATATTAAAATACAGTTAATTTTACTAACAATATTATCCTATTCATTATATCAAAAACAAAGAACTATCTGCAATAATGTAGTGTAATATTATATACTCAATAATTGGGGGGTTATGTGTGGGGCGTAATATGAGCTAGGTAATTTTTTTATTATAAAAATATAATTAACATCATAAAAATATAATTTTATTCAATTAAGCACTTATCTTTAGCCTCCTCACATTCCTAAACTCTTAATTATCTATCAATTTTGTATTTAGTCACTACCCATAACTTCAATTTTCTTTAATTCTATTCATTAATCTTCATCACTTTGTAATCAATTTCCCCAGCCTCTTTTAATGTGGGTGTTACATGATTTACTCTCCTCTCTACTAATGTAATTTTCACTTTTTTACCCTCTCAAAATTTAATAATCACAATTATGCTGTCTAAAAATTTTGCCATCATCAATGCCTTCTCTGAATTGAATTCAAATTACTGTTCATTTCATCGGTTCATCTCCTCTTCATCACAAAAATTTTTAGCCATGAAACTTATAACAGAATTTTTTTGCTCTTCCATATAAGCATGAACTCTTCATTCTTACTCAGTTTCCTACCATGAAAAAAAGGGAAGATTGGGAGTGGATCCTTTAGCAAGAAATATATCAGTGAGTTGAATCTCGATATTAGCTATCCTTAAGCTTTTGTTTATGAACATTTTTAGCAAGAAATATATCAGTGAGTTGAATCTCGATATTAGCTATCCTTAAGCTTTTGTTTATGAACATTTTGTGTATTTAATGTCTTCTCGATATTAGCTATCCTTAAGCTTTTGTTTATGAACATTTTGTGTATTTAATGTCTAATTTTATAGGTCCAGGTGTTAATATACGGAGCATAGTCGAAGTGGCCGTCTAGCTGGTATGAGAAAGTTTAGAACTTGATTTTTGAGAAAATGACTACTTTTAATTGAAATTACTAGTTTATATATTGGAGTTAAATTTATATGCATTGTCAATGAGAACATCAGTATACGCTAAAAACGTTGAACATATACTTTCTGGTTTCACATAAGAGTGTGCATCATTGTTGATATAGATTAAGATTAATTCTTCTATGGTTTGGTAGAGACGTAGTAGAGTTGAACTTATATTGATGATGATAATTTTCTAAAGTAAAGCAATTTTCCTTCTTATTGTATACTTCTCATTCCTCAATTTAATGCATGCCATTCTTATTGTGACGCCCCTAGTTTCAACAAGGTTATAGTCCAAGGTAAAACTAAGAATGTCAAACCTATCACGCGCTACACCGTGTAATAACACGTTTCACCATCACAATTACTATCTATCTAGTGGAATCAACAACAGCTGTAAGTACAGAACAAGTAATAGAGAATATACAAAAGGAGTACTAAACAACAGATATTTAGAAGAATAATCATTTCCACTGATATAAATGGATAAGTCTCTAAAAAGGAAACATCTGATCTGAATACAAATGTCTCGACATAAGAAATCAACTGAACAGATATTGAGACACATTGCCTTTACAAAACTAGAATAAATACTCAAATGTCTTATAAATACATCTAATGTGGAGTTCTGACATAAACAGATAGTAGAAACTATAGATAATAACTAGAGTGCCTCCATCAAGCTAAGGCTCTCCGTGCACTTGGCTCGTTACCTGAAAGTGAGGAAACAACAAGCGTCAGAGCGCTATAGCGAGTAACATCTCAACCAACCCCAAGAGAAAAAGGGCTAGAAGGATAAGAAAATATCTGATAATTCATATAGATAGCCAAACATCTACTGTGAAAATAAAATAGAGGTTTACTGTTTCGAAATTTACAACACAAGCATATGTACGTCTCCCTTAGCTCAAATTGTAAATAGCTAAATATCTAATCCAAAAGCTATAACATGAAGTAATAACTCCATCTCCAACCGAAATATCAATGACCTATCATATGTCAAATATATACTCAACTCATGGTCTTAAATGAATAAATGTCCAAAATATGATCTGCAATAGCTTAAAGTCCAACACGAGGACTTTGATGATTATAGTCCAACACGAGGACTTTAATAACTTATAGTCCAACATGAGGACTTTAATAGTTTATAGTCCAACATGAAGACTTCATAGCTTATAATCCAACACGAGGACCGTAACAAGCAAATAGTGTCAGAAATCACATATATACCATTCACCCTCATGCCTCGGGGAATAAATCTAAAACTCATGTCTGTAATTAACTCATGTATACAAATCTCAGTGTATATCAAACCCATATAACCTAGATGTTCTGCCAGCCACACAACTCGCACGTGAACAATAAGGCATGCACAGAAATAGGGCTCACGGTCGACCGCCGACATCTGCGATCGACCACGTTGTGAGCAGAAGGGTTCTGCTCATCTGTGCACCCAGCGGTCGACCATTAGTATCGACCGTGCAAGAGACAGAAGCTTGCTGCTTCTGCTGTGCGCACGACGGTCGACCGTCATGGTCGACCGCACAAGTTTTGAAATTCCTCTACAGGTTCTATCATGAGGGTTTTGATTCAAAAAATTTTGTGCGATTATTATAACCACTATCAACCTTATACACATGATATATTACATCAAGAAACATGTGAGAAACAGACTAGTCACTATAGGCAAAGCAAATAGTGTCAAAAAATAAAACTAGCAAAACTCCCAACAGTCGATTGCCAAGGTCGACCACGCAAGAGAAAGAGGCTTCCTACCACTATTGCGTGCACGGCGGTCGACCGCTACGGTCGACCGCTACGGTCGACCGCGCAGGTTTTCTCCTGTTTGTGCATGTTGTGTGTGTGCTGGTCTTAACACTTGATCTCTCTCATATAAAATACACTGATATGATCCCCAAACACTTGTTATCGCATTCATCTATGATATAAACATATATTTTACAATAAGAATTCATCCACTGTATTTTACGAGGTTTTACATTCTTCCCCCCTTAAAAGAATTTTGTCCTCAAAATTTCAAAATCGTATCTTAAAAATTAATAATACAAGAAAAGCACGTTGGGAATAGTTAAGTTCCCACATACACATCTCATAGCATAAATTTTTTAGATATGAACATCGTAATATCTAAAGTTAACAAGTCTAAAATGCGAGTGTTCACGCCTTAATCCCTAACAAAATGGAATTAGTGCGTCGGGCGAAAAATCCAAATAACGAACCCCACCATATATATACCATATATCCAAAATGGTTAAGAATTAAGTGATAATAACCCCATTCTAGTGTTAAAAATAATTGTGACTATCCAAAATTATCATAAAACATAAGAAAACATAATCCAAACAATTTACTTGCTCAAATATGCGTGGGTAGTCGTGACGCATATCCTCCTTGCGCTCCTAAGAAATCTCCTTAGATCCTCTCCGGTTCCATTGAACTTTCACCAAAGGAATTACCTTATTTCTATGTTTCTGGTCTTCTTTAGAAAGTATACAAACTGAGATCTCAATCGTAGTCAAATCGTCTCGAAGCTTGATCTTTGGAGCATCCAATACTCGCTGCCTTTCCTCGTCATGTAAGTGTTTCTTAAGCATAGAAATATGAAATATGTCGTGCACACTAGACATTAATGCTAGAAGGTTTAGTCTATAAGAAACAGCCCCAATTCGCTCCACAATCTGAAAATGGCCAATATATCTCGGGGCAGGCTTTCCCCATCTACCAAATCGCTGTACGCCCTTCTAGGATGATACCTTCAGCATAACAAAATCTCCTACCTAAAACTCCAAAGGTCAACGTCTGTGATCCGCGTAACTCTTCTGCCGATTCTAATGGTTAGAATACACTCCCTAATCAATGCTACCTTTTCGGTAGTCTATCTCACAAGTTCTGGTCGAAGTAACAAGCTATCCTCTGGCTCTGCCTAATATATAGGGGATCTACTGGGCCTTTCGTATAATGCCTCATACGAATCCATACAAATTATCGCTTGATAACTATTGTTATAAGCAAACTCTATCAATGGAATATGATCCTCCTAGCTGCCTTAAAAATCAATGATACAAGCCCGCAACATATCCTCCAACACCTAGTTCACTCTCTCTGTCTGACCGTCTGTCTGAGGATGAAAAACACAGCTGTGTAATAACTTGCTGCCGAATGAATCCTGGAAACTCCTCCAAAAGTGCAAGGTGAAAACTGATCCTCGATCTGATACAATCGTGTCTGGAACTCCGTGAAGTCGAACTATCTCTCGGATAAATATCATCGCATATGTCTCTGTAGTATAAGTAGTCCTCACTGGAATAAAATGTACCGACTTCGTCAACCGATCTACTATCACCCAAACTGAGTCGTTCCCCTTCTTCGACTTCGGCAACCCAACAATGAAAACCAAAACTCGTACTTGCTAAAAATAGCATATAGCTGATGATTCCTCAAAGTCTACAAATCCAATTGTAGACGCTGCTCGTGCTCTGACTCCGATCTCGAATAGATAAGAATATCATCGATGAATACAATCACGAACTTGTCCAAGTATAGATGGAAGACCTGATTCATCAAATCCATGAATACCGCGGATGCATTGGTCAATCCAAATGGCATAACTAAAAACTCGAAGGACCCATATCAAGTCAGAAAGGTGGTTTAGGGAATATCCATCTTCCGAACCCATAACTGATGATAACCAAAAGAAGATCAATCTTCAAAAAAAATACTACGCTCCCTACAGCTGATCGAACAAGTCATCAATCCGGGGTAAAGGATATCTATTTTGGATAGTGACTTTATTCAACTCCCGGTTGTCGATACACAATCACATACTACCATCCTTTTTCTTCACGAAGAGGACCGATGCTCCCCACGGAGAATGGCTCCGAAGAATAAAGCCCTGAGCTAACAACTCATCCAACTGGGTCAGTAGCTCTCTTATCTCAGCAGGTGCCATGCGATAGGATGCTCGGGATATCGGGGCTGTGCCTAGCGGCAACTCAATACAAAACCCTACCTCTCTCACAGGAGGCAATCCAGGTATGTCCTGAAAGACATCCTGATAATTTGAGACAACTCTAGTCTCGCATATATCTGCACTTTTATTCCAAAGCATCACCTCCTCGATGTATGCCAGTAATGACTCCGCAAATTGGTTCCCCTGAGAGGTAGCCACAATTAACTCGGACTTATCGGATGCTCGAAAATTGACTGTTTTTACAAAACATTCGATACTAACATGGTAGGAACATAGCCAATCCATACCAAGAATGACATCGAATCTGACATGCTCCACACTATCAGATCTACAAACAAACTCGGACTCATCTAAGCTGATAATGCACCTCCTACAAATGCTCTCCAAGAGCGACATCTCACCTAGTGGGGTGGAAACTGACAAAGGAACATCTAGAGGCTGAGCTACGAGTTGAAGTCTAATCATAAAAGCATAAGATATAAAAGAGTGGAAAGCCCCCGAATAAAAAAGAATACAGGCTGGAAAGGAGTTTACGGAGAACATACCCTCCACTACGGCCCCGCTAGCGTCATGATCATGAGGAACCACTGCATACACTCTGCCTGTGGTTGGAAGCTGCTCTGCTGCTGGAGGTGGAGCATATGGAACTACCTGCCCCTAAGGAACCTCCTGAACTGCACGAACCTATTCCTCAATCTTTGGTACCACTGGCGGTGCCTCCAATCTCATTTGTTGGCCTTGACCTCGACCCTGAAATCTGTTCTGCTGCTGATTCTGCCTCTTCCTTGTTGGGCTCCTGCTGGTGCACTACGACACTCTGATGTTTTATGGCCAAGTTTGTGACACCTAAAATAAGTGCCCTGGAATTTGCGCTGATGAGGCACTCTCTGATCCTGCTGGGGTCCTCTCCTATGAGGGCCTTGCTGCTACTGTTGGGGTCCTAAAAATAGAATCTTATTCTTGCCCTTTTCCTTAGTGTTCCCTTCCTTATCCTTTTGGAACATAGCTGACTCATTCTCTTGAGAAGTGGCAGCATCTGCTACCTCTCAAACTAAATAAAACCTCCTAGAAACGAGGTATTGATGAAGGTTAGGGCGAAGTCCTACTAAAAATATCTGAGCCTGGCGCTCTCCGATCTGCCACATGCTCGTGAAATGAAGTAAGCACATAAACTTGCTTTCAAAGTTAGCTACTTACATGTCCCCCTGAGGCAATCTGGACAACTCAAGCTCTTTCCCGGTCCATGCCGCGGAAGAGATATACTACTTATCGAAGAAGTAGGTGAAATCCTCCCAGGTGAGTGTCATTCTCTAATCTGAAATGAACTGTAGTCGATACCATCTCCCCGCATCTCCTTTGAGACTGTAAGATGCCAGCCTCTATTTCTGAACTGATGTCATGTTAAGTATATCGAGAATGTTGCCTACATCCTCCTTCCACTTATGTACTGCAAGAGAATCCGATGATTGCTAAAACTCTTGAGCCCTCATCTTCTGGTATCTCTCTACTAGGCAGAGCCAAGTCTCCTGCTCTGCTGCTCTACCCGCAACTGTCTGTGGGGTAGGTGCGGGTGTGACCTCTAGAAAATCCTCCGAAATGGGAATAGCTGGTGCTACTAGTGGTGGAACTATTAGTGGTGCGATGTGATTCGTCACAAGCTCCTCAAGTGCTGCCATCCTAGCGGTTATGGAAGCCATTAAGTCTAAAGTACTGGGGAACCTGCTACGGCTCAGGGGGAGCTTGCTGCGGTGCTGGTGGAGCCTGCTACGGCTCTGTTTGACCAGCTCTCCAAGTACGAGGCCTACCACGTCCTGCCATCTGAGCATATAGAGAAAAATTTGTAGGTCCTCGAACAAAACATATAAGAAATTTATATCATATATCATTCACTCAAATACTTTTAATATCACAAAAAAATATATTTGTAATTTTTGAATACGCATAGATAACATCCTTACTCATTCTTGAATTTCTAGCGGACTCTATACACGAATCTTAAGAAACTCTACTCTAACTCCACGACTCGACACAGGATGATCCTAAGGAACTCTATACACGAATCTTAAGAAACTCTACTCTAACTCCACGACTCGACACAGGATGATCCTAAGGATACGGGAAATAAAGCCCTGATACCAACTGTGACGTCCCTAGTTTCAACAAGGCTGCAGTCCAAGGTGAAACTAAGAATGTTAAACCTATCACGCACTACACCGTGTAATAACACGTTTCACCATCACAATTACTATATATCTAGTGTAATCAACAACAGGTGTAAGTACAGAACATGTAAAAGAGAATATACAAAAGGAGTACTAAACAACAGATATTCAGAAGAATAATCATTTCCAATGATATAAATGGATAAGTCTTTAAAAAGAAAACATCTGATCTGAATACAAATGTCTCGACATACGAAATCAACTGAACTTATATTAAGGCACATCGCCTTTACAAAACTAGAATAAGTACTTAAATGTCTTATAAATACATCTACTGTGGAGTTCTAACATAAACTGCTAGTAGAAACTATAGATAATAACTAGAATGACTCCATCAAGCTACGGCTCTGCGTGGACATGGCTCGTTACCTAAAAGTGGGGAAACAACGAGCGTCAGAGCATATAGAGAGTAACATATCAACTGACCCCAAGGGAAAAAGGACTAGAAGGATAAGAAAATATCTGATAATACATATAGATAGCCAAACATCAACTATGAAAATAAAATAGAGGTTTGATGTTTATAAATTTACAACACAAGCATAGATACGTCTCCCTTAGCTTAAATTGTAAATAGCTAGATATCAAATCCAAAAGCTATAATGTGGAGTAATAACTTCATCTCCAACCAAAATGTTAATGACCTGTCATATGTCAAATATATACTCAACTCGTGGTCTAAAATGAATAAATGTCCAAAATATGATCTGCAATAGCTTAAAGTCCAACACGAGGACTGTAGTGGATTATAGTCCAACACGAGGACTTTGATGATTATAGTCCAACATGAGGACTTTAATAACTTATAGTCCAACACGAGGACTTTGATAGTTTATAGTCCAACACAAAGACTTGATAGCTTATAGTCCAACACGAGGACTATAAAAAGCAAATAGTGTCAGAAATCACATATATACCGTTCACCCTCATGCCCCGGGGGATAAATCTAAAACTCATGTCTGTAATTAACTCATGTATACAAATATTAGTGTATATCAAACACATATAACCCAGACATTATGCCAACCACACAACTCGCACGTGAACAACAAGGCATGCACAAAAATAGGGCTCACGGTCGACCGTCAACATCCGTGATCGATCGCGTAGCGAGCAGAAGGGTTCTGCTCATCTGCGCCCCCAGCGGTCGACCTCCACTGTCGACCGTGCAAGAGAAAGAAGATTACGGCTTCTGTTGTGTGCACGGTGGTCGACCGTCACGGTTGACCGCACAGGTTTTGAAATTCCTCTACAGGTTCTATCACGAGGGTTTTGATTCAAAAATTTGTGAGTGACGATTATAACCACTATCAACCTTATACACATGATATATTACATCAAGAAACATGTGATAAATAGATTAGTCATTATAGGCAAAGCGAAACATAATTATACATACGTATTTGTTTTGAAACCTTCAAAAACAATTATTTTTTTTCAAAACTCTAGTTAGAAACAATTTCAGATCCAGATCTGTATTAAGAAAAATCGTGAGTGATCTTTATTAGCTAAAAACTTGTTCTTCTTGCAACATATTATATATAGATCAATCTTTGTACATAAAATAACACGGTAGGCTCACAAATCATATGAAAAATCTTTAGAAATGATTAGAAACATGGGTATATGATTGGGAGAGATGAAACTCGTTTGAGGGGTGATGAACTACTCTTAGCAATGTTGTAAGACATTCTCCTTCTCTGGAAATCGCTGGACCTCGCTCAAACTCCTCAAAATCCACCAAGAAACGCCCAAAGAAAGAGATAATGTATGAAAGAGGGAGGGAGGAGGCTGCTAGAGTTTTTCTTAGATGAAGAAGAGGCTCTCACGAATTACAATAATATATATGAGTCCACAAACCCGACCCAAAAACCCAAACTGACCCGAAAAAATAAAACTAGTATAACTCCCAGTGGTCGACCGCCAAGGTCGACCGCGCAAGAGACAGAGGCCTCCTGCCACTGCTGCGCACGTGGCGGTCGACCGCCATGGTCAACAGCGGACAGAGGCCTCCTGCCACTGCTGCGCACGTGGCGGTCGACCGCCATGGTCAACAGCGCAAGTTTTCTCCTGTTTGTGCATGTTGTGTGTGTGTTGGTCTTGACACTTGATCTCTCTCATATAAAATGCACTTGTTTGACCCTCAAACACTTGTAATCACATTCATCTATGATATAAACATCTATTTCACAATAAGAATTCATTCACTATATTTTACAAGGTTTTACACTTATGAATTATAAATCTTGAGAATAATTTATATGCGTGTCATTCTCATGACTTATTTTGTAGGAAAGGAGATGAATTTTTGTGTCCAGGATTAAAAGCATCTTCTTTATAATAATTCTTTCTCTTTTTTTTTGTAAAAATTATCTTATCTTTATCTAATTTATCTGTCATGGGTGTTATCCATTAATAAATTGAAACTATGAGATTTATAGTGGTACGAGGATATAAAAGCTTGAAAATTACATATGTTTTGCTCAGCATTCCTGGCAAGATGGGTATGATATGGGCATCTTTGTTTCCTGTTTTTATTCTTGGATTTATAGTGCTCTCTTTTAGTTCTTTCGATATCGAGTAGCTTTTCAAATTTATGATGTTTTTAATAAATGATGATCTCGATTGTTTGTTAGTTTCTTGACATTTGATACTTCAAATAGGATCATAGTGACACATTTAATTTAAGGAATGCTCAATTTTTGCAAGGTGAAATCGCATCGGACCTATTTTGTTTTTCCCCTCGGAATTCTATTGATCACTTTAGCTCTTTCAATATCACAAAACTTTCTACATTTATTTTTTTTTGCTTTAAAAAATTCATGCTTTAAACTAATCCTTTAAGTATTTGCAAATTAATATCAAATAAATATACATATAATCAACATCGAATTATTTTATTAATTTTAACTTATCAATTATCTAATAAATTAACATTTATTAGTTAAAACTAATATTTATATAATATTAATAAATTAAATTTAAATAATTTATAAATAATTTACTTTAGTTAATATTAATTTGTTAGTTTAAAATTAAATATTATTGCTAAAATTATAAGTTCAAATAAATTATTTGTTTATTAATATCCGTGTTGCTAAATTATTAGTTTATTAGTATTAACCATATAAAATTATTATGTTATTAGTACTATTAGTTTTGTTTAAATTAGTTGGTTCATTAAATTTTAATTGTTAGTTTTTATTAAATATCATATCTATTGAACAATACTTCAATTGTTCACGTGCAACAAACTTGCCCTATCCTATACATTGATGTTGATAATAGTGTATTGTAGTGGGTTTTAGTCCCACATTGCTTGGGAGAACAAACCTCACACTCCTCTACTTGTATAAATATATGTGCACACTCAATATTCAATTCAAGGGAAATTTACCCAAGATTCTCTCTCTCTTACTTTAACATGGTATCAGAGCATTTACCCAAGATTCTCTCTCTCTTACTTTAACATGGTATCAGAGCTAGGGCTATTTTCCTTCCAATAAAATTTTTAACGCTTTTGTGTTCTTTTGACAAATCTTGGCCTTGTTGCTTTGCAGCTGTTTAATGTTTTTTTTGGCGTTCATCTGCCAGATATTTTGGCCTTGCCGCTTTGTGGCCTCTTAACGCGTTTCACATTCTCGTTTAACCTTCGGGTTTCATTCTAACCTTCGGGTTCTATTTTAAACCTTCGGGTTTCATTCTAACCTTCGGGTTCTATTTTAATGGCATTGCCGTTTCAAGACCGTCTCTCGGTCTCAAATTAACGGCATCTTCGTTTCAAGCCGTCTTTCGGCCTCAAACGAACGTCATTGTCGTTTTGCAGTCAGTAATGACATCTTGACGTCTTAACATCTTAACATTGCTGTTATGGCTCCTTCAGAGAAGATTCCTAAACCACCTTTGCCCCTCAATGATCAAAGTGATTGGGAAGGATGGTCCACCATTATCACTAATGCCTTGCGTGGTGCTGGTTTGCTTGATCATCTCAGCAGTATGGGACCAGTTCCACCGTCCATCAGCACTGTTGCTTCATCCAGTACTATTGCCTCTGGCAGTGGAGATGTCGATCTTCAGACTGCTTGTGCTCCCTATGTCAAGGAGAGTACAGAGTAGCAATTGTAGGAATTTCGTGTCATAGATTATCTCACTCGCTGTGTTGGCTCTGGTCTCACTGTCGAGATTAGCTCGCTTCCCTCTGTTCGGGCCATGTGTACTAGTCTCACTGAGCGTTTCACTGAGTGCTCTGGTGCTCGGGAGGCATATCTTCTGCAACGCATTGCTCTACAACGCAAAGGTAGTTCATCTCTGCAGTCTTATTTTGGAAAAATGCAAGCTTTTGGACAGAGTTACGCTCCATGCTTCCTGGACGTAATTCCACATATGAAGACGGATTAGCCTGGTACGAACGACATGAGGTGCATCAACTGTTTTAGTCCCTTCCTGAATATTTAACTATGGCTGATCAACTACTTCATCAGCCTCAATTTCGACTTTGGCCTCAGTTATGGGAGCTCTCACTACTTATGAGACCCGACAACAGACAACACGACTTAATTTGTTAATAGACACTCCTACCTCTTCACTCGAGACTGTTTTGTCTGTACCTATCACTACACCTGTTATGAATTATACTTCTCCATAGGCTCCCTCTCCACAGGCTCGATCTAAGCTCTCTTGCAAATATTGCAAGACGGAAGGACACCACATTGAGACATGCTTCAAGCTTCATCCTGAGTTACGTTCCTCAGGTACTGGTCATGGTTGGCGACCCCCTCAGTCTCAACCCTCTCGTACACGAGGATTGTTGGCCTATGCTATACCTTCTACTACTTCAGACTCTATAATTCAATCTATTGAAAGTATTCGCCGTCAACTTGATGCTTTTCAACATATCACCTCTACATCCGCCGCACAACTCTCTGGTATGCATTTTGCTGGTTCTTCAGCTAATCCTTTGATCTCTGGTATGAATGATCTTTGGATTTTTAACTCTGGTTGTTCCTTTCATATGACTTGTAATACCTCACTTTTATCCTCTGTCTTTACTTCATCCTCTCTTCCTCTTATCTACACAGCTGCTGGACAACCATTGTCCATTACTCAATATGGCTCTATTACCCCACAAAATGATCCATCTGGTCGTCTAACACTTGGTCCTGTCTATATGGCTCCTCAGTTATGCTTGAATTTAATTTCTATTAGCTCTTTATGCATGGTAGGCCTGTTTATCTTATTTTCTTCTGATACTTGTATTGTACAGTATCCACAGACAAGCAAGACGGTTAGGGCTGGTCGTAGGAGTCACAAACTGTATTTTCTGGAATATCTTCACCTTCCAGAGTCCATACGTCCACATTCTCTTGTTGCTTCTCTTTGTTCGTCAAAACCCTCTACCTCGCTTCCTGCCAATTTATGGCATAGTCGACTTAGTCATGTGCCTAATAAAAGGCTGGAGAGTCTTATTCAGTCTGGAGTACTTGGTCCTATATCATCTAGTTCTAGTATTGAGTCATGTACTGGTTATAAATTGGCTAAATTCACTGCTTTACCATTTAAAATGAGTACATCCATATCCACTTCCTTATTTGATTTAGTACATTTTGATATTTGGGGGCCAGCTCCTTTGCCTTCTTCATCTGGCTACTTATATTATGATAGCTTTATCGACGATTTCTCTCGTTTTACATGGGTTTACCTACTTAAGAATCACTCTGACGTACTTACTGCTTATCAAGCCTTCACTGCTATGATTTTCACTCAATAATAATCTCGTATTAAAGTTTTTCGTTCTAATTGTGCAAAAGAGTACCTATCCTCTACCATGCGCTCTATCATGTCCTCTCATGGGACTATCTTTTAACAGTCATGTCCCTACACTCATGAGCAAAATGGTGTTGTTGAACGCAAACATCATCATATCCTCGGTACTGCTCGATCAATGCTCATTTCTTACTCTGTTCCTCGTCGTTTTTGGGCTGAGGCTATTCTCTCCATGACTTATGCCATTAATATCATTTCATCTAGCTCTCTTTCCGGTGCTACTCCTTATAGTCGTGTTTATACTCATCCTCCCCGTTATGATCTAGTTCGCGTTTTTGGTTGTCGATGTTTTGTTCTTCTACCATCTCATGAACGTGATAAATTATCTCCCATGGCAATCTCGTATTAAAGTTTTTCGTTCTGATTGTGCCAAAGAGTACCTATCCTCTGCCATGCGCTCTATCATGTCCTCTCATGGGACTATCTTTCAACAGTCATGTCCCTACACTCATGAGCAAAATGGTGTTGCTGAACGCAAACATCGTCATATCCTCGATACTGCCCGATCAATGCTCATTTCTTACTCTGTTCCTCGTCGTTTTTGGGCTGAGGCTATTCTCTCCATGACTTATGCCATTAATATCATTTCATCTAGCTCTCTTTCCGGTGCTACTCCTTATAGTCGTGTTTATACTCATCCTCCCCGTTATGATCTAGTTCGCGTTTTTGGTTGTCGATGTTTTGTTCTTCTACCATCTCATGAACGTGATAAATTATCTCCCAGAGCTGTTTCTTGTGTTTATTTAGGAATTAGTTCAGACCATCGGGGTTATCGTTGTTATGATCCTGCAACTCGTCGAGTTCATATATCTCGTCATCTTCAGTTCGAAGAGGACTCTCCATATTATTCTACTTCTGATGACTTTAATTTCCTCCACTCTACTGATCATGTTTCCCCGTCAACTGTATCACCCACTTCTTCACCTCAATTTTCCTTTCGAGATCTCCCTGACATCTCTCCCTCTCTTTCTGTTGACTCTTCCTCGCCCGAGTCTTCTCTTATACCATCTAATCCATATCCCGTGCACACAACTCTCACTCCAGAAAATATTGTTGATCTCCACGCACCTGCGCTAGCATCTCCCCTGCCTGAGGTTCCTCTTGCTCTTCGTCGAGGCAAACACCCACATATCATGCCTGCCCGGTATGCTTCTGTTACTTCTTATTCACCTATCTTTCATAACTTTCTTACTGCCATTCATACTATTATTGAGCCAAAGTCCTTCCAAGAGGCAGTTCAAATTCCAAAGTGGCGACAGGCTATGGCTGAGGAATTTCAATCCTTTTAGTAAACTCATACCTGGGATGTTTTTCCTCATACCTGGGATGTTTTTCCTTGTCCTCCTAGGATCTCTCTTGTTGGCAGTAAATGGGTTTATAAGGCCAAGTTTCATCCTAATGGTACCATTGAACGTCGAAAAGCTCGTTTAGTGGCTTGAGGTTTTACTCAGCAACAAGGCATTGATTATGAGGAGACCTTTGCTCCTGTTGCTTAGATGCTCACTGTTCGTACTCTCCTTGCGGTTGCTACTGCTCATCGTTGTCCCTTATACCAGATGGATATTAAAAATGCTTTTCTTCATGGCTCTTTATCAGAGACCATATATATGCAACCACCTCCAGGGTCAAACATTCCTCCGGGACATGTATGTCTCCTTCTCCGTGTGGTTTATGGTCTCAAGCAGGCACCTCGCACTTGGTTTGAGTGTTTTCACGATGTCGTGCTCAAAGCGGGGTTTATAGAAAGTCATCAAGATGCTTCTTTGTTTGTTCGCACTACATCGCGTGGCAGAGTTTTATTACTCATCTATGTAGATGATATGATCATTACAGGCGATGATATGGTAGGTATACAATACGTAAAATCTCAGTTGCACTAATAGTTCTACATGAAGGATCTTGGATCTCTTTGGTATTTTCTTGGTCTAGAAATTTCTCAAGGCCCACGGGGTGTATTACTGTCTCAACAGAAGTATCTCTCAGATATTCTAAATCAAGATGAGCTAACTGACAATGCAACTGTCAATACTCTACTCTAGCAGAATGTCAAACTTTGCTCTACTGACGGTGAGCCTCTATCTGATCCTACCCGATATCGACATCTTGTTGGCCAGTTGTTCTATTTGTGCATCTCTCGACCAGATATCTCTTATGCTGTTGGTATTGTTAGTCAATTTGTTAGTACCTCACGTTCTGTACACTATGCTATCTTATTATGGATTCTGCGGTACCTTCGGGGTACTAGTACTCGCTCTTTTTTGTTTCCTGTTACATCTAAGTTAGAGCTATGTGCATATTCTGATGCTGATTGGGCTGGTGATCCAACTACCAGAACATCTACCACAGGTTATTATATATTTCTTGGTGATTCCCTTATTTCATGGCGAAGTAAGAAACAAGATGTTATTGCTCTTTCTAGTACTGAGGCAGAGTATCGTGCAATGTCCACAACAGCTAAAGAGATTATTCATCTTCGTCGCCTTCTTAGTGATTTTAGCATTTTTGTTACGACTCCTACTCCTCTCTACTGTGATAATAAGAGTGCCATTCAGATTGCTAATAATCCAGTATTTCATGAAAGAACCAAACATATTGAGATCGACGCTCATTTTGTCCGTCACCAAGTTATCAAGGACAAGACAACTCTCCTTCCTTATGTTTCATCCGCTGATGAGCTTGCGGATTTTTTCACAAAGGCCTTACCTGTTCATTGGTTCTAGTTTTTTGTACGCAAACTCACTTTGTTTGATCCAATATGAGTTTGAAGGGGGCTGTTGATAATAGTGTATTGTAGTGGGTTTTAGTCTCACATTGCTTGGGAGAACAAACCTCACACTCCTCTACTTGTATAAATATATGTGCACACTCAATATTCAACTCAAGGGAAATTTACCCAAGATTCTCTCTCTCTCTTACTTTAACAATTGAAAAATAAAACTTAAGATATGAAATTTAAAATTAAAAGTGAATGTTAAAGAGGAATAGTTATCTATCTATTATCATCTTAGCATGAAATTAAAATATGAAAATAATAAAGTAAATTTATAACTAAGTGAAATTAAAATATGAAAATAATAAGCTATGATTCATGAATGAGACACATAACTAGAGGGGTGGAACCATAGTTTAACAATTTATTTTGCTAAAGCTTCAATTGCCGATGTACTGTTTGGATCTTTATATTATGAGCTTTTATTGCCATGTTGAGCGGGTAGGCAATATGTTGTTTTATTTGTGCTAACATACTTTCCCCACCAATGATCCCATTAACCCCACCAGAACATGAGAACAAGAACAAGCAATCCTCTCCTATATGTGTCAAACTGTACTATATAGTTTGTTAAAGATGCATCTTTTGAATCCATGAATGGTGCTCAAATTGAGCTCCCCTTTGTCTGTTTATGTCAAACTTAAATCAGATATGATTCTGCTACATAAGTGGACAAATAATTAAATAATTTCATTTACCTCGTTTATTTTGTGGTATTCTTATGTTTTTTGAAGACTTTGTCTATTAGATTTCCTTATAATTTTAACTTTCTTCTAGGCATAGTTTGCTTTGGTATGTTTGTGATTTTTCTATATGATACTTCTACAATATCCTGGTTTTTCATATGCCAAATGAGAGTTCTTTATGAACCTATTTATAACCCTATAACGTCTATTTATACCGTCAACTAATAAAAAGTCAAATATCTTTTCTGAGAACAAGCATAAATTGCTAATTAAAAGTCGTTCAATCAAAACCTAACATATATTATCTATAACATCTTTCAAATAAATGTCACAAACAAAAAAATTATCAAGGCAATAAAAACTTAGGGCCTACTTATAAACATGAAAGTGGTTACACGTGCATCGCACGTGCACCATACTAGTGTGTGTGTGTGTGTGTGTGTATATATATATATGAGGAGAGAGAAATATTTTATTTTATTAATTATAATTAAAATTTATTTTCCTTCTCAATAATTATTTAGTAAAATATTATGCCGATTACGTTATTTTTATAATTCATATGCGTACAAATTAGTTTCAATCTAATAATTTATTTTATTAGTTAAAAAGCAGAAAATAAAAAAAAATTTAAGGTTTGGCCTGGCCTAAAGCCTAGCAGGTCGGGCCAACGGGTTGAGTTTGGTAAGCACTTGAATCCAAACAACCGGGCTCAACCTCAAACCTGTATAATCTGGGCCTAAGAAGGCCCAGCCTGTCCAAGCTCATTCACGCAAGCCAAATAGCAAAGTTCTAAGCTTATTCTTCATAATCAACGAGAACATAAATTTTTCTTCTCTCTTACGTTTCTACATGGTATCAGAGCAAGTTCTCGAATCTAAGAATCTTCAGTCTTTCTTACTCCTCACTGCTGCTGCCTTGGGGATTCTCCACAAGCACTCCCGCCCGTTAAATAAATTACCATCGTACCCCGCACCTCCATCTGGGGATTCTCCACAAGCACTCCCGCCCGTTAAATAAATTACCATCGTACCCCGCACCTCCATCTAAGATGGGTGTTGCCATTATGCTTGTTCCTCTTTGGTTACTCGGCGCTTTACTATTTCCCTGCCTACGTACTGGTTGTGGCACGTGCTTATTTGGTGCTTGGAGATTTTTTTGAGATCGATGGCCCAAAAATTGGTATGCTTTGTTTTCACCTACATATGTTTGATCTGCTGCTACTCTCGGCTATCAGAATTTTTATAGGGATATCCTTCGATTCTTCGACTCGACTTTATTTTATCCATTGGATCTTAACTGATCATTTGCCGTCCTCTCTCGTCTTATTGCCGGCCTCCTCTCCGGATATTGGCATTGCTTTTTATCAAAAGGGGTTGTTTGTAATTTTCATATTGACCTTGATGGATAATGCTTGTCACTACAAATTGTGGGATAATAATTCCTTTACGTAGTTAAGTGAAAAATTAAAGTATAATCATTTTGTGGTGAAGCGGGAGGATTGTGAGGGAGGTGGAGGGGACGGTGCTGATGCATGTGAACTTCGCGGTGAAGCGGGATTTGTCGCTGGGGAACGAGGTGATTGGGATTGTGAAGTCGGATTTTGTGGTTGTTGTGGTTCTTTCCATTGTGAGGGTTAGGAAGTCTAGTAGCTCAGGCTCGAGTTAGGTACTTAAATTAAAGCTTTGGTCGTATTTTTAAAGGATTGTTATTATTATTATGAAATTTTATTTGGGAAATTATTTTTTGATTTTGTGAAGAAGCTCATGTGAATTTTCGAATCAGGGGCTTGGATTTGTGCCTGTAGCTTGGTTGGTGACATGATTCTCGTCAATTTAAGTGTATGACATTGTCTTCTTCTGTAGAATTGTAAGTTTTGTGTTATTATAATTTTAGGGGCAAATATGTGCATAATGTAGCTAGGGGGGTCAATTAGAAATATGTGTGCATATGTTGGTTCTATTTTTATATATTTGGTTTATTTATTGTCCTTTCTCTATATATATGTGTGCATATGTTGGTGTATTTCAATGAGGAGGACGAAATAATCAGTCTTTTAATTTTGCAAAACTAAAGGTGGTTCAAGTTTAAATCAGTAAATCAATAATAGATTTGGAGTTTGTTCTTGGAAAATTATTGTGCAAAGTTTAAGGAGCTTGGTGAACTTAAGCGTGAACTGAAGGCGGGCATGGTGATACTTTAACTTCTAAATAATAATTGAATTCTCTGTTTTTTTAATCCTCTCTCTCTCTCTCTTGAATTCTCTGTATTTTTTAAATTTTTTACTTAGATTATTTTGTTATAATGTTTAGGTTCGTGAAAAGAAATGCCTCGTCATTGATCCGAAGCTCGCAGGTTCGTTCTCACTATTGATTCAGACCTAACTCCTCAAGGTGTGTCAATTGTATTGTTTAGTTTTTGTTAGCTTTAGGTCTAATATTAATTACTCAAAGAACTTGATTGTTTGACAATAGAAAAAAGAGAAATCATCATTAGTATCTATGTTTTCCTGTTATTGATCCAGATTGGGATTTTTTATGTTGAAAAGGGTTTGCATAAGAATTAACCGAAATAATTTCCTAGTTAAGGTACCTACAAGGCTACAAGCAATGGCATTGTTATTAACTTTTTATGGAAAATTGGCATGTAGGTAGTTTAATCTATATAGCAAATCTATGTTTCCAATTATCCCTTTATTGGAGCACGGTGCTTTGTTTTTATGCATGAAGTTGGTTCCAAGGGGAGGAATCAAAGACCAAATAAGTGTGACATATGCTTGCAGTTTTACATTCCGTGAAAATAAGCTTTTGCTCTAAATTTAGAGTTACATCAGGAGTTTATTGGTGTTTTGGCTCTGAAAATTATTTGCATTGATCCTCAAGCCTATGTGATGTTTTGGCTCTGAAAATTATATGCATTGGTGAGTCACAAAATTTGATGCCTAAAGATTTTTGCGGAACCCATGTTTTTGGGGAAAGCAAGTAAACTGGAAACAATCCAGAACTCTCCTTTTGGTGTCTGATTTTATGATGACTGGCTATTCAACAGAAGTACAAAACATTCAGATGAAATTATAGACTGATTTTTAGGGTACCTTTGGATGTCAGGCCAGAGAAACTTACACCTATTTCCTATTGGAGCTTACCTTGTGTTCTTCGGTTTGTTCCTCATCATATACACCTATAATTATGTGCTCGAGTTTTTTTTTAATTGCAAAACCCTCCTGAGTTAATGTGATTGAAATTATGGTGTTTTTTGGTTGAGAATTTTGTGATTGCAAAACCTGTAATTATGTGCTCGAATTCAGATTCTTGGTTGGTTGTATGTATTTGTGATGTTGGCTACTGCCACATGCGTAATGGAGTAGTGCACAAATTCTATTCGGAATTTTCCATTTAAGTTAAATGTGTTACTTATATGGAATGAATTTTCCATTTAAGTATCTATTCGGTTTTCATAGATTATCCGAATGGAATGTCTCTCTGTCTCATTTTACTCATTTGAAGATATTAGATTTGAGATAAATTGTATTTTTTCCTGAAGGTTATTGGCATTTCTCATATCGCTCCCCCCATGTCATCAATGTTATAGGTTCTCAGAAAATGAAATTCTATTTTTTGGTGGACCTATTTCCCATATTAATAATTCGAGAGACCGATATGAGATATGCCCTACACTAATTTCTCTCTTTAGCATGTAAGCTAATAGTTTCCTTTTTTTGGTTGTGCAGACAGCTTTTGGATGCTTCTTTGGCTATGACATCAGCTTCTTGCCCTATGATCGAATCTCTAGTATTATCCTCTTGCTTATCCATGCTATATTTTTTGTGTTTGGAGTTTTTATTCGTTCCTGGAGATTAGGGTTGCTTGGAGTTGCATCGAGTAGTCACAGTTTCTCCTGATATGTATATATATGTTTGTGTGTGTCCGTTTAGTCTGTGTGCATGTATGTATGCATGAATTTATACAAATTATACACATATGCCTTCACATGCCTAAATAGATATGTATGCATGAATTTAGGGCCTGGTTCATCAGCCGACGTATGAGGATATCTGCGGCGGGGGGACGAAGCATTCGGAGGTTGTTAGGGTTATCCGTGTACCGAGGGAGTGTGGGTATGAGTAAATGTATAGGGAAGTAGTTGAAGAAGCTTCTGCAGTGTCATAGCCATTGTAAATAATTTATGTAAAAGTTTGTAAACAATTTATAGTGTCATAGCCATTGTAAATAATTTATGTAAAAGTTTGTAAACAATTTATGTATCTCTTTACTATTTTGGTGAATGTATTATTTGAATATAATGGGATTTGATATTGGAATATAATTAGATTGTGTTGGATATGAATATATTTTTTTGTTGTTCAATATTGTTTACAGGCACCCAAAGTAGATTCTGCAGAAAAAAAACTACTACTGTAGCAGAGCATCCTAGACGGAAATTCCGTCTAGGATGGTCAAATTCCGTCTAGAATGCCTTTTTAAAAAAAAAATTAAAAAAAATTTAAAAAACAACAATTTCCATCTAGAATAATTATTCTAGACGGAAATTCCGTCTAGAATACTTATTCTAGACAGAAATTTTTTCCGTCTAGGATAAATTATTCTAGACGAAATTTCCATCTAGAATAATCCGTCTAGGATGTATTCTAGACGGATTTGAATTCCGTCTAGAATATTCTGTCTAGGATGTATTCTAGACGGAATTTCCGTCTAGAATACTACATTCTAGAAGGAAACTACCTAGACGACTATTCTAGACGGAATTCCGTCTAGGATACACATCCTAGACAAAATTCTGTGTATCCTAGACGGAATTTTCCGTCTAGGATACCTAATTTTTTAGCAGTGATTATGTTCGCATAAAATATTGTTGATTGTGTGTTTTGATAGATTTGGCGGATGAGGAGGAATGAAGGACGTTAAACGGATCCATCCCTCATAAAGGTCTGAGTTAAATGGATCTATCCCTCATAAATAATGAGAAATTGGTAAACCACTTGTAATAATAACTGCACAAAGGACTAACACATGGATAAAAAATTATCATGTTTCTCCCATCCTATATTTAATTAAGCATCATCATCAGACTAAAACTATCCATGATTAGAAAATTATGATAATAAGATATTTGATAATCTTAATCAATTTATAATTATCCATAATCTAAAAAATATCAAATAATCAACAATAATTATCCGTAAATGCTTCCCAAGCCTTGATATTAGTTAGTCACTTAAGTCTGCCCCATTTCTTTGTTGAGATCTCACCAAGTGAAATTTGAAAATGTCTAAAATACGAGATGCTTATATAGAGGATACAAGATTACGTTACATGCTATTCTGAACGGAGCGGTCAGAAGCGCAATCTAAACTGCTCAAATTTAAATGACATTAATTGGAACATCTTATTATGCTTGTACGTAAACTTATCCTTCCTCAGCTCTCTGGCAACAAATTAAAGTTTGAATCTCATTCAATTTTTAGGTTCAACTCTTTGAGTGGACCTTGGAATATCTTCTCCCTCCGTGGTCTGAGTACAAAAGGAAATAAGAAATAATCAAAATTCAAAAATCAAAGGCAAAAATAAAATAGATAATAAATAAGTTAAAGTAAAAGAATAGAGATATGATTAGTTCTGCTATAAACATGTTATAGAATGAGGGGGGGAAAAGACCTTTTCAGTGAATTCTTTGTGAATGATACACTGCGCCAAACAATTTCCCACGCAACCAACTGTTGAAAATTTCAGTCGGCAAGCTAGAAAACATGCTTTATAGCAAGAACCAAAGCTAGCAGAGCTCGGTGCAAATAGGGAGAAGATGACGATTGCGACGATTAATGTTGCCTTCATTTTCTTTGCGGCCTCCATAATCTTTCTACTAAAAAATTTTCACAACCTGAAATCTGATGCTTGGAGAGTAGGACGCATGAAGCTAATTTATAGGTGAATGGGGGAGGCTGAAGAAATATGTAAGATTGGAAGGAATTCCTTTTTATTTCTAATACATGAATTCTGTACAAAACGTTCGTGTACATATAATAATGATTCCTAAAGCTAGCAGGGAGATATTAGGTAAGTCCTAAACGTGGTAGCCTGGCAGGGAGGTAATTACGTAAGTCTAGGTAATTAGGTAAGTCCTAAATCTGGCAGGATATCTCCTAATTATGAATAACCCAATATATACAAATAAACACCCCCCCCTCAAGTTAGTGCATGTATATCGTAGATGCCCAACTCGCCTAAAAAATTAAAATTGTGGCCTCGCTAACGCCTTTGTAAAAGTATCCGCTGGTTGGAATTGAGAACGTAAATGAGCTGTAACAATGTTTCTTGTTTGAATCTGCTCGTGAATATAGCGACAGTCAATTTCAATATGGCTGGTCTGCCCATGAAAGATAGCAGATTGACTGTTACAGAATAACTCCATTGGTTCATGATGGACCACTAAAAGAGAAGTCAATAAAGACTTCAGCCGTACAAGCTTGCTAGCTGTAGATGCTATGGCCCGATATTCAGCCTTAACTGATGATCTCGAGACCATGCTTTGCTTCTTTGTTTTCCACGACACTAGTGACTGTACAAGCATAATAAAATAACCAGTGACTGATCTCCGCGTAATAGGACAGCTCGCCCAATCTGAATCACAATATGCACTCAATTTCATGTATTAGGCTATCTTAACCCTTCAAATAACAAAATTAATATACAGGTTAGTTAAGCCTCAAACAGAAGGGTTTACAATTACTTCCGAGGAGGTGGAATAAGAGACTGAATGAACTTTGTTCTGCCTCGTTAGCAAGGGCATGCATGGTAATTAAACTGAAGTAGGAAGAAGAACCTCTTATGTTAGCCGTAGTAATTAGGAAATATATGGCTATTTTCATCCTATTTATTAGAAAAATAATGATATGCAATATTTAAGTCAAAGAAATTAGTTGATTTAATATAGAGATTAATGAGTATCCTCATCATAGGAGGGGATTTCCTCCTTGACGCTTCTAAAATCACATGATTGAGCGACATTGTGGATGATCCGCTCTGTTAAACTTGATCTATATATTCTAAAACCCCAACATACTAAGTTTGGGGTGAACCTGTTGTCGTTTGACCCTTCATCCATTCGTATCAATTTTAACGGTTTTGAACGAATAGAACTTTTCACATGGCTCGATGGAGGGTCAAACGACGACGGATTCACTCCAAACTTGGTGTGTTAGGGTTTTATAATATGTAGATCAAGTTCAAGAGCGGATCATCCATAATATCGCTCAATCATGTGATTTTAGAGGCGTCAAGGAGGAAATCCCCTCCTATGACAAGGATACCCATTAATATATATATATTATGTCAAGAATGAGTTTATACTAATCAAATACATATTGTTGTTTATTCACAAATTTTGGAATTTAATATATAAGTCTAAACGTTCACAAGAAATTCTATAATTGTATATATAATTAACACACACACACACACACACACCACACACACACACACCACACACACATATATATATATATATATATAATATATATATTATATATATAATATATATACACACACATTATATATATATATATATATATATATATATATATATATATATAATATATATATATATATATATATATAATATATAATTATATATATATATATATATATATATATATATAATATAGATATATATATATATATATGTATATGTATATATATATATATGTATATGTGTGTGTGTGTGTGTGTGTGTGTGTGTGTGTAGAAACTTATGTCAACTTAAGTGGACCATCCACCAAACTTTCTTACCATTGTTGATACCTAGGGATCCATGTAAGATATGAAGAGATTTGGTACCAAGTTTCTCCATTGGACTTGGTAGTGAGGTGGCTAAATCTGGCCCCTACATCACGCCTCAGAGAGAGAGAGCCTTAATCACTATTCACCTAATCAAATAAATAGGCTCAATCTCCAAGGTATGATGTAGGGTCCAGATTTGCCCCCCTCACTACCAAGTTCAATGAAAAAACTTGGTATCAAGGTTCTCCATATTTCTTATATATCTAATACTATTATAAAAGTGTATTTGTATGTTAAAACATTTCTTTCAAAAATACCCTTCAAACCACATACATGCACATATAAATATAAAATGAAAACATGCATAACTAATCACATCACATACATACATGATCACTTGCATACATTACATAAATAAATTATAACCCTTCAAATTCTATAATCACATCACATACATACATGATCACTTGCATACATTACATAAATAAATTATAACCCTTCAAATTCTTCTCATAACCCCCAATCTTATATACATTACATAAATAAATTATAACCCTTCAAATTCTTCTCATAACCCCCAATCTTATTTAATCAACTTAGTTATTATTATTATTCAATATATCTATTTTTATACTAAAATATAGAAAGTCTTACTAATTATTAAATTTCCGTAGCTATATTGTATTGTACATTATATTCTTATTATATTATACTACACATTATATCATAATCAAAGAAATATGTATAATGTAGTGTAATATTGTATATTCTATAATTTGAGGGTTATGTGTGTGGTGTGGCATATTAATTGGGTTTATGTTTGTGGCATGGTATGTTCACCATTGAGTAGGTTGAAATTATACTATATTAAAATACAGTTAATTTTACTAACAATATTATCCTATTCATTATATCAAAAACAAAGAACTATCTGCAATAATGTAGTGTAATATTATATACTCAATAATTAGGGGGTTATGTGTGGGGCGTAGTATGAGCTAGGTAAACTTTTTTATTATAAAAATACAATTAATATTATAAAAATATAATTTTTATTCAATTAAGCACTTATCTTTAGCCTCCTCACATTCCTAAACTCTTAATTATCTATCAATTTTGTATTTAGTCACTACCCATAACTTCAATTTTCTTTAATTATATTCATTAATCTTCATCACTTTGCAATCGATTTCCCTAGCCTCTTTTAATGCAGGTGTTACATGATTTACTCTCCTCTCTACTAATGCAATTTTCACTTTTTTACCCTCTCAAAATTTAATAATCACAATTATGCTCTCTAAAGATTTTACCATCATCAATGCCTTCTCTGAATTGAATTCAAATTACTGTTCATTTCATCGGTTCATCTCCTCTTCATCATAAAAAATCTTTTTAGCCATGAAACTTATAACAGAATTTTTTTGCTCTTCTATATAAGCATGAACGCTTCATTCTTACTCAGTTTCCTACCATGAAAAAAGGGAAGATTGGGAGTGGATCCTTCAGCAAGAAGTATATCAGTGAGTTGAATCTCGATATTAGCTATCCTTAAGCTTTTCTTTATGAGCATTTTGTGTATTTAATGTCTAATTTTATAGGTGCAGATGTTAATATACGGATCATAGTCGAAGTGGCCGTCAAGCTGGTATGAAAAAGTTTAGAACTTGATTTTTGAGAAAATGACTACTTTGAATTGAAATTACTAGTTTATATATTGAAGTTAAATTTATATGCATTGTCAATGAGAGCATCAATATATGCTAAAAACGTTGAACATATACTTTCTGGTTTCACATAAGAGTGTGCATCATTGTTGATATAGATTAAGATTACTTCTTCTACGGTTTGGTAGAGACGTAGTAGAGCTGAACTTATATTGATGTTGGTAATTTTCTAAAGTAAGCAATTTTCCTTCTTATTGTATACTTCTCATTCCTCAACTTATATGCATGTCATTCTTATTGTGACGCCCCTAGTTTCAACAAGGTTATAGTCCAAGGTAAAACTAAGAATGTCAAACCCATCACACGCTACACCGTGTAATAATATGTTTCACCATCACAATTACTATCTATCTAGTGGAATCAACAATAGCTGTAAGTACAAAACAAGTAATAGAGAATATACAAAAGGAGTACTAAACAACAGATAATCAGAAGAATAATCATTTCTACTGATATAAATGGATAAGTCTCTAAAAAGGAAACATCTGATCTGAATACAAATGTCTCGACATAAGAAATCAACTGAACAGATATTGAGACACATTGCCTTTACAAAACTAGAATAAATACTCAACTGTCTTATAAATACATCTACTATAGAGTTATGACATAAACTGCTAGTAGAAACTATAGATAATAACTAGAGTGCCTCCATCAAGCTAAGGCTCTCCGTGCACTTGGCTTGTTACCTGAAAGTGAGGAAACAATGAGCATCAGAGCGCTATAGCGAGTAACATCTCAACCAACCCAAGGGAAAAAGGGCTAGAAGGATAAGAAAATATCTGATAATACATATAGATAGCCAAACATCGACTGTGAAAATAAAATAGAGGTTTGCTGTTTTGAAATTTACAACACAAGCATATGTACGTCTCCCTTAGCTCAAATTGTAAATAGCTAAATATCTAATCCAAAAGCTATAACATGGAGTAATAACTCCATCTCCAACCGTAATATCAATGACCTATCATATGTCAAATATATACTCAACTCATGGTTTTAAATGAATAAATGTCCAAAATATGATCTGCAAAAGCTTAAAGTCCAACATGAGGACTGTAGTGGATTATAGTCCAACACGAGGACTTTGATGATTATAGTCCAACACGAGGACTTTAATAACTTATAGTCCAACATGAGGACTTTAATAGTTTATAGTCCAACACGAAGACTTCATAGCTTATAGTCCAACACGAGGACCGTAACAAGCAAATAGTATCAGAAATCACATATATACCGTTCACCCTCATGCATCGGGGAATAAATCTAAAACTCATGTCTGTAATTAACTCATGTATACAAATCTCAGTGTATATCAAACCCATATAACCCAGATATTATGCCAGCCACACAACTCGCACGTGAACAACAAAGCATGCACAAAAATAGGGCTCACGGTCGACCGCCAACATCCGTGATCGACCACGCTGTGAGCAGAAGGGTTCTGCTCATCTGTGCACCCAGCGGTCGACCGTCATGGTCGACCGCGCAAGTTTTGAAATTCCTCTACAGGTTCTATCACGAGGGTTTTGATTCAAAAATTTTTGTGCGATGATTATAACCACTATCAACCTTATACACATGATATATTACATCAGGAAACATGTGAGAAACCGACTAGTCACTATAGGCAAAGCGAAATATAATTAAACATACGTATTTGTGTCGAAACCTTCAAAAATAATTATTTTTCTTTTGAAACTCTAGTTAGAAACAATTTTAGATCCAGATCTGTATTTAGAAAAATCGTGAGTAATCTTTATTAGCTGAAAACTAGTTCTTCTTGGAACATATTATATATAGATCAATCTTTGTACATAAAATAACACGTTAGGCTCACAAATTATATGAAAACATCATTAGAAACGATTAGAAACATGGGTATAGAATTGAGCGAGATGAAAGTCACATGAGGAGTGATGAACTACTCTTAGTAACGTTGTAAGACATTCTCCTTCGCTGGAAATCGTTGGACCTCGCTCAAACTCCTCAAAATCCACCAAGAAACACCTAAAGAAAGAGCTAGGGTTTGCAAGAGGGAGGAAGAAGGCTGCTAGGGTTTTTCTCAGATGAATAAGATGCTCTCACGAATTACAATAATATATATAAGTCCACAAACTTGACCCAAAAACCCAAACTGACCCGAAAAAATAAAACTAGCAAAACTCCCAACAGTCAATTACCACGGTCGACTGCGCAAGAGACGGAGGCGCCCTGCGGTCGACCGATACGGTCGACCGCGTAGGTTTTCTCCTATTTGTGCATGTTGTGTGTGTGTGCTGGTCTTGACACTTGTTCTCTCTCATATAAAATACACTTATATGATCCCCAAACACTTGTTATCGTATTCATCTATGATATAAACATATATTTTACAATAAGAATTCATCCACTATATTTTACGAGGTTTTACATTCTTTCCCCCTTAAAAGAATTTCCTTCTCGAAATTTCAAAATCGTATCTTAAAAATTAATAATACAAGAAAAGCACGTCGAGAATAGTTAAGTTCCCACATACACATCTCATAGCATAAATTTTTTAGATATGAACATAGTAATATCTAAAGTTAACAAGTCTAAAATGAGAGTGTTCACGCCTTAATCCCTAACAAAATGGAGTTAGTACGTCGGGCGAAAAATCCAAACAAGGAACCCCACCATATATATATATCATATATACAAAATGGTTAAGAATTAAGTGATAATAACCCCATTCTAGTGTTAAAAATAATTATGACTATCCAAAATTATCATAAAACATAAGAAAACATAATCCAAACAATTTACCTGCTCAAATATGCGTGGATAGTCGCGACGCATATCCTCCTTGCGCTCCCAAGAAATCTCCTTAGATCTTCTCCGGTTCCATTGAACTTTCACCAAAGGAATTACCTTGTTTCTAAGTTTTTTGTCTTCTTTAGAAAGTATACAAACTGAGATCTCAATCATAGTCAAATTGTCCCGAAGCTCGATCTCTGGAGCATCGAATACTCGTTGTCTTTCCTCATCATGTAAGTGTTTCTTAAGCATAGAAATATGAAATATGTCGTGCACACTAGACATTGATGCTAGAAGGTCTAGTCTATAAGAAACAGCCCCAATTCACTCCACAATCTGAAAATGGCCAATATATCTCGGGGCAAGCTTTCCCCATCTACCAAATCGCTGTACGCCCTTCATCGACGATACCTTCAGCATAACAAAATCTCCTACCTGAAACTCCAAAGGTCGACGTTTGTGATCCGCGTAACTCTTCTGCCGATTTTGAGCGGTTAGAATACACTCCCTAATCAATGCTACCTTTTCGGTAGTCTATCTCACAAGTTCTGGTCGAAGTAACAAGCTATCCTCTGGCTCTGCCTAATATATAGGGGATCTACTGGGCCTTTCGTATAATGCCTCATACGAATCCATACAAATTATCGCTTGATAACTATTGTTATAAGCAAACTCTATCACGTATAATGCCTCATACGAATCCATACAAATTATCGCTTGATAACTATTGTTATAAGCAAACTCTATCAGTGGAATATGATCCTCCTAGCTGCCTTAAAAATCAATGTATAGATGGAAGACCTGATTCATCAAATCCATGAATACCGCGGATGCATTGGTCAATCCAAATGGCATAACTAAAAACTCGAAGGACCCATATCAAGTCAGAATGGTGGTTTAGGGAATATCCATCTTCCGAACCCATAACTGATGATAACCAAAAGAAGATCAATCTTCTAAAAAAATACTACGCTCCCTACAGCTGATTGAAAAAGTCATTAATCCGGGGTAAAGGATATCTATTTTGGATAGTGACTTTATTCAACTCCCGGTTGTCGATACACAATCACATACTACCATCCTTTTTCTTCACGAAGAGGACCGATGCTCCCCACGGAGAATGGCTCCGAAGAATAAAGCCCTGAGCTAACAACTCATCCAACTGGGTCAGTAGCTCTCTTATCTCAGCAGGTGCCATGCGATAGGATGCTCGGGATATCAGGGCTGTGCCTTGCGGCAACTCAATACAAAACCCTACCTCTCGCACAGGAGGCAATCCAGGTATGTCCTGAAAGACATCCTGATAATTTGAGACAACTCTAGTCTCACATATATCTGCACTTTTATTCCAAAGCATCACCTCCTCGATGTATGCCAGTAATGACTCCGCAAACTGAGTCGTTCCCCTTCTTCGACTTCGGCAACCCTACAACGAAATCCAAAACTCGTACTTGCTAAAAATAGCATATAGCTGATGCTCCCTAAAAGTCTGCAAATCTAATCGTAGATGCTGCTCGTGCTCTGACTCCGATCTTGATTAGATAACAATATCATCGATGAATACAATTACGAACTTGTCCAAGTATAGACGGAAGACCTGATTCATCAAGTCTATGAATACCGCAGGTGCATTGGTCAATCCAAATGGCATGACCAAAAACTCGAAGGACCCATATCAAGTCATAAAGGCGGTCTTGGGAATATCCATCTCCTGAACCCGTAACTGATGATAACCAAAACAAAGATCAATCTTCAAAAAAATACTAGGCTCCCTACAGCTGATCGAACAAGTCATCAATCCGGGGTAACAGATATCTATTTTGGATAGTGACTTTCTTCAACTTCCGGTAGTCGATACACAATCGCATACTACCATCCTTTTTCTTCACGAAGAGGACCGATGCTCCCCACAGAGAATGGCTCCGATGAAATAAGCCCTGAGCTAACAACTCATCCAACTGGGTCAGTAGCTCTCTTATCTTAGCAGGTGCCATGCGATAGGGTGCTCGGAATATCGGGGTTGTGCCTAGCTGTAACTCAATACAAAATCCTACCTCTCTCACAGGAGGCAATCCAGGTATGTCCTGAAAGATATCATGATAATTTGAGACAACACTAGTCTCGCATATATTCGCACTTTTATTCCAAAGCATCACCTTCTCGATGTATGCCAGTAATGACTCCGCAAACTGGTTCCCCTGAGAGGTGGCCACAACTAACTCGGACTTATCGGACGCTCGCAAATTGACTGTTTTTACAAAACATTCGATACTAACATGGTAGGAACATAGCCAATCCATACCAAGAATGACATCGAATCTGACATTCTCCACACTATCAGATCTATAACAAACTTGGACTCATCTAAGCTGATAATACACCTCCTACAAATCCTCTCCAAGAGCGACATCTCACCTAGTGGGGTGGAAACTGACAGAGAAACATCTAGAGGTTGAGCTATGAGTTGAAGTCTAATCATAAAAGCATAAGATATAAAAGAGTGGAAAGCCCCCGAATCGAAAAGAATACGTGCTGGAAAGGAGTTTACGGAGAACATACCCTCCACTATGGCCCCGCTAGCGCCATGATCACGAGGAACCACTACATACACCCTGCCTGTAGCTCAAAGCTGCTCTGCTGCTGGAGGTGGAGCATATAGAAATACCTGCCCCTGATGAACCTCCTGAACTGCACGAACCTATTCCTTAATCTTTGGTACCACTGGCGGTGCCTCCAATCTCATTTGTTGGCCTTGACCTTGACCCTGAAATCTGTTCTGCTGCTGATTCTGCCCTCTTCCTTGTTGGGCTCCTGCTGGTGCACTACGACACTCTGATGTTTTATGGCCAAGCTTGTGACACTTAAAACAAGTACCCTGGAATTTGCGCTGTTGAGGTGCTCTCTGATCCTGCTGGGGTCCTCTCCTATGAGGGCCTTGCTGCTACTGCTGGGGTCCTAAAAAAGGCATCTTATTCTTGCCCTTTTCCTTAGTGTTCCCTTCGTTATCCTTCTGGAACATAACCGACTCATTCTCTTGAGAAGTGGCAGCATCTGCTACCTCTCAAACTAAATAAAACCTCCTAGAAACGAGGTATCGATGAAGGTTAGGGCGAAGTCCTGCTAAAGATATCTGAGCCTGACGCTCTCTAATCTGCCACATGCTCGTGAAATGAAGTAAGCACATAAACTTGCTTTCAAAGTTAGCTACTGACATGTCTCCCTGAGACAATCTGGACAACTCAAGCTCTTTCCCGTCCCATGCCGCGGAAGAGATATACTGCTTATCGAAGAAGTAGGTGAAATCCTCCCAGGTGAGTGTCATTCTCTAATCTGAAGTGAACTGTAGTCGATACCATCTCTCCGCATCTCCTTTGAGACTGTAAGATGCCAGTCTCTATTTCTAAACTGATGTCACATTAAGTACATCGAGAATGTTGCCTACGTCCTCCTTCCACTTAAGTACTGCAAGAGAATCTGATGATCCCTAAAACTCTTGTGCCCTCATCTTCTGGTATCTCTCTACTAGGTGGAGCTAAGTCTCCTGCTCTGCTGCTCTATCCGCAACTGTCTGCGTGGTAGGTGAGGGCGTGACCTCCAAAAAATCCTTCACAACGTGAATAGCTGGTGCTACTAGTGGTGGAACTATTGGTGGTGTGATGTGATTCGTCACAAGCTCCTCAAGTGCTGCCATCCTAATGGTTATGGGATCCATTAAGTCTATCAAGTACTGAGGAACCTGCTGCGGCTCGGGTGGTTAAGTCTATCAAGTACTGAGGAACCTGCTGCGGCTCGGGTGGAGCCTGCTGTGGTGCTGGTGGAGCCTGCTACGGCTCTGTTTGACCAACTCTCCGAGTACGAGGTCTAGCATGTCCTGCCATCTGAGCATATAGAGATAAGTTTGTAGGTCCTCGAACAAAACATATAAGAAATTTATATCATATATCATTCACTCAAATACTTTTAATATCACAAAAAAATATATTTGTAATTTTTGAATACGCGTATATAACGTCCTCACTCATTCTAGAATTTCTAGCGGACTCTATACACGAATCTTAAGAAACTCTACTCTAACTCCACGACTCGACCCAGGATGATCCTAAGGATACTAGAACTAGAGCTCTGATACCAACTGTAACATCCCTAGTTTCAACAAGGCTGCAGTCCAAGGTGAAACTAAGAATGTCAAACCTATCACGCACTACACCGTGTAATAACATGTTTCACCATCACAATTACTATCTATCTAGTGGAATCAACAATAGGTGTAAGTACAGAACAGGTAATAAAGAATATACAGAAGGAGTACTAAACAACAAATATTCAGAAGAATAATCATTTCCACTGATATAAATGGATAAGTCTCTAAAAAGAAAACATCTGATCTGAATACAAATGTCTCGATATAAGAAATCAACTGAACTTATATTAAGGCACATTGCCTTTACAAAACTAGAATAAATACTTAAATGTCTTATAAATACATCTACTGTGGAGTTCTGACATAAACCACTAGTAGAAATTATAGATAATAACTAGAGTGACTCCATCAAGCTACGACTCTGCGTGCACCTGGCTCGTTACCTGAAAGTGGGGAAACAACAAGCGTCAGAGCATATAGAGAGTAACATATCAACTAACCCCAAGGGAAAAAGGACTAGAAGGATAAGAAAATATCTGATAATACATATAGATAGCCAAACATCAACTATGAAAATAAAATAGAGGTTTGATGTTTATAAATTTACAACACAAGCATAGCTACGTCTCCCTTTGCTTAAATTGTAAATAGCTAAATATCAAATCCAAAAGCTATAACGTGGAGAAATAACTTCATCGCCAACCAAAATTTCAATGACCTGTCATATGTCAAATATATACTCAACTCGTGGTCTGAAATGAATAAATATCCAAAATATGATATGCAATAGCTTAAAGTCTAACACAAGGACTGTAGTGGATTATAGTTCAACATGAGGACTTTGATGATTATAGTCCAACATGAGGACTTTAATAACTTATAGTACAACACGAGGACTTTGATAGTTTATAGTCCAACACAAAGACTTGATAGCTTATAGTCCAACACGAGGACTGTAAAAAGCAAATAGTGTCAGAAATCACATATATACCATTCACCCTTATGCCCCGGGGAATAAATCTAAAACTAATGTCTGTAATTAACTCATGTATATAAATCTCAGTGTATATCAAACACATATAACCCATATATTATGCCAGCCACACAACTCACACGTGAACAACAAGGCATGCACAAAAATAGGGCTCACGGTCGACCGTCAACATCCCTGATCGATCGTGTAGCGAGCAGAAGGGTTCTGCTCATCTGCGCCCCCAGCGGTCGACCTCCACGGTCGACTACACAAGAGAAAGAAGATTACTACTTCTGTTGTGTGCACGGCGGTCGACCGCCACGGTCGACCGCACAGGTTTTGAAATCCCCCTACATGTTCTATCATGAGGGTTTTGATTCAAAAATTTGTGTGTGACGATTATAACCACTATCAACCTTATACACATGATATATTACATCAAGAAACATGTGAGAAATAGATTAGTCATAATAGGCAAAGTTAAACATAATCAAACATACGTATTTGTGTCAAAACCTTCGAAAACAATTATTTTTCTTTCAAAAACTCTAGTTAGAAACAATTTCAGATCCAGATCTGTATTAAGAAAAATCATGAGTGATCTTTATTAGCTAAAAACTTGTTCTTCTTGTAACATATTATATATAGATCAATCTTTGTATATAAAATAACATGTTAGGCTCACAAATCATATGAAAAATCATTAGAAATAATTAGAAACATGGGTATGGCAAGATGAAACTCGCCTGAGGGGTGATGAACTACTCTTAGCAATGTTGTAAGACATTCTCCTTCCCTGGAAATCGCTGGACCTCGCTCAAACTCCTCAAAATCCACCAAGAAACGCCCAAAGAAAGAGATAAGGTTTGAAAGAGGGAGGGAGGATGCTGCTAGGGTTTTTCTCAGATGAAGAAGAGGCTCTCACGAATTACAACAATATATATGAGTCCACAAACCCGACCCGAAAACCCAAACTGACCCGCAAAAATAAAACTGGTAAAACTCCCAGCGGTCGACTGCTAAGGTTGACCGCGCAAGAAACAGAGGCCTCCTGCCACTGNTGGCGGTCGACTACCACGTTCGACCGTGTAGGTTTTCTCCTGTTTGTGCATGTTGTGTGTGTGTTGGTCTTGACACTTGATCTCTCTCATATAAAATACACTTGTTTGATCCCCAAACACTTGTTATCTCATTCATCTATGATATAAACATATATTTCAAAATAAGAATTCATTCACTATATTTTACGGGGTTTTATACTTATGAATTATAAATCTTGAGAATAATTTATATGTGTGTCATTCTCATGACTTATTTTGTAGGAAAGGACATACTAATTATCATTATTTATGATGAATTTTTGTGTCCAGGATTAAAAGCATCTTCTTTATAATAATTCGTTCTCTTTTTTTTTGTAAAAAATATCTTGTCTTTATCTAATTTATCTGTCACAAGTGTTATTCATTAATAAATTGAAACTATGAGATTTATATAGGTACGAGGATATAAAAGCTTGAAAATTACATATGTTTTGCTCAGCATTTCTGGCAAGGTGGGTATGATTCGGGCATCTTTGTTTCCTGTTTTTATTCTTGGATTTATAGTGCTCTCTTTTAGTTCTTTCGATATCGAGTAGCTTTTCAAATTTATGATTTTTTAATAAATGATGATCTCGACTGTTTGTTAGTTTCATGACATTGATACTTCAAATAGGATAATAGTGACACATTTAATTTAAGGAATGCTCAATTTTTGCAAGGTGAAATTGCATCAGACCTATTTTGTTTTTCCCCTCGGAATTCTATTGATCACTTTTAGCTCTTTCAATATCACAGAACTTTCTACATTTATTTTTTTTGCTTTCAAAAAATTCATGCTTTAAACTAATACTTTAAGTATTTGCAAATTAATATCAAATAAATATACATATAAGCAACATCGAATTATTTTATTAATTTTAGCTTATCAATTATCTATTAAATTAACATTTATTAGTTAAAACTAATATTTATATAATATTAATAAATTAGATTTAAATAATTTACTTTAGTTAATATTATTTGTTAGTTTAAAATTAAATATTATTACTAAAATTATAAGTTCAAATAAATTATTCATTTATTAATATTCGTGTTACTAAATTATTAGTTTATTAGTATTAACCGTATAAAATTATTATGTTATTAGTACTATTAGTTTTGTTTAAATTAGTTAGTTCATTAAATTTTAATTGTTAGTTTTTATTAAATATCATATCTATTGAACATTACTTCAATTGTTCACGTGCAACACACTTGCCCTATCCTATACATTGATGTTGATAATAGTGTATTGTAGTGGGTTTTAGTCCCACATTGCTTGGGAGAACAAACCTCACACTCCTCTACTTGTATAAATATATGTGCACACTCAATATTCAACTCAAGGAAAATTTACCCAAGATTCTCTCTCTCTCTTACTTTAATATGGTATCAGAGCTAGGGCTATTTTCCTTCCAATAAAATTTTTAACGCTTCGTTCTTTTGTCAAATCTTGGCCTTATTGCTTTGCAGTCGTTTAATAATTTTTTTTTGACGTTCATCTGCTAGATATTTGTTGCATATATTTAGGGGGAGAGAAATCTCCTCATTTGTTGCATATATTTAGGGGGAGCTCATAGATAGGGGGATCACCTATCTATAAGCTATATTTCCTTTTTTGCTCTTATATAATGGTTGGTTGTCATCATCAAAAAGTGGGAGATTGTTAGCCCTTATGTTTTGATGATGTTTTATAACCACCATTATCGGTACTAATGGCTTATTGCCTTATGTTTTGATGATGTTTTATAACCACCATTATCGGTACTAATGGCTTATTGAGTGCAAATATAGTAAATTAATTTATCAAGCGTGTTAGTGCCACAAATGAAGGATTGGATGGAATATGCGCTACAACAATGATATCCAAAGGAGGAGGAGGCATAGTGATGAAGCAATGATATTTTAAGAACAACAAATTCATATAGAAGCTTCATCCAACTCAAGCTATATCAAGACTCAAGAATTGTATTCTATGTGAGGATATTAGCTTGTTTTTATTTTCTTTCTAGTGCTAGAATGTAGGCAAGGAGTTATCGATTTCACTTGAAGCTATTGGGATATCACACACACATTTTCATACTTATGTTTTTTAAGCGTTTTTCATAAAATACTATTTCTCACAAGTATGAGGACTTATTTGCAAAATTCCTTTTCTAAACAATTTGTTCTTAGTATTAAAAACATTTTACAAAGTTTCAAAATTTTCAGAAGTCAAATGAATATTTTACAAGTTGTTTAAGTGTGTCAAAATTAGTATTTTTGAATGTATCAGAATGCGGTCGACCGGACCAGTGGACCGCACCTGTGTTCATTCCTCAGTGGGCAGCAGAGAGTTTGTCGGTCGACCGGTGCGGTCGACCGAGAGCTCAAAATTTCCATCGGTCGGGTCGCCCGAAGAAGTCTCTGCTTGATTTCTCGTTTTCAGATCTGGCTCGCGGTCGACCGAAAATTCTGTCGGTCGACCAATGGTCTTTTTCAATGGTCTTTTGCCTGGGTTCCTGTGCTGACTGTACACGATCTTCGGCACAGTCTGTTGGAAGATTATTCCTTCTTTGGGGAGATTAGGTTATGTTTTTGAAATAGGTGGTTTTTCCTATTTAAACCCATACCCTTCTTCTTCCTCAATGCCCTAGCTTTTGCAAAAACCAGAGATGCTGTTTTTCTTGAGCAATATTTTCAAAACCTGTTTCTTTGAGTTTTTGTGTGTGTTCACTTCCCAGCTTCATTGTACTCTTTCTCTTTGCCATAGGGACGTTGTAAAGAGAGAGTCTTACACCATTTCTACTATCTTGTGAGTGTGATCTTGTGTAGATCAACTGTGAGGAAGTGTGATCTAGTGAGATCAACTGTGTAGTGTGAGATTGTGAGGGGATCGCTGTGTAGACGAAGTTCCGTAGTGTGAGATTGTGAGGGGATCGCTGTGTAGACGAAGTTCCGGCTTCCAAACCGGGTTGTGTAGTGGATTTCTCTTCGAGAGTGGGGAGCGGGGACGTAGGTCAGCGGACCGAAACTCGTTAACACATCGCGCATCAAAGGATAACGATTCCTAACCCTATCTCCTCTACTTTAATTGCATTAGAATATTGTGGTTTGCTTGTCTTAATTTTTATTGCATAATTATAGCCTCTTGACCCTAATCATCCCCCCTCTAGGGTCCAACACCTACCCGATATCGACATCTTGTTGGCCAGTTGGTCTATTTGTGCGTCTCTCGACCAGATATCTCTCATGCTGTTGGTATTGTTGGTCAATTTTTTGGTACCCCACGTTCTATACACTATGCTGTCTTATTACGGATTCTTCGGTACCTCCGGGGTACTAGCACTCGCTCTTTTTTGTTTCCTGCTACATCTAAGTTAGAGCTTTGTGCATATTCTGATGCTGATTGGGCCGGTGATCCAACTACCAGAAAGTCTACCAAAGATTATTATATATTTCTTGGTGATTTCCTTATTTCCTGGCGAAGTAAGAAACAAGATGTTATTGCTCTTTCCAGTACTGAGGCAGAGTATCGTACAATGTCCACAACAGCTAAAGAGATTATTCATCTTCGTCGTCTTCTTAGTGATTTCGACATTTCTGTTACGACCCCTACTCCTCTCTACTGTGATAATAAGAGTGCCATCCAGATTACTAATAATCTAGTATTTCATAAAATGGCCAAACATATTGAGATCGATGCTTATTTTGTCCGTCACCAAGTTATCAAGGACAAGACAATTCTACTTCCTTATGTTTCATCCGCTGACGAGCTTGCAGATTTCTTCATAAAGGCCTTACCTATTCATCGGTTCTAGTTTTTTGTACGCAAACTCACTGTGTTTGATCCAACATGAGTTTGAAGGGGGCTGTTGATAATAGTATATTGTAGTGGGTTTTAGTCCTACATTGTTTGGGAGAACAAACCTCACACTCCTCTACTTGTATAAATATATGTGCACACTCAATATTCAACTCAAGGGAAATTTACCCAAGATTCTCTCTCTCTCTCTTACTTTAACAATTGAAAAATAAAACTTAAGATATGAAATTTAAAATTAAAAGTGAATGTTAAAGAGGAATAATTATCTATTTATTATCATCCTAGCGTGAAATTAAAGTATGAAAATAATAAAGTAAATTTATAACTAAGTGAAATTAAAATATGAAAATAACAAGCTATGATTCATGAATGAGACACATAACTAGAGGGGGGTGGAACCATAGTTTAACAATTTATTTTGCTAAAGCTTCAATTGCAGATGTACTGTTTGGATCATTATATTATGAGCTTTTATTGCCATGTTGAGCGGATAGGAAATATGCTGTTTTATTTGTGTTAACTTACTTTCCCCATCAATGATCCCATTAACCCCACCGGAACATGAGAACAAGAACAAGCAATCCTCTCCTATATGTGTCAAACCGTACTGTACAGTTTGTTTAAGATGCACCTTTTGAATCCATGAATGGTGCTCAAATTGAGCTCCCCTTTGTCTGTTTATGTCAAACTTAAATCAGATATGATTCTGCTATATTAAGTGGACAAATAATTAAATAATTTCATCTACCTCATTTAATTTGTGGTATTCTTATGTTTTTTGAAGACTTTGTCTATTAGATTTCCTTATAATTTTAACTTTCTTCTAGGCATAGTTTGCTTTGGTATGTTTGTGATTTTTCTATATGATACTTCTACAATATCCTGGTTTTTCATATGCCAAATGAGAGTTCTTTATGAACCTATTTATAACCCTATAACGTCTATTTATATCACCAACTAATAAAAAGTCAAATATCTTTTCTGAGAACAAGCATAAATTGCTAATTAAAAGTCATTCAATCAAAACCTAACATATATTATCTATAACATCTTTCAAATAAATGTCACATACAAAAAAAGTATCAAGGCAATAAAAACTTAGGGCCTACATATAAACATGAAAGTGGTTACACATGCATCGCACGTGTACCATACTAGTGTTCTGTGTGGGCATATATATATATGATATATAATATATATATATATATATTATATATATATTATATATATATATATATATATATATATATATATATATATATATATATTATATATATATATATATATATATATATAGGTGAAAACTTGTGTCAACTTAAGTGGATAGGGAATAGTGTGTCCACCAAAGTTTTTAACACTCATATTTTGCCTAGGGATCCATGTATTATATAAAAATGTGTTTTATATTAATAAATGTGTGGCTACAAACTTTGGTGGACATCACTTAAGTTGATAGGAGTCTTGCTCTCTCTCTCTCTCTCTCTCTCTTCTCTCTCTCTCTCGTCTCTCCTCTCTCTCTCTAATATATATATATATATATATATATATTATATATATATATATTATATATATAGTATATAATATATGAGCTGGATACTAGAAAAATATTATATTTTATTAATTATAATTAAAATTTATTTTCCTTCTCAATAATTATTTATTAAAATATTATGTCGATTACATTATTTTTACAATTCATATGCGTACAAATTAGTTTCAATCTAATAATTTATTTTATTAGTTAAAAAGCAGAAAATAAAAAAATTTAAGGTTTGGCCTGGCCTGAAGCCTAGCACGTCGGGCCAACGGGTTTGGTTTGGTAAGCACTTGAATCCAAACAACCAGGCTCAAACTCAAACCTGTATAATCTGGGGCTAAGAAGGCCCAGCCCGTCCAAGCTCATTCACGCGAGCCAAATAGCAAAGTTCTAAGCTTATTCTTCATAATCAACGAGAACATAAATTTTTCTTCTCTCTTACGTTTCTACATGGTATCAGAGCAAGTTCTCGAATCTAAGAATCTTCGGTCTTTCTTACTCCTCACTGCTGTTGCCTTGGGGATTCTCCACAAGCACTCCCGCCCGTTAAATAAATTACCATCGTACCCCGCACCTCCATCTAAGAGGGGTGTTGCCATTGTGCTTGTTCCTCTTTGGTTACTCGGCGCTTTACTATTTCCCTGCCTACGTACTGGTTGTGGCACGTGCTTATTTGGTGCTTGGAGATTTTTTTGAGATCGATGGCCCAAAAATTGGTATGCTTTGTTTTCACCTACATGTGTTTGATCTGCTGCTACTCTCGGCTATCAGAATTTTTATAGGGATATCCTTCGATTCTTCGACTCGACTTTATTTTATCCATTGGATCTTAACTGATCATTTGCCGTCCTCTCTCGTCTTATTGCCGGCCTCCTCTCCGGATATTGGCATTGCTTTTTATCAAAAGGGGTTGTTTGTAATTTTCATATTGACCTTGATGGATAGTGCTTGTCACTACAAATTTTGGGGTAATGATTCCTTTACGTAGTTAAGTGAAAAATTAAAGTATAATGTTGGATTTCTAAAATTCTCAAACTTACCGAGGTTTTAAATATTTTGTCACTATATTATGCTCGCATAAAATCTTGTTGATTGTGTTTTTGATAGATTTGGCGGATGGGGAGGAATGAACGTCTGAGTTAAACGGATCTATCCCTCATAAAGGTCTGAGTTAAACGAATCTATCCCTCATAAATAATGAGAAATTGGTAAACCACTTGTAATAATAACTGCACAAAGGACTAACACATGGATAAAAAATTGTCATGTTTCTCCCATCCTATATTTAATTAAGCATCATCATCAGACTAAAATTATCCATGATTAGAAAATTATGATAATAAGATATTTGATAATCTTAATCAATTTATAATTATCCATAATCTAAAAAATATCAAATAATCTACAATAATCCATAGATTTTAAAATTTATCACGCGCCCCTCCTTAAAATTTTTTAAAGGGATTTTGTTGACATACACTCCAAATTAATCATCGTAAATGCTTCCCAAGCCTTGATATTAGTTAGTCACTTAAGTCTGCCCCATTTCTCTGTTGAGATCTCACCAAGTGAAATTTGAAAATGTCTAAAATACGAGATGCTTATATAGAGGATACAAGATTACGTTACATGCTTGTAGGCTGTCTAAAAATCACAATAGATAGTTGATCCCCATCAAAACACCGATGATGGAAGTTACAATCTGACGACTTCCAGAAGGCTACAATTTGAGGACTTTCACGTAGAAGGTTACAATCTGACGACCTTCACAACAACTAATGAAAGCCCCAATTCAACAGCCTTCACAATCAACATCGGGAGTTACGATCTGACGACTCTCATATTTTCAAGGAGCCAAGACAAAGATTACAAGAGGACGATCTGTGCAAAGCTCTAGCAAAAGAGACTACAAATTGACGGTCTCTTCATATTAGAATGCAGATATCTCTCAAACCGTAAGGAATTTGGCCAAACGGAGGAAGCGAACCGAAGCCTTCGTTTAAAGTTCATCAACGCAAAGGTCGAACTCTGCGTTAAAGTTTCGAACGCACAGTTCAGATCTGGCGTTTAAAGTTCATCAACGCAAAGGTCGAACTCTGCGTTAAAGTTTCGAACGCACAGTTCAGATCTGGCGTTTAAAGTTCATCAACGCAAAGGTCGAACTCTGCGTTAAAGTTTCGAACGCACAGTTCAGATCTGGCGTTTAAAGTTCATCAACGCAAAGGTCGAACTCTGCGTTAAAGTTTCGAACGCACAGTTCAGATCTGGCGTTTAAAGTTCATCAACGCAAAGGTCGAACTCTGCGTTAAAGTTTCGAACGCACAGTTCAGATCTGGCGTTTAAAGTTCATCAACGCAAAGGTCGAACTCTGCGTTAAAGTTTCGAACGCACAGTTCAGATCTGGCGTTTAAAGTTCATCAACGCAAAGGTCGAACTCTGCGTTAAAGTTTCGAACGCACAGTTCAGATCTGGCGTTTAAAGTTCATCAACGCAAAGGTCGAACTCTGCGTTAAAGTTTCGAACGCACAGTTCAGATCTGGCGTTTAAAGTTCATCAACGCAAAGGTCGAACTCTGCGTTAAAGTTTCGAACGCACAGTTCAGATCTGGCGTTTAAAGTTCATCAACGCAAAGGTCGAACTCTGCGTTAAAGTTTCGAACGCACAGTTCAGATCTGGCGTTTAAAGTTCATCAACGCAAAGGTCGAACTCTGCGTTAAAGTTTCGAACGCACAGTTCAGATCTGGCGTTTAAAGTTCATCAACGCAAAGGTCGAACTCTGCGTTAAAGTTTCGAACGCACAGTTCAGATCTGGCGTTTAAAGTTCATCAACGCAAAGGTCGAACTCTGCGTTAAAGTTTCGAACGCACAGTTCAGATCTGGCGTTTAAAGTTCATTAACGCAAAGGTCGAACTCTGCGTTAAAGTTTCGAACGCACAGTTCAGATCTGGCGTTTAAAGTTCATCAACGCAAAGGTTGAACTCTGCGTTAAAGTTTCGAACGCACAGTTCAGATCTGGCGTTTAAAGTTCATCAACGCAAAGGTCGAACTCTGCGTTAAAGTTTCGAACGCACAGTTCAGATCTGGCGTTTAAAGTTCATCAACGCAAAGGTCGAACTCTGCGTTAAAGTTTCGAACGCACAGTTCAGATCTGGCGTTTAAAGCTCATTAACGCAAAGGTCGAACTCTGCGTTAAATTTTCGAACGCACAGTTCAGACCTAGCGTTAATTTTCATCAACGCAAAGGCTAAACTCTGCGTTAAGTCTTCGAACGCACAGTTAAAGCCTGGCGTTAATTGTCATCAACGCATAGGTTAAACTCTGCGTTAAGCTTTCGAACGCACAGTTAAAGCCTGGCGTTAATTTTCATCAACGCAGAGGTTAAACTCTGCGTTAAGTTTTCGAACGCACAGTTCAGACCTGGCGTTAATTTTCATCAACGCAAAGGTTAAACTCTGCGTTAAGTCTTCGAACGCACAGTTAAAGCCTGGCGTTAATTGTCATCAACGCATAGGTTAAACTCTGCGTTAAGCTTTCGAACGCACAGTTAAAGCCTGGCGTTAATTTTCATCAACGCAGAGGTTAAACTCTGCGTTAAGTTTTCGAACGCATAGTTCAAGCCTGGCGTTAAAATTTCATAAACGCAAAGGTCAAGCCTCTGACGTTTCGAATTCAAAACGCAGAATCTTAACTCTGCGTTACAATAGTAAAACGAGTCATCTTCCTCATTCGCAAGAACCCATCTAGGGTTTTTCAAAGAACTCGCCGAAGCAAGTTTGACGGCAACCCATCTAGGGTTTTTCAAAGAACTCGCCGAAGCGAGTTTGACGGCCAAAAAGGGCGACACTTACCACCGACGGGTGGAACCTGAAATGGCGGCGCTGCTGCAGCAGGAGATCTTGGGCGAGGAGCAGCCTTTTTCTTGGAACCCATGGAAGAGAGTCGGAGAAGACGAGCAAGATCACCGGAGTTGAGAACGAAGAGGCTTCGTTAAATATCTTCAGAAAGAGGGGAGGCAAAAAGTCGGGTGACTTTTGATTTGACCCTTAGCGGTCTACTTATAGACAGCTATGAGCTGTCAAATCGGGTCGGCACCATAGGCCCAAATGCCCGCCAAATGTGGCCTGTGCGTCTGTGACGTTTGAGCTTCTGAACGCAGAGTTCAGCTCTGCGTTATAGTCCGCCTGTGCGTCTGCATTAATAGAATTCTTAAACGCAGAATTTAACTCTGCGTTTCGGCTCAATAACGCAAGAAATCTATCCGTGCGTTCTAATTCAATCAGACGAATTCCTCTATGTTTATAGCCAAGACATGGTTCCAAATAAATAGAGGGAGGCTAATGTCAGCCAAATAAATCAGACGAATTCCTCTATGTTTGTCTTTTTACTGCAAATTTCCAACAAACAAACAAATTTCAGCGGAGTCGCCATCTTTTGTTTGTTGGAAATTTGCAGTAAAAAGACAATGAAAGAAAAATTGACTTGTATTCTTCTCAAAATCAATTACAATTTCGATTCCGATTACAAAAGAGAGGAGAATGAATTTGATTCTCCCCTTTGTTTAATTCTGGGTTCTTCACGGTGGCGATGAGATGCCTCCCTCGAATGCTCGCGTCGAGTTTGCTTCTCGTTGACGATCCGAACGTCTTGATTCACTGGAACGTGATTTTCTCCTCACGATTTGACGCTGTGGAGAACTTGCGTGGCAAGTTTTGGAAAATAACTCTTGACGAGTTGATAACTCTGAACGAGTTTTAAAAGAACTTGCAGAGCAAGTTTTGAACTCTGATCGAGTTGATAACTCTGAACGAGTTTTAGAAGAACTTGCAGAGCAAGTTTTGAACTCTGATCGAGTTGATAACTCTGAACGAGTTTGAACTCTTGAAAAAGAGTTGATTTGAACCGAAAGTCGGTTATAAGCCAAGGGAATGCTCCTGTGGTCGATCGTTGCTGAGGATGAACGTCGATCTCCCCCTTGCTGCCCAAAAAGAAGGATCCCAAAGCCCAGAGCCAAAAAGCCGCAGATCGCTTCTTTGCTGCCCCAAAAAAAGAAGCCCCGAACTCAGTTGAGTTTTGAGGTATTTATAGGGGGTTAATGGTATAACCGCCCCCTTAAGTATCTCTTTAATGAGGGTTTAATGGGGTCTAACTGCTCCCCATAAATCTCTCCATGATAGGGTAGTGATCCCCTAAAATCTTGGGGAGAAAACGGTTCTGGAACCGTTCAAATCGTGCTTGAACGAGTTAAACGCTGAAAACAGCGTTCTGGGCTCGAACTGTGCGTTTCTGGACCTGAAACGCACAGTTGAGGCTGAAAACGCACAGCTGGGGCCGAAAACGCACAGTTAAGGCTGAAAACGCACAGCTGGAGCTGAAAACGCACAGCTGGGCCTGTAAACGCACAGTTAAGGCTGAAAACGCACAGCTGGAGCTGAAAACGCACAGCTGGAGCTGAAAACGCATAGCTGGGCCTGTAAACGCACAGTTGAGCCGAAAACGGACAGTTGACCTGTTTAAAGGCTGAAAACGCACAGTTGTGCTGTTTTAGAGATTAACTCTGCGTTTCTAGACTGAAAACGCAGAGTTGAGCCTGTTTAAAGGCTGAAAACGCACAGTTGTGCTGTTTTAGAGATTAACTCTGCGTTTTGATGTTGAAAACGCAGAGTTAAGCCTGGGCGTTTTGACTCTGTAATGCAGAGGCGAACCTTAGGCGGGCTTGGCGGGCTTCAGGCTAAGTCCAATGTTCTGACGAAGTCCAGTCTTGCAGACGGACTTCAGAACACAACTTGCTACGAAGAACAGGTCATAACTTTCAAACCGTACGTCGGAATTGAACGAATTACATATGAAAATCGGCTATCTCGACGAGACGGGGCCATCCGAACCGAGCCGAAGGCTTCGGTTCCCTTCCTCCGTTTGGCCAAATTCCTTACGGTTTGAGAGATATCTGCATTCTAATATGAAGAGACCGTCAATTTGTAGTCTCTTTTGCTAGAGCTTTGCACAGATCGTCCTCTTGTAATCTTTGTCTTGGCTCCTTGAAAATATGAGAGTCGTCAGATCGTAACTCCCGATGTTGATTGTGAAGGCTGTTGAATTGGGGCTTTCATTAGTTGTTGTGAAGGTCGTCAGATTGTAACCTTCTACGTGAAAGTCCTCAAATTGTAGCCTTCTGGAAGTCGTCAGATTGTAACTTCCATCATCGGTGTTTTGATAGGGATCAACTATCTATTGTGATTTTTAGACAGCCTACAATGCTATTCTGAACGGAGCGGTCAGAAGCGCAATCTAAACTGCTCAAATTTAAATGACGTTAATTGGAACATTTTATTATGCTTGTACGTAAACTTATCCTTCCTCAGCTCTCTGGCAAAATTAAAGTTTGAAACTCATTCAATTTTTAGGTTCAACTCTTTGAGTGGCCCTTGGAATATCTTCTCCCTCCGTGGTCTGATTACAAAAGGAAATAAGAAATAATCAAAATTCAAAAATCAAAGGCAAAAATAAAATAGATAATAAATAAGTTAAAGTAAAAGAATAGAGATATGATTAGTTCTGCTATAAACATTTTATAGAATGAGGGGGAAAACCTTTTCGGTGAATTCTTTGTGAATGATACACTTCCCCAAACAATATGCCGCGCAATCGAGTGCGGGATGTTTTTTGGAGACTGAGCAATCTAGATAACATGCTTCATAGCAAGAACCAAAGCTAGCAGAGCTCGGTGCAAATAGGGAGAAGATGACGATTGAGACAATTAATGTTGCCTTCATTTTCTTTGCGGCCTCCATAATCTTTCTACTAAAAATTTGTCACAACCTGAAATCTGATGCTTGGAGAGTAGGATGAACGAAGCTAATTTATAGGTGAATGGGGGAGACTGAAGAAATATGTAAGATTGGAAGTAATTCCTTTTTATTTCTAATACATGAATTCTGTACAAAACGTTCATGTATATTTAACAATGATTCCTAAAGCTACCAGGGAGATATTAGGTAAGTCCTAAACGTGGTAAGTCTAGGTAATTAGGTAAAGTCTAGGTAATTAGGTAACTCCTAAATCTGGCAGGATATCTCCTAATTATGAATAACCAAATATATACAAATAAACACTCTCCCTCAAGTTGGCGCATGTATATCGTAGATGCCCAACTTGCCTAGTAAAAATTAAAATTGTGGCCTCACTAACGCCTTTGTAAAAGTATCCGCTAGTTGGAATTGAGAACGTAAATGAGCTGTAACAATGTTTCTTGTTTGAATCTGCTCGCGAATATAGTGACGGTCAATTTCAATATGGTTGGTCTGCCTATATAAAACTAGGTTGGATAGCAGATTGACTGTCACAAAATAACTTCATCGGTTCACGATGGACCACCAAAAGAGAAGTCAATAAAGACTTCAGCCATACAAGCTCGCTAGCCGTAGATGCCATGGCTCGATATTCAGCCTCTGTCGATGATCTCGAGACCGTGCTTTCCTTCATTGTTTTCCATGACACCGGTGACTGTCTGAGCATAATAAAATAATCAGTGACTGATCTCCGCATAATAGGATAGCTCATCCAATATGAATCATAATGTGCATGTAATTTCATATATTAGACTGGCTTAACCCTTCAAATAGCAAAATCAATATACAGGTTAGTTGTAAAACCCTAAAATTTTGAATATTTTGTAATAAATAATAATAAATGTGTTACATTATGAAAAAATTATATTTATTGATGTTTGAGTATGCTAGGAATTGATTTAAGATTAATTCAATGTATATATATATATATGAATATAGAAGTGATATTATGTACACAAATACTAGCCTGAATCTAGAAAAAACGACCAGTTACAAGTATATGTATTTTACGTACCGAAGCAGGCGATATCAAGAAACCCTTTTTTGAATTATCCAGTTACAAGTATATGTATTTTACGTACCGAAGCAGGCGATATCAAGAAACCCTTTTTTGAATTATTTTATTTAGAATCTAGAAAAACGTAAAAAACAAAAGTTGTAGGTATCTTCAATAGATTTCTAAAAAATCTTATATCACCTTATTCCGAAGTTAGACATAAAAGTTATGGTCAAAATACCGAAGGTTGTTTTCCTAGTCAGACTAGGTTCCCTGGTTCAGATCAAACAGCTTTGTTTCGGTTTGCCTCTATAAATACCTATTTTTTTCAAAAAAATTCCTCTCTTTTATCATACATATGAATCCTAGCAGCCACCATTTCCCCTCAAAAACTCTAGATCTTTTTCTTATGAATTTTGAGAGCTTTGTGAAGCACAATACCGACACGAGGGCGAGATCTTCGAGGTGTGAAAAGGAAGAACGGGTTGTTTGTGCTCGTGGATTGCTTGCTGTTTATTTTAGAGGCTTAGAACGATATTTGTAGCAAGATTATCTTCATCCAAACCCATCCTTATAGTTAAATAACTAGTTTAGATATTTAATATGTGTTTTCATGTTTAATCTTAACTTGTGATGTTAAAAAATTAGATTTTTTTATGTTAAAACTTAAATGAATGCTAGATTAGTAATATTTTCTTGCTGTTTATGATAGTATTATGATCATGACCATTAGGGTTATTCATAATTTCATTTATATATGAGAAATTTAAGAGATGTACTAAGTATATATTTTCTACAGAAAATTACAGCACTTATATAAATTTTAACTGAGATTTTGAGATAGCTAGTAAATTCCAAATTTAACCAAACTAGTTTCAAATGAAAGCTATATGTATGTAGTTTCTAAAACAGAAAACTATTATTAAAAAGAGTTTGTATAGAGAAAGATATGTTCTTTTTACCACCCACATATCCTGCAGAAAAACTGTTGCATATGTATAATATTTATTTTGAGATTTGAGATAACAAATAAATACCAAACTAAATCAAACTTGTGCCAATTAAAATAAGGGTGAATCTAGTTTTCAAAACAGAAAACCATTTATAAAAATAATTTTCCTAGAGAAAGATTTTCTTGTTTTACTAACAGAAGTCCTGTATGTTTTTCTGCTCATTTTGTGGAGCTGTGTTGCGCCATTTTGAGATGCGTTCGCGGAGTTATGAGCCACTTGATGTTACACGTATAGTCATGAATATGTCGTGTTACACATAAGTATCTCAAAGGGGATTTGACAAGTGTTGAATGATTTCACTTAAGTTGGAGTAATTTAAACATATGTCAGATATCGTTAATGGGCTTATCTCAGTACTATATAAGATAGTGCATCGATATGCCATATTTATATAGTTTATACATATGCTAGTGCATCGATATGCCATACTTATATAGTTTATACATATGTCGAATGTCATTAATAGGCTCAGCTTAGTACTATATGAGTACAGTTTATACATATGTCGGATATCGTTAATGGGCTCAGCTCAGTACTATATGAGATAGTGCGTCGCTATGCCAGATTTATACAGTTATACATGTGATGAATATCGTTGATGGGCTCGACTTAGTACTATGTTGGGTAGTGCGTCGAAATTCCATTTGAATAGGCCATTGAGTTGGGTTTGGATGCTTTGTCTAGTAGTCCGTTCCGCGCGAGGGTGCGATGAGGCTCGTGAGGCGTCTTCTAGGATACCTATATGGTAGGCCATCCCGCACTCATGTTACGCACCAAGATCACAATGAGACTAATGAGTCATGTATATTGTTTAGGATACCTTCAAGGTAGTCTGTGTTGCATGATAATGCGATAAAATTAAAATCTTGCAAAGAGTTGAAGTGAAACACATCTTTCTAGGATTTTCTGCAAAAATCAACCATGATTCACAATTTATCACTCGTGACAACTTCAATTCTCTTTCTCCCTGAAAAAAGCCCTAAATCCTCCTGAATCAAGCATAAAAAATCCTCCTCCTAAAAATCAACAAATTAGGTACCCTTTGAGAAATTAGGTCATGGTCTTTGCTGTATTATAAATTTATGTGCCTAGACTGAGTTGTAGAACTAACTCCAAGTGCAGGGGAAGCTTATCCTGTACAATATAAAACTTTTCTCCAAGCTCAGTGATAAAATACATATTTCACTAGCAGAGGAGGAGGGCTAAAGGCGTAGGAGGAGGTCGACTGTGAGATCGCGAAGGAGGAGGGCTGAACTCGAATGACGATAGTCGACGGCGAGATCGCGGGGGAGGAGGAGCTGAAGGCGGAGTTGGTCGACCTCGAGAGAGTTTGTCGACGGAGTTGGTCGATCATCAGCGGAGTTAGGAGGAGGATTTCCGATGCTTGATTAAGGAATATTTGGGCCTTTTTTTAGGGAGAGAGAGAATTGAAGTGGTCACGGGTGATAAATAGTGAATCACGGTTGATTTTTTCAGAAAAGCCCAGAAAGACGTGAATGTGTACGCAATCATGCATATATATATATACACCTTACTCTTGTGAGTACATGAAATTATATGTTGATGTCCATTATGGTATTTTATTTTCTAGTGATGTTTCTTTGTATAGTTCAGTATTGACATTTAGGTATCTACAGTCTGAGACATATGTTATATACATGAGGGTTTCCTTATTTGGATTATTGCACTCGACATATTACGTCTCGTGTTGTAGATTTCTAAGTATTAATACCATTACATACGGGAAAAATGAATCTAGGTAGACTATACTTAATAGATAGAGCCTTCATTCTATCTAGCAGCCCTTTCTCTGGGGCAGATGGAGGTAATCTTGCTGTAGCGCTCTGACACTCTTGTTGTTATTCTTTTTCTTTTAAATTACTTTTCAAGTAAATTCTGGCATAGTCGCTGTCGCGTATTTTTACTTGTGGAGACTCCACTGTAGTTTTGAGTTTTATCTAGACATTAGAGTTTTATTTTCAGGTAAGTTCTGGCCTTAGTACAATTTTTAATTGATTCATGTTGAGATATTTTTATTATTCAGATATCAGATGTATTATAGTTGAGACATAATTTTTTTATTTATAAGATATCTCTTCTATATCATGTCTATTACATTTATTCCTTTTATTTTGCATATTTTGTACCTGCACTTATATTTGGTTCCACTAGAGGATATTGCTGTGATTAGTGAAACATATTTATGCACAGTGTGGGTGCATGATAGGTTTGACATCTCTGGTTTTACTTTTGACTGTAGCCTTGTGTGACCCCAAGGGCGTCACAGTTGATATCAGAGCTCTAGTTTCAGTATCATTAGGGTCATCATGTGTTGAGTTGTGGAGCTAGAATAGAATTTCTTAGGATTCATGTATAGAATCTGCTAGGAATTCCTAGACTGAGTGAGGACGTTATATATGTATATTCAAAAATTTACAAATTTTTTTTAACAACTACCTTACTTTGATTGAAAAGTAATTGCATGAATGATAAGTAATACGATTTTTTCTATTGATATATGTTATGTTATTTATGATTGGGATCTCACTTACTGTGTCAAATAAGCTCTCTTCTTGGTATTATAAACATTGGAACGAAGACGTGGTCGATGTAAAGCTTGTACCCCGAGAGCTGGGCAAGTAGAGCCTGAGTCGTAGTAGGCTCTATAGTATCTGATCCTATTGCTAACACTAATTGCAGAAGCAGAGACTAGCAACACTCAAGGAGTGAGTAGCAAGCTAGATTTTACGTTCTGAAGTTCCACCACCAGTTGTAATAGTCGTACCTATTAAAGAGGTAATATTGAAGGTTTCACCATCGCCACATCCAGCTGTTAATAGAGCCGTAGAGCAGGATTCTTGTATCGGTAAGATTGAGGAAGATATTAGAAGTTGGGAGTATAGAAGTTGGGAGTATAGAAATTTTAGGGCACATCGGATTTAGTTACAACCTATAAAAGGAGGAAATATGTGAGAAATACTTTTAGATTTACTTAACGTCGACTCAATACATAGTCGGAGATTAGTTATATTCAGCTAAAAGGATGACGCCGGAAGATAGCACCGATTTCAATTATGCTAGAGCAGTGAATGTCAATTACATAGAAGGATTTCATCTACTGTTTCGAAAAGCGGCTAGACCTAATCTGATTGGAGAAGTGAGACATACTAAGAGTTAATTTTGGAAGCAGGATTGTCCGGAGACTGGGGCATGGACAATAAACCTTTTGCAAGACCGGGAGAAACCTAGCAACGGGGTAAGGATTTTTATTACTACCAGCAGATCAATGATTAGGGCCAGCAGCCACAGGGTCACGGTTACGACCAGTAGCAGAAGGTCGAGGCACTACCTGTCATTCCGAGGATAGAGGGACCAGTAGGCCAGATTCATGCTATACAAGAAATTCTTGAGGGATAGATAGTGCTATAAAGTCTACCGCTAGTAGCACAACAGTCACCAGCCACCGATAGAGTTTATGCAATAGTACCGCGTGATCATGGTGCGAGCAGAGCTTTCTTAGTGATTTTTCCTTTCAAGCTTGGATCTTGTTCGATTCAGGAGCTTCTCATTCTTTATCTCTCATACATTCATGGATAAGTTTCAGCTAGTTGCACATCCTTTAGATATACCGTTATCAGTTTCTACTCCTTTAGGGGAGGTGTCCCTACAAGGAAGTGTCCATAGGAGATGTGTCATCAGTCTAGAGGAGTCCGAGTTTATCATAGATCTAATAATTTTACGGATGTTAGTGTTTAACGTCATTCTCAGTATGGATTGGCTATGATCCTACCATCTTTTATGTTAGTATGGATTGTTTTAGTAAAACAATTATCTTGCGAGCATCCAATGAGTCTGAGTTCATAGTAGCGACCTTACAGGATAACCAGTTTGTGGAGTTATTTCTGGCGTACATCAAGGAGGTGATGCTGCATGATCGTGGTGTCGATTTGAGCGAGACGTGAGTGGTCCCAAAATACCAGGATGTCTTTCATGACATATCGGGTTTACCTCCAGTGAGAGAGGTCGAGTTTTTGCATCAAGTTGCAGCCAGGTATGACACTAATATCCCGAGCATCATATCATATGGTATCTGCTGAGATGAGGGAGCTACAGACCCAGTTAGATGAAGAAGAAGGATGATAGTATGCGCCTATGTATAATTTTTTTTTGAGTTGAACAATGTCACTATCCAGAATAGGTACCCATCACCAAGGATTGGCGACTTGTTCGACTAGCTGTAGGGAGCGCAATATTTTTCTAAGATTGATCTTCGTTCTGGCTATCATTAATTGTGGGTTCGGGAGATGGATATTCCTAAGACCGTCTTTCTGACTCGATATGGGTCCTTCGAGTTTCTTATCATACCATTTGGGTTAACGAATACACCCGCGGTATTCATGGATCTGATGTATCGGGTTTTCCATCCATATTTAGACCAGTTTGTGATAGTGTTTATTGATGATATTCTCATTTATTCGAGATCGGGGGAAGAGCATGAGCAACATCTTTAACTAACTTTGCAGACTCTACGGGAGCACCGGTTATTCACTAAGTTCAGCAAGTGGAAATTTTGGCTATCTGAGGTTATATTTCTTAGGCATGTCATTAGCAGAGAGGGTATTGCAGTGGATCTCGCTAAGTTTATAGCAGTACTTGATTAGGAGTCGACGACGACAATTACAGAGATTTGTAGCTTCCTGGGTTTGGCCGGTTATTACAGAAAGTTCATTCTGAACTTCTCAAAGATTACGATGCCACTTACACGCCTTATAAAGAAGGGTGAACAGTTTGTTTGGGGCACAGAGTGCCAGGAGGCCATTGAGACTTTGAAAACTAAGTTGACTATAACGCCAATATTGGTTATTTCGAGTAGTGATAAGACCTTTGTCGTCTACACAAATACACCATTGTTAGGCCTAGTGGTATTTTGATACAGACTCGGAGAGTAGTAGAATATATTTTGCGATAGTTAAGGATGCATGAGTAGGACTATCTGATGCACGACTCAGCGTTGGCAACAATGGTCTTCGCATTAAAGACATGGAGACATTACCTGTATGGAGTGAAGTTCGAGTTATTCACAGACTAACTGAGTCTAAAATATCTATTATCTTAGAAGGGAACTTAATCAGAGGCAACGGGATATGTTGAGTTTATTAAGGATTACGAGTTCACGATTCAGTATCATCCGGGGAACGCGAACGTCATAGCAGACACTTTGAGTAGGAAGCATCGATGTCAGATTGCAACTTTGAGGTGCTCGTTGTATCGAGATCTTCATGCTCTTAGTCAGTTTGATTTTAGGCCAGAGATTGGCAGGACCAACATATTTTTGGGAGCTATATTAGTATAACCATCTTGGTGTGGCAGAGCGGTCAGAGCTCAACTAGAAGACTATTGGATTAAAAATCAGAAGGAGAAGATTACCAAAGAGCCCAAAGCTGATTGGACCGTTGGGATAGATGGAGTCCTTCAGATAAAGGCCCGATTAGTTACGCCAGCTAATGTAGAGTTGAAGAAATAGTTATTTGATGAAGCATATCGTACCAGATACCAAGTGCATTCAGTCACAACAAAAAATATACAAGGGCCTGAGGAGACAATTTTGGTGGAGCGGTATGCACAGAAAGATAGCAGAATATGTTTCTAGGTGCTTTATCTGTCAATAGGTGAAGGTAGAACACCAAAGACCCACAGGAACCCTACAGCCCCTACCCATTCCTTAGTGGAAATGGACAGATATCTCTATGAATTTTATAGTAGGGTTACCGAAGTCAAAGAAGGGGAACGATTCAGTTTGGGTGGTAGTTGATCGGTTGACAAACTCAGTGCATTTCATACCAGTACGGACTACCTACACCGCCAAGACTTATGCGAGGATCTTCTTTCGAGAGATAGTTTGACTTCACGGAGTCCCAGAGATGATCATCTTGGATCGAGGCTCGTGTTTTATTTCACATTTTTGGAGGAGCTTCCGGGGTTCTTTCGACAGTAGATTATCATATAGCAGTGTGTCACCCGCAAATAGATGGGCAAACGGAGAGAGGGAACCAAATGTTAGAGGACATGTTACGGGCTTGCATTTTAGATTTCTAAGGTAGCTGGGAGGACCATATTCCCTTGATCTAGTTCGCTTATAATAATAGTTATCAAGCGACGATTGGTATGGATCCATATGAGGCATTGTACGGGAGGCCTTGTAGATCCCTAATTTGTTGGGTAGAGCCGGAGGATAGCTTATTACTCGTGCCGGAGCTTATGAGGCAGACTACTGAGAAAGTAGCATTGATTAGGGAACGTATTCTTACCACTCAAAGTCGACAAAAGAGCTACGCAGATCATAGACGATGACCATTAGAGTTTCAGATTGGAGATTTTTTCATGTTGAAGGTATCACCAATGAAGGGCGCTTAGCGATTTGGCAGACGGGAAAAAGTTACCCCGAGATATGTTGGACAATTCAAGATTTTAAAGCGTGTTGGAGCTGTGTCATATAGATTAAATCTTCCAGTATCGATGTCAAGTGTGCACAATGTATTTCATGTGTCGATGCTCAAGAAGCACCTGCATGATGAGGAGCAGTAGAGGGTGATTGATACACCTGAGATCGAGATTCAGACAAATTTATCCACCATTGAGGTACCAGTTTGTATCCTTACAAGAGAGGACAAGAAACTAAGAAATAAGGTGATTCCCTTAGTGAAAGTTCAGTGGAACCGAAGCGGAACTGAGGAGGCTTCTTGGGATCGTGAGGAGGATATTCGTCGCGACTATCCGCACCTGTTTGAACAGGTAATTTGATTGATATAATTATGCTCTGCTTATACGCATGACTGTCTATGTGAACATGTTTATATTTAACACTAGAATGGGGATATTCGTACTTAACTCCTAATCACTTGGAACACATGGTATATATATGGGGGTTCCTTGTTTGGATTTTTTACCCGACGTACTAGTTCCGTTTAGTTAGGGTTTAAGTGGGAATATTCTCATTCTAGATTATTAAGTGTAGATATTTAAATATTTTATATCTGAAGATATATGGTAATGTATTATTAATCTCTAAGATACGTTTACGGAATTTCGGGGATAAAATTCTTTTTAGGGAGGAAGAATGTAAAACCCCAAAAATTTGAATATTGTATAATAAATAATAATAAATATTTTATATTATAAAAAATAATATTTATTAATGTTTGAGTATGCTAAAAATTGATTTGGGATCAATTCAATGTATATATGTGAATATAGAAGTGATATCATGCACACGTGCACGAGCCTGAATCTAGGAAAAACAACTAGTTAAAAATATATGTATTTTACACATTGAATCAGTTGGAATCTGGAAAAATCTAAAAGATCAAAGTTAGGTATCTTCAAGATCTTTCCAACAAATCTTATATTACCTCATTCTGAAGTTGAACGGGAAAGTTATGGTCAAAATACCAAAGTTTGTTTTCCTAGTCAGACTAGGTTTCCTGGTTCGGGTCAAACATATTTGTTTTGGGTTTGCCTCTATAAATACCTATGTTTTTCAAAAAAAATCCTCTCTTTTATCATATCTATGAACCCTAGAAGCCATCATCTCCCCTCAAAAACCTTAGATCTTTTCCTTATGAATTTTGAGAGCTTTGTGAAGTACAATACCAACACGAGGGTGAGATCTTCAATGTGTGATAAGGGAAAACAGGTTGTTTGTGCTCGTGGATTGCTTGATACTTATTTCACATGCTTAGAACAACGTTTGAGGTAAGATTATCTTCATCCAAACCCATTCCCATAGTTAGATAACTAGTTTAGATGTTTAATATGAGTTTTCATGTTTAAATCTTAACTTGTGATATTAAAAAAATCAGATTTTTTATGTTAAAACTTAAACCAATGCTAGATTAGTAATCAAATTATTTTTTGTTAAAATTTCAATTATATGTTCAATATTTATTTCAGATATGTTCTTTTTACTACCCACATGTCCTATAGAAAAACTACTGCATATGTATAATATTTAACTGGAGATTTGGGATAACAAATAAACTCCAAACTAAACCAAACTTGTGCCATTTGAAAGATGTATGAATCTAGTTTATCAAACAGAAAACCATTTCTAAAAATAGATTTCCTAGAGAAAGATATGCTCATTTTACTAACAGACGTCCCGTCCATTTTCCTGCTCATTTTGTGGACCTATGTTGCACCATTTTGAGATACGTTCACGGAGTTTTGAGCCGCTTAATATTACACGTATAGTCATGAATATGTTGTGTTACACATGAGTAACCCAAAGGAGATTTGACAAGTATTGAATGATTTCACTTGAGTTGGAGTAGTTTAAACATATGTCAGATATCGTTAATAGATTTGACAAGTATTGAATGATTTCACTTGAGTTGGAGTAGTTTAAACATATGTCAGATATCGTTAATAGGCTCAGCTTAGTATTATATGAGATAATGCGTCGATATGCCAGATTTATACACTTTATACATATGTCAAATGTCGTTAATGGGCTCAGCTTAGTATTGTATGAGATGTGTGTCGATATGCCAGATTTATATAGTTTATACATGTGATGGATATCGTTGATGGGCTTAGCTTAGTACTATGTGAGGTAGTGCGTTGATATTCTATTTGTACAGGCCATTAAGTCTGGTTTGGATGCTTTATCTAGCAGTCTGTTCCGTACGAGGGTACGATGAGGGTTATGAGCCGTCTTCTAGGATACCTATATGGTAGGCCATCCTGCACTCATGTTACGCACTAAGATCGCGATGAGACTAATGAGCCATGTACATTGTTTTAGGATATCTACAATGTCCATTATGATGTTTTATTTTCTAGTTATGTTTCTTTTCATAGTTCGGTATTAATATTTAGGAATCTACAGTCTGAGACATATGGTATATACATGAGCGTTTCCTTTTATGGATTATTTTGCTCGAAATACTACGTCTCGTATTGTAGATTTCTAAGTATTAATACTATCAGATATGGGGAAAATAAATCTAGGTAGACTATGTTTAATAGATAGAGCCTTCACTCCATCTAGCAGCCCTTCCCCTAGGGGCAGATGGTGGTAATCTTGCTGTAGCGCTCTAACGCTCTTGTTGTTGTTCTTTTTTTTTCAATTACTTTTTAGGTAGTTCGGAGTTTTGGAGAGCCGCATGATGATGGAGTTCTAGCATAGTCACCATCACGTATTTTTACTTATAGAGACTCCACTGTAGTTTTAAGTTTTATCCAGACATTAGAGTTTTATTTTTATATTGTAAAGGCAATGTGCCTTAGTATGATTTTTAGTTAGTTCATGTTGAGACATTTTTATTATTCAGATATCAGATGGATTATAGTTGAGACATGATTCTTTTTATTTATGAGATATCTTTTCTATCATGTCTATTACATTTATTCCCTTTATTTTTCCTGTTTTGCACCTGCACTTATATTTGGTTCAACTAGAGGATACTGTTGTGATTGGTGAAACGTGTTTATGCACAGTGTGAGTACATAACAGGTTTGACATCTCTGATTTTGTTAGACCCTAGAGGGGGGGTGATTAGGGTCTTATGCTAATCTAAACCGATTAAATGCCAATTAAAATTAATTAACAAGTATATTCTTGCAAGATAGATATACAAGAGTTATGTGCAAGAATAAGCAATATGAACAAAGGTAAATATCCTAGCAATGATATATACTATGAGATATATGCAAGGATATATGAGCTAACACAAGATGATATATCCTATCAAAGAGATATACAATATGATATATGTATAGGATATGTAAACTAACACAAGGGGTAAACAATCTAAACAAGATAGTGGATGATATAGATAATGAGCTAATGACAATGGCGATATAAGATATGAACATAAATATGAATGAACGCCAAAGCACACTCAAACAAGCAATATGATCACGGAGTTCGGACCTTCCGTCCTACGTCTCCGCTCCCCACTCCCGGGGAGAAATCCACTAACACAATCCGGTTTGGAAGCCGGAACTTCTTCTACACACTCGGTTTTCTAGCTAACCGAAAACTCTACAACTCACACTCTTGCAATCACACTCTACACCCACTAAGTGTTGGACCTAGCCGTGTCTCCCTCAAGTGCTCGGTTACAACCTCTCCCTAGGCACGTCAACCGACGCCACTCCTCTTGGGACGATCCCCGACTCTCACCACACACTCCTCACTCGGTGTACAAGAGTATTACAAAGTGATTTAACAATTAAGCACAATATAGCAAATGATTGTTCTCTCTAACAAGGTGAGAACTCAATTAGGCTCAACTCAATGTCACACTATCCCACAACCCAATTATATAATGTATGCAAATACAATAAGCTCAATAGGTTGTGTGTGAACAAAGAGAGAAAAACAATTAAGCACAATATAGCAAATGATTGTTCTCTCTAACAAGGTGAGAACTCAATTTGGCTCAACTCAATGTCACACTATCCCACAACCCAATTATATAATGTATGCAAATACAATAAGCTCAATAGGTTGTGTGTGAACAAAGAGTATCAATAAAACAATTAAACTAAACTCAATATGAAATCTAGCTTATGAAATTATAATCAAAATAATAAATTGTAAAGCTAGATTGAGTTTAGAAAACTTCTCCAATAAATGAAAAGAGTGAGAGAGATGATTTGAAGCCCAAACACCAAAGATTATCTCCTCAAGCCCTTGTGAAATTATCTTCACAAACCAAACTCTTAAACACTCTTTTAAACAAACACAAAACACCCTTAAACTTGTTTTTAAAACTCACTTGATTAACTTGAAAAGACATCAGCAATGGGTATTTATACCCACTAGAAATCTCAGCAAAAACCCAAGTCAAAAGACAAAAACAGCCCCAGTGAATCAGCTCAGAAAAGAGCCGTTGGAAGCCAACGGTCAACTTGTCGGTCGACCGAAAATATCGTCGGTCGACCGCGATGAAGATCCCAACCTGGGAATCGAGCAGAAACAGCGTCGGTCGACCGTACCGGTCGACCGGAGGAAATTTCGGTCGACCGACCAAAATTTCGGTCGACCGGATTACTGTAGCAATGCACAGCAATTTTGTAAAATCAATTTAAAATAGTAAATGAACTCCAAAAATTATGAAATTTTGTGGGAATGTTCTAGACATGTAGATTAACATGTCAGAGAAAGAATTTCTGAAAAATCATTTCCCAGTTGAGAGAAATAAATGTTTGAACACAAAAATACAGTTTCTGAAAATCTGCTGTGATACACGATTTTGTAAAATCAAGTAGGCACAGTAAATCAACTCCAAAAATAGTAAAAACTGGAGGAAAGTTTCTAAACATGTATATAAACATGTCAGAGAAAGAATTTTTCAAATATCACTTCTCATTTGTAAAAACTCATCAGTTTTGTAAAACATGCACGAACATGTGCACGAACGAAAACGTGAATTTGTAAATTCCTTTAAACATAACAAATCAATTCCAAACTTGATGAAACTTTGAGAAATGTTTGCAAATGATATTTTGAACATGTTACAAAAAGAATTTTCCAATTTGCATTTCCCAATTATGAAATCTCATTATTTTGCAAAAGTGTTCAAAACATAAAAACCCAAAACCATGCATGTATATATATAACTATATATATACATAGAAACCAAATACGTGTGTGTATATGATATTGAGCTTAGAGTATCTAACACACATAATATAAAACCTAAACTAAATTACCCAAGCAATCTATATATATATATATAGGCAAAATGGTCAGATTGGCATATTTTCTCGAGGCTTGGTGACAAGTTGGTATATTTTCTTTTAGTTTTGTCAGATTGGTATATTTTCTCAACTCCGGCGCCATATAGACCTTAAATTTAGCCGGAATTACTGTTCCGGCCTTCCTGCTCCTAACCCCCCTCTCCCTCCTCCTCCTCATCCTCTCCCTCATCCTCCTCATCCTCTCCCTCATCCTCCCTCCTCTCTCGCATGGGATACTCATTATATATGAAAAGTAATTGGCTTTGATTTTACAATATTTAATGGTAAATTAGGATGAAATTACAATGATTGCTTAACTACAAAAGGAATTGTGAGAGAGAACTTTTACTTGCAAGCATACATGTCGAATCTATTTCTGCAGATTTTGCAAAATTCTCACAAAGTTAGAATCGGAATTTAGTTACTTATGCTCTGAAGGGCGCCAGCATCACCCCCACTTATTCGCATTTCTCGAGGCTTGGTGACAAGTTGGTATATTTTCTTTTAGTTTTGTCAGATTGGTATATTTTCTCAACTCCGGCGCCATATAGACCTTAAATTTAGCCGGAATTACTGTTCCGGCCAGTGCTGATGGGATTTTTTGCATAGAACCCCATCATCAAATATAATTTCCTACTCCTAACCCCCCTCTCCCTCCTCCTCCTCCTCCTCTCCCTCATCCTCCTCATCCTCTCCCTCATCCTCCCTCCTCTCTCGCATGGGATACTCATTATATATGAAAAGTAATTGGCTTTGATTTTACAATATTTAATGGTAAATTAGGATGAAATTACAATGATTGCTTAACTGCAAAAGGAATTGTGAGAGAGCACTTTTACTTGCAAGCATACATGTCGAATCTATTTCTGCAGATTTTGCAAAATTCTCGACGGAGGTGATAGGAGAAGGAGAGAGGGCGAGAGAGAAGGGAGGAGGAGGGAGAGGATGAGGGAGAGGGGGAGGTTGCAGAGGAGGAAGAGGAGGAGGGAGAGGGGGTTAGAAGTAAGAAACTGTATTTGATGACGGTGTTTTATGTAAAAAATCCTATCAGCACTGGTGGGAACAGTAACTCTGGCTAAATTTAAGGCCGATATGACACTGGAGTTGAGAAAATATATCAATCTGACAAAACTAAAAGAAAATATACCAACTTATCACCAAGCCATGAGAAAATATACCAATCTGACCATTTTACCTATAAATATGTTATGTTTTTTTCTCTCTCTCGGTTTTCTCTCTCTTCTCCTTCTTCCCAAACCCGCTGCC
>NC_033796.1:105123115-105155830 GCF_001876935.1 Asparagus officinalis
CCGGTCGACCGCTCAGCATAAAAATGCCTTCTGATAGGTATTTCACATGATGATCTTATATCACTCGATTTCTTTCACTTATATACACCTGATGGGTTCCCAAACACTGATAAACATATATATCTCCTATATATATGGTTATTTATCACAAAAGAAAAGTTTATTACTATTTATTCACACAATTTTATTATAAAATTTCGGGGTTTTACAGTTAGTATGTTACAACATTTCTTCTAAAAATGTCCTCCAAACCACATACATGCACATATAAATATAAAATGAAAACATGCATAAATAATCACATCACATACATACATCATCACTTGCATACATTACATAAATAAATTATAACCCTTCAAATTCTTCACATAACCTCCAATCTTATTTAATCAACTTAATTAGTTATTATTATTATTCAATATATCTATTTTTATATTAAAATATAGATAGCCTTACTAATTAGTAAATTTATGTAGCTATATTTTTGTATTGTACGTTATATTATAATTATATTATACTATACATTATATCATAATCAAAGAAATATGTACAATGTAGTGTAATATTGTATATTTAATAATTTGAGGGTTATGTGTTTGGTGTGGTATATTAATTGGGTTTATGTTTGTGGCATGGCATGTTCACCATTGAGTAGGTTGTATATTATATTAAAATATAGTTAATTTTACTAATTATATTATCCTATTCATTATATCAAAAGCAAAGAACTATGTGCAACAATGTAGTGTAATATTATATACTCAATAATTAGGGGGTTATGTATGGGGCGTAGTGTGAGCTAGGTGAAATTTTTTATTATAAATTAAAATATAATTTTTATTCAATAAAGCACTCATCTTTAGCCTCCTCACAATCCTCAACTCTTAATTAATTATCTATCAATTTTCTATTTAGTCACTCACCCATAACTTCAATGTTCTTCAATTCTATTCATTAATCTCCATCACTTTGCAATCAATTTCCCCAGCCTCTTTTAATGCAGGCGTTACATGATTTACTCTCCTCTCTACTAATACAATTTTCACTTTTTTACCCTCTCAAATTTTAATAATCACAATTATGCGCTCTAAAGATTTTACCATCATCAATGCCTTCCCTCAATTGAATTCAAATTACTGTTCATTTCATCGGTTCATCTCCTCTTTCTCATAAAAAATCTTTATAGCCATAAAACTTATAACAAATTTTTTTTGCTCTTCTATATAAGCATGAACGCTCATTCTTACTCAGTTTCCTACCATGAAAAAAGAGAAGATTGGGAGCGGATCCTTCAGCAAGAAATATATCAGTGAGTTAAATCTCGATATTAGCTATCCTTAAGCTTTTGTTTATGAACATTTTGTGTATTTAATGTCTAATATTATAGGTGCATGTGTTAATATACGGAGCATAGTCGAAGTGGCTATCAAGCTGGTATGAGAAAATTTAGAACTTGATTTTTGAGAAAATGACTACTTTGAATTGAAATTAGTAGTTTATATATTGGACTTAAATTTTTATGCATTGTCAACGAGAACATCAGTATACGCTGAAAACGTTGAGCATATACTTTCTGGTTTCACATAAGAGTGTGCATCATTGTTGATATGGATTAAGAGTACTTCTTCTACAGTTTTGTAGAGACGTAGTAGAGCTGAACTTATATTGATGATAGTAATTTTCTAAAGTAAGCAATTTTCCTTCTTATTGTATACTTCTCATTCCTCAATTTATATGCATGACATTCTTATGAATTATAAAGCTTGAGAATAATTTATATCTGTGTCATTCTCATGACTTATTTTGTAGGAAAGGGCATTTTAATTATCATTATTTATGATGAATTTTTGTGTCCAAGATTAAAAGTATCTTCTTTATAATAATTCACTCTCTTTTTTTGTAAAAATTATCTTTTCTTTATCTAACTTATCTGTCATGGGAGTTATCCATTACTAAATTGAAACTATGAGATTTATATAGGTACAAGGATATAAAAGCTTGAAAATTACTTATGTCTTGCTCAGCAATTCTGGCAAGGTAGGTATGATTTGGGCATCTTTATTTCCCATTTTTATTCTAGGATTTATAGTGCTCTCTTTTAGTTCTTCCGATATCGAGTAGCTTTTCAAATTTATGATTTTTTTAATAAATGATGATCTCGATTGTTTGTTAGTTTCATGACATTTGATACTTCAAATAGGCTCATAGTGACACATTTAATTTAAGAAAGGCTCAATTTTTGCAAGGTAAAAATGCATCGGACCTTTTTTATTTTTTCCCTAGGAATTCTATATAGACGCACACACACACACACACCAAGACAGATACTAGAATGTGAAAATAAGACAATATAAATAATAAAAGAATTATTACTTACAGATTTGTGAGTGCTGGACAATTTCACTTATCATGTAATTGGCCTACTTTTCCACACCCGTGGCAACGTCTATCTTTTTTATTTTTGGCTCTAGCCATTGTTTTCTCTTTTCCTCCTTTCAACCTTTTGCCGCACTCTTTTGCTCGCACTTGATCGGGTTCATTAAAACTATTTTGACAACTATAAGAACCATGCACACTAGTACCATCACCTATTATATTACTACATATTGGATTACTTTTCTCGGTGAAGCTCATCACAGCCATGCGGCTACTAAGAAATTGGTCAATTTGCTCATTAATGCTATGCAATCCGTTGATAAACATCTTCCTTGTTTCTTCACATACGAGGGACTTGTCAACTAAATCCAAAGATAATTTGGTAAATTGACTCCGTGTTAAAGATAAGAATTGTCAGGGGTTATCTGCATGCCTTTATCATCATCCACTGTCCTTGATTTTGCGAACTTAGTCCACCTCATTAAGATGTATTTATCAGGTAATATTTCAGCATCAAATTTCATCAAATATGAGATAATGTGAGTACATGGGATTCCGACGCTTTCAAACTTTTTACAACTACAAGAAACCAAATCCAACTGCTTGTCGTAAACAATTTCACGGACTTTACTTGTGAGCTTCTTTCTTTGAATTTGATACACACCACGGTTGTCGGTTTCCCTAACAAACTGCAACGTGTAGTTAAAGCTATCATACACTTTAGCCTCAAACTTGTAATACATCTCATTTGCGTAAATATCAACCATTTTCTCCAAAAGTCATGATTGATTCTGAGTTTACGTTTCTCAATTATATCTTTGTGATCGGCCATCAACTCCTCATGACATTGGCGCACTAGTCCCCTGCCAAACTCTATCATAAATTCCACCAATGAATTATTCTTCAAAATAATTTTTTTGAAGAATGCATGTCCATTTTCTGCTCGTTGACTACTTGACATGTCTGTTGAGAAAATATGATTAACATATGCAGGAATCCATCTTCACCGAAGTTCATATTGGTCTTGCAACCACTTATTTCCTTCTAACCCACTTTTCTTAATCAGACTTTCCTATTGTAAATCAAATTCTTCAAGAGTTTCTGATTTCCAAATGCAAGCAAAGAGCTCACTTTTATAAATACTATACTTCACTGCATCAATTTTCTCAGAAAACTTTATTAATATATGCCAACTACAATACATGTCAAAAGAATTAAATAAATTGTTAAAAAGAATGGCTATGTCTATAAATATTTTTAATAATATATACAAACTATAATACCTGTGAAAAGTATTTGAAAGAACAAGGGGGAATGCCATAGTCATAGCTGGGTCTTGATCGATAATAATCATCTTCGGGGAACCACCAGGCATACTTTCCAAAAATTGATTAAATAACCATACAAAATCATCAACGCTCTCATGATTCAAAAATCTACAAGCAAAAACAATTTTTTAACCATGATTGTTAACCCCCATTATTGGTGCAAATATCAAGGCATAGCGATTAGTGTTATAAAAAGTATCAAAGATTACAACATCACCGAAAAAATTGTAAGCCCGCCTTGAACTTGCATCAGACCAAAAACAACGAGTAATCTTTTGTTCCCCATTGACCTCAAATTGAAAAGTAAACGAGGAATTCTTTCCTTGTTCCAATTTTAAATACTCGTAAAACATTTCACCATCATGCCCCTTCATATCAATAAGTATATATAAGTATACATTTTAATATATTTTTAAAAAATATTATATATGTATATATATATATATATATATATATATATATATATATATATATATATATATATATATATATAAACTTATGTCAAGTTAAGTGGATAAAAAACCTTTGTCCACCGTATATCTCTTTCATGATTATAAAAATCCCTTTGAGTGCATCCAATATTTTCTATACCTCCAGATTATACTCCAAGAAAACTAAATTATTGATACTGAGGTATATTTACCATGGATAACTGTTTAGTTAAAGACTTTGTTGTGGCTAAAACATTACGATGGGACCTTAAAAGATGAACCTTTGATGGTGTTGATAGCGGGTGGTTGTTCTCCTCTTTAAAAATAGTAACAATGTATTTTCTGTAGTATGATATTAAAACTACAATTTTGGAAGTACAATCTTCAGCTACGCTTCCTCGACATCTTTTATTTCCAACATCCGCGATTTTTAGAGATTTTCCTTGTTTAAAATAAACATACTCCTTCCTTCTTATTTCACAACTTCTTGGCTCTTTCGAAGTCATCCAAGCCCTTACACTAAACCCAGCTGCTTTAACATAAGCATTATAGAATGTTACAATATCATCTATTGTGTTAAATTCTTGCCCCTTTTTTAGCCTCAACTCATCTGATACCTGAGGAGTATATATCAAACTATCGTCATCCAAGTTTAATTCATTAGTTTCAGTGTCCAAGTATTCCATTTCTCACAAAAAAATTAATTGACCTATATAAAATGCATATAATATCAAAATTCTCAAATTTGAACCAAACAACAACTGCTTACTTTAGAAAATCAGAAAATCAAAAAATTCTTAGACTTCAGTTAAATTATTCTAGTCAGCCTTCAACATCCGGCACTCAAAAAATTTGATTCTTCAACATCCGGCAATCCCAAAATTTATGCTCGCAAACAAAACTCAGAAAATTAAAATCAATCTCTCGGATGAGGAAGAACACACCTTCAACGCCAATTCTAGATTTTTAGGGTTTGATGGAGATTGATAACTCAAGATCGAGAGAGGGGGGAGAGTCACGAGGTTCGGCGGTGGTGTCGTGGTGGTCGTGGTTGTTCGGATCCGTCGTGGTTGTTCGGCAATGTCGTAGGCGACGTCGAGGTTGTCCGGCGATGTCGTGGTGGTGTCGTAGGGATTGATAACTCAAGATCGAGAGAGGGGGGAGAGTCACGAGGTTCGGCGGTGGTGTCGTGGCCATACGTGAGTTGTTCGGGGTTTCGGTAGGCGGATTGAGAGAGGAAATAGGAAGGTTGGAGGGAGGAGGGGAGACTGGATAACTTTGGGGATAGCTGGGATTTGGGGTCGCGGGGGTTTCGCTAAAGAGAGAGAGAGAGAGAAGAGCCTTTTAAGAAATTAATTGTTGGCTTTCTTCAAATAAAAAACCCGCTGCAGCTTTTGCCTGGCAGTGTTTGCCCCAGTCGGAATGCGTACGGCATAACGGCAATAAGTGCGTACTCAAATGCGCTATATGTGTGTGTGTGTGTGTTGTGTGTGTGTGTGTGTGTGTGTGGTGTATATAATATATATATATATACTATATAATATAGTATATATGATTATATCAATATAGGAGAGAGAGAGAGAGAGAGAGAGAGAGAGAGTAGAGAAGCAAAATTGTGTCAAAGCTTAAGTGGGAGTAGCAAAAAGTTATCCACTATACTTTTTTAGGCCACCTCATATTGGCCTAGCCGACTTCCGTTGGCATGATATGAAAATATTTTTTATATAATAAATGAGTGCTAGAAGAGTTTGGTGACATCACTTAAGTTGATAGGCAGTCTTACACAACACACACCACTCTCTCTCTGGCTCTGCTCTCTCTCTCGCTCATCTCTATATATATATATATATATATATATAATATATATATAGAGAGAGAGAGAGAGAGAGATGAGAGAGAGTCCATCTCAAGTACGCATTTAATGCCGTATGCATCTGCCCCTGGACTTTAAAAAAGAGTGGAGGCATGTGGATTTTTTGAAAAAAACCAGCGCGCTTTTCGTTAAAAATAGCTGCCATCTCTGCCTCATGGAAGAATCCAAGATCCCAAAATTCCTATCTCTCTCTCCCCTTCCTAAGGCCGGCTTCCCGACGCTCCTGCCTGCCTTCCATGCTAGCTGAAACGCCTCAAACTGCAACATGCTCCGGGCCTCCTCCGCATCTTGCGACCGTCAATTTCGACCCAGGCAAGCTGCCAACGGAATTCTCCCTCCGAGCTCTCCGCTGCCCCCTCCAACATCTCGGCCTCCGTCTGTGCGATCGCATCCGACCATCTGCCGCCATTCCTCTCTCCGCCCCACCCTCTTGCGAAGGGAGCATCCCGACGGCTTCGAAGCTTTGACGCCTTCCAAGCCTTCCCAACCAGGTCGCCTTGGCGGTGACGCCCTCTCCGTCGTGCAAGGTGGCAAATAGGGGCAACACGGACACTGGCAGGCGGGGAGACCGCTCGGGGGTGTAGATGTGGACGCGGCGATGAGGGAGGTGTTTAGGATCTTCGACAAGGACAGGTTCATATCGGCGAGGGAACTACAGAGGGTGCTAGTGAGGCTAGAGCTAGAGGAAGGGAAGAGCCTGGAGAGGGTGAACTCCATGATCGTTAATGCTGATTAATTGATTAATTGACTCTGAAGAGAGTAAATTGAAGGGTTCTTAAAGCTTGGGAAGCAATAGAATTTTCACCAGGGAGTTTTTCCTTAGACGTGTCCTTATTGTGGAAGACTTTGGCCTTAGACTGAGTTGTGTGGCCTGTGAGAGGATAAATTTAAGGCTTGGGGGGGGGGGCAATGTGATGCACATTGCATCTTTTTTGGGGCTCATGAGGAAATGTTTGATCTTTTTAATGCTTTTTTTAGTTCTATTAAGGTTTAAGTGTGTGATCTATTGCTATCCTCTATGAGGCTATAGGGAAAACATAACGCTCAGAACTAGTTCAACCCTTGGTTTAAGGCTATGGTAAGAAGCAAAGCTCAAACTTAAATGCTTAAAAAACTCTGAATTAAATATAGGAGAAACTTCCATGAGTTAATTTTTTGTCACTAATATCATATGGAAACATGCTAACTTCTTATTGCTGATATCTGTTGACCCTATAGTTTTGATGATGATTTGTCAAACAATTTATCGCTAATATATTCTCTAGTTTTGTGTTTATGTTTCTCTTTTCAGGTATTTTAACACACATCAATCAAGCGTTAAAGATTCAAGTTTATTTGTGTGGATTTACCTAGGTATATGTTTGGTTTACTTACATATATTGTATGATTATATCTAAGCTTAATATATGTACACTTAACACGATTTTTGACGTTTTCTATCATATAAATGATTTTTCATCAAACGTTGTTACAATAACTTTTATCTCATGTTTACAGCTCTTTCATACTTCATTATATACATATAATACATGCACAACATATATATACATACTTACAAGCTTTATGTCAATTTTCATGTTCACAAAAAATAGGTTTTCTGAACACTTTTCAAAAACAGGGAGTTTTCACAAACGAAAGTTGATTTTCAAAAAATTCCTTTTCAAACATGTTTATTTTATCATTTAGAAACTTTCCCCAAAGTTTCACTATTTTTGGATTTGATTTGATATTTTTAATGAATTTTCAAAACAGCCCCAAAACCTGTCAATATGCCATATATCAGATTTCGGTCGACCGGTGCGGTCGACCACCAGTTGTATTTTCCTGAGCTTATTTGTTTTGAAAATATCCAGAGACTTTTCGGCTTCGACGCCACGGTCGACCGCAGCTTTGATTTTTCATCTTCCTTGTGCTTTTGAGCTTCGCCGCCGTCGGCACCCGGGTCGACCGCCGAACTGTCAGAACTTTACAACGGCTAGTTTTTACAGCTGTTTTTAAATTGGGTTTTTGGTCTTTTACTCATGTTTTTGCTGATGTATTGGGTGCTATATATACCCCATTGCTGCTCTTTTTTAAAATATCCAAGAAATCCAAGTTTTGTGTTTAACAAAATATTAAGTGTGTTTAAGAGCTGTTTAATAGTTGATTTCATCAATCCATTTTCAAGAGAAGTTTTTCTACAACAAGAAGTGGCCTTCAAATCTTATTGGAATCATCTCCAATGTTCTTCTTGTTTGAGAAGTCTTCTAAACTCTTATATAGCTTGTTATTTTATTTTCATTCCATTTAGCTATATTTATTGAGTTTCATTCACTGTTATCACACACACTTATTGAGCTTAATATTCTCATACCATATAGTGTGGGTTGTGGGGTGTGATTTAGTGAGTGTGAGCTTCATTGTGTTCTCACTTGTTATTTGGGAAGAAATCATTGTATTCAACTTTTATTTGTGAGATTCACTTGTAATACACTTATACACCGAGAGAAGTGTGAGGCGAGAGACAGGGTCAAATCCAATAGGAGTGGCGTCGATTGATGAACCTGGGGAGAGGTTGTAATCGAGCCCTTGAGGAGGAGGACACAGGCTAGGTTCCTACACTTAGTATGTAAAGTATGATTGCATAGTGTTTGTGTAGTGTAAGAGTTTTCGGTGATCTTGTAAACCGAGTGTGTAGAAGTTCCGACTTCCAAACCGGATTGTGATAGTGGATATCTCCTCGAGGTGAGGAGCGGGGATGTAGGTCGTGGTGACCGAACCTCGTAAACATATCGTGTGTTTGTGTTTTGCTTAGCTTTTAATTGGGATTAGATTAGCATAAGACCCTAATCACCCCCCTTCTAGGGTCTACAATTGGTATCAGAGCTTGGTGCTCTTTGATTTAAGGACTAACCACCTTGAGTTAAAGATCCAAGTTATTGTATTTGTGCTAATCTAATTTTGATTACATTGTGCTTCTTGCATTTCATCTTTATGGATATGTATGATTCATCTTGCTTAGGATATGCTATTAATATTGCTCATCGTTTGGATATTTTTCCCTATGCTCAATGACGTATTAGATTCAAACTTTTCGTTCAATCTAATCAATTTGATTTATAGGAAATTATTGAGGATGCCTATGTTGATCCCATTTTGGAAAAATCCAAATGGTGTGAGAATGATAAAAGATTGTTTAACATGAATAAGCTTTTGTTAGAATATTTGATTAACGCTTTTCACTCATCGTTTTCTAACAAATTTGCTAATTTTGATAGTGCTTACGCTTTATGGAAACTTATTGAAGCACATGAAGGGAAATTGGAGGCTATTCAACAAGCGTTAGAAAATCCGCTTTGAGTTCTAAGGAAGCCTCATCTCCATGTACAATACCACTAGGTGATAACCCTAGTGAGGTATGCGATAACGATGATATTATTACTTTTGATGAACTTGCTCTTGAGTTTGAAAAATTACACAATTGCTATATTGATGTAAAGAGTAAGTATGTTAATATGAAATCCACTCATGAAACACTAGCTACTAAGTTTAATTTTATTGCAAATGAAAATATAATTCTTAAAGAATGCAATGAAAATTTGAAACTTAAAAATGCTAGCTTGCTTCATGAAAAACGTGATGCTATGTTAGAAGTAGATAAGTTGAAATCTATGATGAGTAATCTTGTTTATTCTACTTCTAGTAGCAATGTTTGTATGCACAATGATGAGTTGAATCAAATGAGAAAACAAATATATAGCTTAAATTCAACACTAAACACTTGTATTGCTAATAATAAAAAGCTTATGGACTTATGTGCAAAATTAAATGTTAATTCTTCTAAGAAACCTATTCACTATGCACATATGTATGACAAAATTCACAAATGTTCTATTTGCCGTCTTAAAGGCCATTTAGCTCAATTTTGTCATAATGCACCAAAAATTGACAAACATATTCATGATTGTGCATCCCATCAAGCTTCTTTATCACATACGCATGTACACACACATAGTGTAAATCATAAACATGCTCATGTGTATAAATGTGATTATTGTGGTCGTTTTGGTCATTTGGCCACATTTTGTTTCGATTTGAAAAGAATTTCTCGTTTGCAAAATAATTACAAGGAAAAATCTATTTTTGTAAATAAACCACGTGCATTTCATTTCGGTCAACGCAAACCATTCAAACCTCTACATTGCACAAATTGCAATCGTATGGGTCACGTTTATAATTTTTGCTTTGATAGTATCGGTGCACAAAATACGCCCAAATGGGTTCATAACCCTAGGGCCTTGGATTTAAATGATAGGGGTCATATCCCAAGCTCTAGTGGTACCAAAATGATTTGGGTACTAAAATGATTTTTATATCATTTATTTTGTTTTTGGTGTTTTGTGTTGTCTTTATTTTGAAAAATTGGCTTTTGAGTTTTAATGACAAATTGTATTTTTATGCTAAAAATAATTATTTGTATGATCTTATAGTTAAAAACATTTATATATATTTTATAAAATATTTGGTATATTATAAAACAAATTTCTTAAAGGTTTAAATTGAAAATCTCTTAAAAATCAAGTTTTTACATTGCCTGTACACTTTATTTTCTCACGGTCGACCGACCCGGTCGACCGACGAAGTCTCTGTAAGTTGTTTCGGTCAACCGCGTCGGTCGACCGCCAGAAAATTTTTAGCATCGATTTTTTGATTTTATCGGGTTTTAGTTTTTTATGGATAACTATTTTGGACCCGAACTCTTCACCACCATTGATCTAATCATTGAGTCAATCCCAGCCCTTCCTTCATCTTCTCTAGACCCGACTCCTCATCTCTCATCCCATTTCGAAATCAAAGAATTAGGGTTCAAATTTCTGGCAAATCTCCGCGTCGGTCGCCTGATTCAGTCGACCGCTGCTCCTCTCCGTCGATTTCCATCAGCTTTTGCTAGGTAATTTCTTCCCTCATCTCTTGATTTCATTGCTCTAATGTTTATATTCTCAGTCTAGGGTTTTGGATTAGGGAATATTACTTATTGTGTTCAAAATTTTCATTTCCAGGGCTTTTTAATTCAGTCCAAACTTCTTTGTAACCCTAGTTGTTTATATCTGTCATCATGCCTCCTAAAAAGAGATCAAAACCTAAATCTAGTTCATCCTCTATCAAAGCTTCTCATTATGAGGATTTTCTGTTATATAAATCACTTGTTAAGAAATATAGGGAGTTGTGCAAACTAAAAATCCTTCCAACCAGATATATCAAATTCAATCAATTAGTTTTGTTTGACACTTCCACCATTCTTAACAATGTTGGGTTGGCTAGGTTGTTAGATGAGGAACGAAAAGTTCCTTATTATCCTTTCTTAGTTTATCTATTTTATGCCAACCTGTCTGTATCATCCTCTGCTGATGGTCTTCAGACCATTAGTACATCAGTTAAAAATGTTCAAATCTCTTTTTCTGCCAACGAACTTGCGGGGATTCTAAAAATCCCAACAGGTGATGTTGACCTCATGTCTGTTGAACTTGGTGATCCAGCTGTAAACCAACTCATGTTTAAGCCCGGTTGCTCTTATCCTATGAACAACAATTCTCTCAATCCAAATGCCAAACTCATTGCTAGAATTGTTGCTCAAAACTTGATTCCTAAAACCGGTAGTTTCGATCATTTTGCTTCTGACAAGATTAATGCGGTATATATATGCCATATTTGCCAAAATAAAAGTAGCTTGGGTAAATGTTTTTATCAAAAACATGGCATCGAAGCATTTCAAATTTCTACCATTTGGCTCTTTTATCACCCTCATCCTTCAACATTTCGGTGTTGACCTCACCAATGAACATTGAATCTAAGAAGGATTTCTTTGATAAGGTTTCTCTTTCCAGGATGCAGATTTCCTATTCCTTATCTGATCCTACTCAGTCATCATCCTCTCGTTCCCGGTCTAGAGCTACTTCCTCATCTGCTTCTGATATTTGTGACCGTCTGGATCATCTTGAGACTCAGTTCTCAAGCGTTCAGAAGCAAGTCTTAACTATCCAAAGGGATGTTAGGACCATTCTTTCATATCAGCGTCAGTCTCTCGGAATTCCGGATCCCTCTTCTAGTTCCGAGTCTGATTCTGAGGAGGGCCCTGCTGATGGCTCAGGCTCTTCTGATGGTGATGGTGATGGTGATGGTGATGATTGATCTTGCAGCTTATTGGAGTTCTTTTAATTGATACCTATGTTTTTGGTGATGTTCCATTTTGAGTTATAAAACTTGATATCTATATTTTTTGTTTGAGTGTAATAACTTTATAATAGTGTGGAACTATGTGACTTTTTATGTATGGTTTGCTATCTTGTAGAACAAACTATGTTTATGCAAAACTATGTAGTTTCTAAATGCTTAAGTGATGATTTGTGATTTATTATGTTAGTTTATCTTTTCTGTGATCAATGCATGGTTGAAACAGTGTTCATATTTTGTTTGTGGAAAATAAGTTGCTCATGATGAGTTCCTTGATTTATATACTGTTTATGATTATTTTTTATGGATAGTTGTTGCTTAGCTCCTATATATGTTCAATAGATGTCATTTATTCAATTTGACAGGGGGAGCTTTTGGTATACATTTTTTTTATCTGTGCTTATATGCAGGGGGAGCATTGCTCCTATTTTTTCCTTTTTCCTTTTTGATGTTGTCAAAGGGGGAGAAAAATCCACATATGGTTTACAATTTAATTCATATTCATATATAGTGTATGTGATCATTCATGTGTGATTTATTCATGTTTGGCTTATATGTGGGTTATCAGTTTATAATTCATATTCATGTATAAATTGTTTGCCATCATCAAAAAGGGAGAGTTTGTTGACCCTATAGTTTTGATGATGATTTGTCAAACAATTTATCGCTAATATATTCTCTAGTTTTGTGTTTATGTTTCTCTTTTCAGGTATTTCAACACACGTCAATCAAGCGTTAAAGATTAAAGTTCATTTGTGTGGATTTACCTAGGTATATGTTTGGTTTACTTACATATATTGTATGATTATATCTAAGCTCAATATATGTACACTTAACAGGATTTTTGACGTTTTCTATCATAAAAATGATTTTTCATCAAACATTGTTACAATAACTTTTATCTTATGTTTACAGCTCTTTCATACTTTATTATATACATATAATACATGCACAATATATATGTACATACTTACAAGCTTTATGTCAATTTTCATGTTCACGAAAAACAGGTTTTCTGAACACTTTTCAAAAATAGGGAGTTTTCAAAAACGAAAATTGATTTTTTAAAAATTCCTTTTCAAACATGTTTATTTTATCATTTAGAAACTTTCCCCAAAGTTTCACTATTTTTGGATTTGATTTGATATTTTTAAGGAATTTTTAAAACAGCCCCAAAACCTGTCAATATGCCATATATCAGATTTCGGTCGACCGGTGCGGTCGACCACCAGTTGTATTTTTCTGAGCTCATTTGTTTTGTGCTCGCGGTCGACCGGTGCGGTCGACCGAGAAAATATCCAGAGACTTTTTCGGTCGACCGCCGCGGTCGACAGCCAGCTTTAATTTCATTCTCTGTGCTTTTGAGCTTCGCGGTCGACCGGATCGGTCGACCGCCGAACTGTCAGAACTTTAAAACGACTAGTTTTTACACCTGTTTTTAAATTGGGTTTTTGGTCTTTTACCCATGTTTTTGCTGATATATTGGGGTGCTATATATACCCCATTGCTGCTCTTCTTTAAAATATCCAAGAAATCCAAGTTTTGTGTTTAACAAAATATTAAGTGTGTTTAAGAGCTGTTTAATAGTTGATTTCATCAATCCATTTTCAAGAGAAGTTTTTCTACAACAAGAAGTGGCCTTCAAATCTTATTGGAATCATCTCCAATGTTCTTCTTGTTTGAGAAGTCTTCTAAACTCTTATATAGCTTATTATTTCATTTTCATTTCATTTAGCTATATTTATTGAGTTTCATTCACTGTTATCACACACACTTATTGAGCTTAATATTTTCGTACCATATAGTGTGGGTTGTGGGGTGTGATTTAGTGAGTGTGAGCTTCATTGTGTTCTCACTTGTTATTTGAGAACAAATCATTGTATTCAACTTTTATTTGTGAGATTCACTTGTAATACACTTGTACACCGAGAGAAGTGTGAGGCGAGAGACGGGGTTGAATCCAATAGGAGTGGCGTCGATTGACGAACCTAGGGAGAGGTTGTAATCGAGCACTTGAGGAGGAGGATACGGGCTAGGTTCCTACACTTAGTGTGTAAAGTGTGATTGCATAGTGTTTGTGTAGTGTGAGAGTTTTCGGTGGTCTTGTAAACTGAATGTGTAGAAGTTCCGGCTTCCAAACCGGATTGTGATAGTGGATATCTCGTCGAGGTGAGGAGCGGGGACGTAGGTCGTGGTGACCAAAACTCGTTAACATATCGTGTGTTTGTGTTTTGCTTAGCGTATATTTTAATTAGGATTAGATTAGCATAAGACCCTAATCACCCCCCCCCCCCCCTCTAGGGTCTACAATATCATATTAGAAAGATACCTGTATTGAACAATATGGTTCTCTTACAAAAAAATTAGAAAAATGGCAACATAATAGCATTAGGAGTTCAGCATACTAGTTGCTAACATCACGAGGGCATGTTTCTTTTCTTTAGCCCATACAAAACCCCAACGGAATCCAAATTATGTACATAATTTACTCCCAAAATTCAAGGTTCATAAAATCACAAAAGTTACTCTCAAAATTCAGGCTCAACACAACCATAAAACTTACTGGAATTATAAATAAAATGCAAAAATAAGGAGACGTTTGCTAGCCGAGCTCCCTTTCTTCTCTAATGTAGCAGAAGAGCTCTAGGCGACCTTTGCATTATTGTTGCTCATCAATCCAAATTCATCTTTGCACACCAATTAATCAAAGATGAACAAATAGAAAAAGAGAGGTAGACTAAGGAGGTACTTAAAAAAATCAATAAATTCCTTGCACTTGGAAATTTATGTAACTTTATTTCTTCATAATGTATGTATTATTGATTGAAAATTCTTTAAAAATGCAGAAAGAATTCGAATTTAACTAGATTGCAAAGTTTCTACCAATCAATTTCATAAGAAAAAATAAAATGAAAATAATTCAATAAAAAGTTTTAAGTGGAGAAGGGGTGTAGTTGAAGGTGAAATGAGGTGATGGGGTAAGGATTATTGATCACCATCTTCACCGGCCACCGCAACTCAGTCTAAGGCCAAAGTCTTCCACAATCAGGACACATCTGAGGATAAACACCCTGGTGAAAATTCCATTGCTTCCCAAGCTTGAAGAACCCTTCAATTTACCCTTTTCAGAGTTAATTAATCAACGTTAACGATCATAGAGTTCACCCTCTCCAGGCTCTCCCCTTCATTTAGCTCCAGCCTCACCAACACCATCTGTAGCTCCCTCGTCGATATGAAGCCATCCTCATCAAAGACCCCGAACGCCTCCCTCATCGCCACATCCACGTCCGCACCCCCAAGGGGCTCCCCGCCTGTGGTGTTGCTCCTGTCACCACCTCGCACAACGGGAGGGCGTCGGGGGACTGGTGGAAGGGTTGGAAGGTGTCAAAGTCGAGGCCATTGGGGACGCTCCCATCGGGGGAGGAGGAAGGGGGAGAGGTCGGATGGATCGACGGAGAGGCCGAGGCAGTGGAGGGAGAGGGAGAGCGCATAGGGGGAGATGAGACCGTCGGAGTTGTGGTCGTAGAGGTCGAAGATGCAGCGGAATGGTATTTGTTGACTTTAATTGTAAGAGTTTGTCTTCACGACAATACTCACCGAGGTGTATGAAATATTATATTCTATTAATTATAATTAAATTTTGTTTTCCTTCTCAATAATTATTTATTTAAATATTTTGCTGATTATATTATTTTTATAATTCATATGCATGCAAATTAGTTTCAATCTAATAATTTATTTTATTAGTTAAAAAGCAGAAAATTAAAAAATTGAAGGCTTTGCCGGACCTAAAGCCTAGCAGGTCGGGCCAGCGGGTCGAGTTTGGGAAGCACTTGAATCCAAACAACTGGGATCAAACTCAAACTTGTATAATTTGGTCCCAAGAAGGCCCAGCCTGTCCAACTCATTCTCTTAGCCTGAATCCAACTAGTGGCTAAGTCTAGGTGTGATGAGGTAAATGACATCTAGACTCAGATGACTAATTGCCTCTATTAAGCTTATTCTTCATAATCAACGAGAACATAATTTTTTCTTCTCCCTTACATTTGAACATGGTATCAGAGCAAGTTCTCGAATCTAAGAATCTTCAATCTTTCTTACTCCTCACTGCTGCTGCCTTGGGGACTCTCCACAAACACTCCTGCCCGTTAAATAAATTGTCGTTGCACACTGCACCTCCATCTAAGAAGGGCGTTGCCATTGTGCTTGTTCCTCTTTGGTTACTCGACGCATTACTATTTCCCTGCCTATGTACTGATTTTTTTAATTTTATTTACCTGGATATTTGGCACATGCTTATTTGGTGCTTGGAGATTTGTTGAGATCGATGGCCTAAAAATTGGTATGCTTTGTTTTCACCTACAAGTGTTTGATCTGCTGCTACTCTCGGCTATCAGAATTTTTATAGGGATATCCTTCGATTCTTCCACTCGGCTTAATTTTGTCCATTGGATCTTAATTGATCATTTGCCGTCCTCTCTCGTCTTATTGCCGGCCTCCTCTCCGGATATTGGCATTGCTTTTTATCAAAAGGGGTTGTTTGTAATTTTCATATTGACCTTGATGGATAATGCTTGTCACTACAAATTGTGGGGTAATAACATCTTTAAGTAGTTAAGCGAAAAATTAAAGTATTATGGTGGATTTATAAAATTCTCAAACTTACCGAGGTATCAAATATTTTGTGAGCGTGGCGCGAAATGATTAAAGTTGTTGGAGGTGTAATGAAACTACATTATGCTCGCTTAAGGTCTTGCTGATTGATGTGTTTTGATAGATTTGACGGATGGGGAGGAATGAAGGTCTGAGTTAAGGGCCTGTTTGTTTGCCCCAAAAAAAGGGGAAATCAAAGAAATGGAAAACTATTAAATCAAAGAATTGTTTTGGGAGTGTTTGGTTTGCTAAAAAAAAAAAGAAATCAAAGAAATGGAGATGAGTTGTCACCTTATTATAGGATGATGTGAGTGATTTTTTAAGAAAACTTGTTTTGATGTTGTTTGGTTGGCGAAAAAAATAAGGAAATGAATTATAAGAAACCAATTTCTTAAAAAAGTTTGTTTGGTTCTTTCTTAAAAATAAGAAAATAGATGAGATGAGATGAGTTGTCATTATATTATTGGATGATGTGACCCACACTTAAGGAAATTGTTTTCCTAGCTTTTTGGGAGGAAAACAAAGAAATGAAATGTTAATGAGATGAGATGAGTTGTCACAATCTTATAATTGTATGATGTGAGTGATTTTTAAATATGAGATGAGATGAGTTGAGTGATGTTGTTGATGAAAATAATATTTTATTAGATGTGGTGGATGTGATGGATGAGTTGTTGGATGAAAATAATATTTTATTAGATGTGGTGGATGAGTTGTTGGATAAAAATAATATTTTATTAGATGTTGTGGGTGAGTTTTAGGGATGGAAATGTGTGAAATTGTACTTTTTGAGATTTCTTGCTTTTCATTTCCATTTTTCGGTTTTTTGGGAAATAACCAAACAGGCCCTAAACGGATCTATCCCTCATAAATAATGAGAAATTGGTAAACCACTTGTAATAATAACTGCATAAAGGACTAACACATGGATAAAAAATTGTCATGTTTCTCCCATCCTATATTTAATTAAGCATCATCATCAAACTAAAACTATCCATGATAAGAAAATTATGATAATAAGATATTTGATAATCTTTATAATCAATTTATAATTATCCATAATCTAAAAAATATCAAATAATCTACAATAATCCATAGATTTTAAAATTTATCACGCGCCCCTCCTTAAAATTTTTTAAGGGATTTTGTTGACATACACTGCAAATTAATCATCGTAAATGCTTCCCAAGCCTTGATATTAGTTAGTCACTTAAGTCTGCCCCATTTCTTTGTTGAGATCTCACCAAGTGAAATTTGAAAATGTCTAAAATACGAGATGCTTATATAGAGAGGATACAAGATTACGTTACAGGCTATTCTGAACGGAGCGGTCAGAAGCGCAATCTAAACTGCTCAAATTTAAATGACATTAATTGGAACATCTTATTATGTTTGTACGTAAACTTATCCTTCCTCAGCTCTCTGGCAACAAATTAAAGTTTGAATCTCATTCAATTTTTTAGGTTCAACTCTTTGAGTGGCCCTTGGAATATCTTCTCCCTCCGCGGTCTGAGTACAAAAGGAAATAAGAAATAATCAAAATTCAAAAATCAAAGGCAAAAATAAAATAGATAATAAATAAGTTAAAGTAAAAGAATAGAGATATGATTAGTTCTGCTATAAACATTTTATAGAATGAGGGGGGAAAAAGACCTTTCCAGTGAATTCTTTGTGAATGATACACTGTGCCAAACAATTTCCCACGCAACCAACTGTTGAAAATTTCAGTCGGCAAGCTAGAAAACATGCTTTATAGCAAGAACCAAAGCTAGCAGAGCTCGGTGCAAATAGGGAGAAGATGACGATTGCGACGATTAATGTTGCCTTCATTTTCTTTGCGGCCTCCATAATCTTTCTACTAAAAAATTTTCACAACCTGAAATCTGATGCTTGGAGAGTAGGACGCATGAAGTTAATTTATAGGTGAATGGGGGAGGCTGAAGAAATATGTAAGGTTGGAAGGAATTCCTTTTTATTTCTAATACATGAATTCTGTACAAAACGTTCATGTGTATATAACAATGATTCCTAAAGCTAGCAGGGAGATATTAGGTAAGTCCTAAACGTGGTAGGCTGGTAGTGAGGTAATTAGGTAAAGTCTAGGTAATTAGGTAAGTCCTAAATCTGGCAGGATATCTCCTAATTATGAATAACCAAATATATACAAATAAACACTCCCCCTCAAGTTGGCGCATGTATATCGTAGATGCCCAACTTGCCTAGTAAAAAATTAAAATTGTGGCCTCACTAACGCCTTTGTAAAAGTATCCGCTGGTTGGAATTGAGAACATAAATGAGCTGTAACAATGTTTCTTGTTTGAATCTGCTCACGAATATAGTGACGGTCAATTTCAATATGGTTGGTCTGCCTATGAAAAACTGGGTTAGCCGCAATGAGGATAGCAGATTGATTGTCACAGAATAACTCCATCGGTTCACGATGGACCACCAAAAGAGAAGTCAATAAAGACTTCAGCCATACAAGCTCGCTAGCCGTAGATGCCATGGCTCGATATTCAGCCTCTGTCGATGATCTCGAGACCGTGCTTTGCTTCTTTGTTTTTGTTACGCCCCTGGTTTCAATAAGGTTGCAGTCCAAGGTGAAACTTAAAATGTCAAACCTGCTATTTACTACACCGTTCAATAGCATATTTTACCATCACAATTACTATCTATCTAGTTGAATCAATAACAGGTGTAGGTACAAAACAGGCTAGAGAAAATATACATAAGAAATACTAAACGATAGATAGTCTGAAGAAATCATCACCATTGAAATAAATAGACCAATCTCTGAGAAAAATAACATCTGACTGAATACAAGTGTCTTGACATAGAAAATCAAATAAAATGACATTTTGGCACATGACCTTTACAAAACTAGAATAATAACTCAAATGTTCATAAATACATCTACTGTGGAGTTTTGACATAAACTACTAACAATATAGATAAATAACTGCTAGAGTAACTCCATCAACCTTTGGCTCTCTGTGCACCTGTCTCGTTACCTGAAAGAGGGGAAAAAACGAGCGTCAAGCGCTAGCGAGTAACATCTCAACCAACCCCAGGGGGACGGGCTAGAAGAATATGAAAAATAGCTGTTAATACATATAGATAGTCAATCATCTACTCCGAAATAAAATGAAGGTTTGATATTTAGAAATTTACAACACGAGCATATGTATGTCTCCCGTTAGCTCAAATTGTAAATAGCTAAATACCAAATAAAAAAAAGTACAATGTGGAGCAATAAAGAAATATAGTTCCATCTCCAACCATAATATCAATGACCTGTCAGATGTCAAATACGTGCCCAACTCATGGACTGAAATAGGTAAATGTCCAATACATGAACTGCAAAAGCTTAAAGTCCAACACGAGGACTGTAATGGATTATAGTCCAACCCGATGACTTCAATGGATTATAGTCCAACACGAGGACTTTTCAATGGATTATAGTCCAACATGAGGAGTTCAATGGATTATAGTCCAACACGAGGACTTCAACATGAAAGTAATATAAAAAAATTAGCATATTTACTATTCACTCTCGTGCCTCGGTGAGTAAATCTAAAAATCGTATCCGTAGTCAACTCATATACACAAATCCCAGTGTATTATAATCCCATATAACCTAGGTGTCTCGCCAGCCACACAAACTTATGCAATAACATGAACGTGCAGAAATTTCCTAGCAGTCGACCGCGAAGAGATAGAAACCTTTCCTACAGATTTCTACTCCTCGAGGTTGATTCAAAAGCTATTATATGACGATTCTATATACTACAAATCCTATATATGTGATTTAGCATTTCAAGAATATGTAAAAGAAAAATACAATCTAATCACTATAGACAAAAAGAAACCTTTTTAAACACATGTATGCATGTCGACACATTTAAAAACAATTATCTTTCTTTCAAAACTCTTTCTAGAAAAATTTTTAGAACTAGTTCTGCATTAAGATATTTTTGTATGATCTTTATTAACTGAAAACTTGTTCTTTTTGCAACATACAACATAAAGATCTATCTTTATACATAAAATAGCATTTTAGGCTCATAAAACACAGGAAAACTTTATTAAAAACGCCTAAAACATAGGTATAGGATTGGGCGAGATGAAACTCGCCTAAGGGGTGTTGATGAACTCCAAAACATGAGTGAGAACGATCCTCCTTTGCTGAACAACGATTGATCTCGCGTAAGCTCCTCCAAAATCCTCCAAGAATCACCAAAGAAAGGGGGTTTAGGGTTTAAGAGAGAGAGGAGGGGGCTGAGGCTATTAGGGATTAAAAGAGGGTTCTGAGAGCTTTAAAATGGATATATATACTTAGGTATACTTCCGTGTTCACTATAAACAAAATCAACCCAAAACAGAGACAATCCTGACGTCTGCACGCCCAGTGGTCGACTGAAAAGAAACATGCACACAGGTTGGGATTCGGTATATTGGCCATAGCTTTCTCATATGAACTTAGAATAAGGTGATTTAAGATTTGCTGGAAATCTATTGACGATACCTACAACTTTTATCTTTTACACTATGTCAGATTCTAACTACATTAGTGCATAAAATATAGAAACTCATAACTGGACATAAATCTCGAATTGGTCCAAATATAGACGAAAAACCCGGTTCATCAAATCTATGAATACCACGGGTGTATTGGTCAACCCAAATGGCATGGACAAAAACTCGAAGGACCCATATTGAGTCAGAAAGGTAGTCTTAAGAATATCCATCTCCCGAACCCGTAGCTAATGATAACCAGAACGAAGATAAATCTTTGAGAAATACTGCGCTCCCTATAGCTGATCAAACAAGTCATCAATCCGAGGCAAATGATATCTTTTCTGGATAGTGACTTTGTTCAACTCACAATAATTGATACATAATCACATACTACCATCCTTCTTCTTCACGAAGAGGACCGACACTCCCCATGGAGAATGACTCTGACGAATAAAGCCCTGAGCTGACAACTCATCAAACTGGGTTTGTAGTTCCCTCATCTCAGTAGGTACCTTGAGGTAGGGTACTCGGGATATCGGGGTTGCGCCCGGCTACAACTCAATACAAAACTTAACCTCTCTCATAGGAGGCAAGCCAGTTATGTCCTGAAAGACATCCTGATAATCTGAGACAACTCTAGTCTCACATATATCAACACTCTGATCCTGGAGCATCACCTCCTCGATGTATGCCAGTAATGACTCCGCATACTGGTTCCCCTAAGAGGTTGCCATAACTAACTCAGACCCATAGGGCGCTCGCAAATTGACTATTTTTGTAAAATAGTCGATACTGACGTGGTAGGAAGATAACCAATCCATATCAAGAATAACATCTAACTCTGACATGCGCAACACTATCAGATCAACAACAAACTCAGACTCATCTAAACTGATAATACACCTCCTACAAATGCTCTCTAAGAGCGATATCTCACCTAGAGGGGTGGAAACTGATAAAGGAATGCTCAGAGGCTAAGCTACAAGCTAAAGTCTAATCATAAATGCATAACATATGAAAAAATGTGAAGCCCCTGAATCAAAAAGAATATGAGCTGGAAAGGAGTTCACGAGGAACATACCTTCCACTACAGCCCCGTTCGCACCATGATCACGAGGGATTACCACACAGACTCTGCCGGTGGCTGGAGGCTGCTCTGCTGTTGGAAGTGGAGTATATTAGACTACCTGTCCCTGAGGGACCTCCTGAACTGCGTGAACATGTCCCTTAATTATCAGAACTACTAGCGCTGTCTCGAGTCTGATCTGCTAGCCCTGACCTCGGCCCTGAAATCGGTTCTACTACTGATTTTTCCCTTTCCCTTGCTGGGCTCCTGCTGGTGCACTGAAACAGTCTGATGCTCTGTGGCCAATACCTGGCTAGGGCTAAGTCATGCTAGAAACATCTGTACCTAGCGTTCTCCAGTCTATCACATGCATATAAAGTGAAGTAGGCTCATAAATCTGCTCTCAAAATCAGCTACTGACATGTCTCCCTTTCACATGCATATAAAGTGAAGTAGGCTCATAAATCTGCTCTCAAAATCAGCTACTGACATGTCTCCCTTCGTCAATCTGGACAACTCAAGTGCTTTCCTGACCCCTGCCGCGGAAGAGATATACTGCTCATCGAAAAAATAGACAAAGTCCTCCCAGGTGAGGGTCATCCTCTGTTCTGGGGTAAACTGTAGCTGGTACTATCTCCCTGCATCCCCATTAAGACTATAGGATGCTAGCCTCTGCTTCTGAACTGAAGTCATTAAGTATCTTAAGGGTGTTACCCACATCTTCCTTCCACTTATGTGCCACAAAAGAATCTGATAATCCCTAAAACTCCGATACCCTCATATTTTGGCATCTCTCCACTAAGCGGAGCCAAGCCTCCTGCTCTATGATTCTATCAGCAACTGCCTGTGGGGTGGGTACGAGTGTGTCTTTTGGGAAATTTTTTGGAACAGGAATAACTGGTATCACCGGTGGTGGAACTACTGGTGGTGGTGTGATGTGATTCGTCACAAGCCCCTCAATGCTGCCATCCTAGCGGAAATAGGAGCCATCAGGTCTATCAAATACCGTGGAGCCTACTGCGGCTTGGATGGAGCCTGCTGCGGCTCTGGTGGAGCTTGTTATTGCTCTGCCTGATCAGCTCTCCGGGTACAAGGTCTACCACGTTCGACCATCTAAGCATATAGAAGAAAGTTTATAAGTCCTCGAACGAGACATATATGGAATTTGTAAAGATAAGAAATTCGTATCATATATCATTCACGCAAATACTTTTAGTATCAATGAATACTAGTCTCACAAAAAAAATATTCATAATTTTTGAATACACGTATATAACGTCCTCACTCATTCTAGAAGTTTCTAGCGGACTCTATACATGAATCTTAAGAAACTCTACTTAAACTCCACGACTCAACACAGGATGATCCTAAGGATACTGGAACTAGAGCTCTGATACCAACTGTGACACCCCTGATTTTAACAAGGCTACAGTCTAAGGTGAAACCAAGAATGTCAAACCTGTCATGCACTGTACCGTGCAATAGCATATTTTACCATCACAATTACTATCTATCTAGTAGAATCAACAATAGGTGTAGGTACAAAACAGGCTAGAGAAAATATACAGAAGAAATACTAAACGATAGGCATTCTGAAGAAATCATCACCACTGAAATAAATAGACCAATTTCTGAGAGAAATAACATCTGACTGAATACAAGTGTCTCGACATAGGAAATCAAATGAAATAACATTTAGGCACATCGCCTTTACAAAACTAGAATAATAACTCAAATGTTCATAAACACATCTACTGTGGAGTTCTGACATAAACTACTAACAATATAGATAAATAACTGCTAGAATAACTCTATCAACCTACGACTCTTTGTGCACCTGGCTCATTACCTAAAAGAGGGGAAACAATGAGCGTTAAGCGCTAGCGAGTAATATCTCAACTAACTCCAGGGGGAAGGGCTAGAAGAATAAGAAAAATAGCTGTTAATATATATAGATAGTCAATCATCTACTCCGAAATAAAATGGAGGTTTGATATTTAGAAATTTACAACACGAGCATAGGTATGTCTCCTATTAGCTCAAATTATAAATAGCTAAAGACCAAATCCAAAAAAACTACAATGTGGAGCAATAAAGAAATATAGCTCCATCTCTACTCAAAGTCGACACGTTTGAAAACAATTATCTTTCTTTCAAAACTCTTGTTAGGAAAATTTTTAGATCTAGATCTGCATTAAGAAATTCATGGGTGATCTTTATTAACTAAAAATTATTCTTTTACAACATACAATATAAATATCTATCTTTATACATAAAATAACATTTTAGGCTCATAAAACATAGGAAAACTTTATTAAAAACGTCTAAAACATAGGTGTAGGATTGGGCAAGATGAAACTCGCCTGAGGGGTGTTGATGAACTCCCAAAAACGAGTGAGAATGATCCTACTTCGTTTAACACCGATGGATCTCGCATCAGCTCCTCCAAAATCCTCCAAGAATCGCCAAAGAAAGGGGGTTTAGGGTTTGAGAGGGAGAGAGGATGGGGCTACGGCTATTAGGGTTTAAAAGAGGGTTCTGAGAGCTTGAAAATAGATATATATACTTTGGTATACTCCTGGATTCAGTATAAATAAAATCAACCCAAAACAGAGACAATCCTGGCGTCTGCACGCCCAGCGGTCGACTAAAAAGAAACCTGCACACAGGCTGAGGTTCAGTATATTAGCCATAACTTTCTCGTCTGACCTCCAAATAAGATGATATAAGATTTGTTGGAAAGATATTGAAGAGATCTACAACTTTTATCGTTTGTACTTTCTCAGATTCTAAATGAATAAGTGCATAAAATATAAAAACTTATAACTAGATATAAATCTCAGATTTCTCTTTTGGCCTTTGTGCATGTCTTGCACATATGCACTCATATATTCATAAATATATATTGAATTGATCTCAAATAAATTCTTATCATATTCAAACATCAAAATATATTATTTTTTTACCATATAACATATATATATACATATTTATCATAAAATATTCAAAATTTTAGGGTTTTACAATTTTCTACGACATCGGTGACTGATCTTCGCGTAATAGGACAACTCACCCAATCTGAATCACAATATGCATGCAATTTTATGTATTAGACTGGGTTAACCCTTCAAATAACAAAATTAATATACAGGTTAGTTAAGCCTCAAACAGAATGGTTGACGATTACTTCTGAGGAGGCGGAATAAGAGACTGAATGAAATTTGTTCTGCCTCGTTAGCAAGGGCATGCATGGTAATTAAACTAAAGTAGGAAGAAGAACCTCCTATGTTAACAGTAGTAATTAGGAAATATATGGTTATTTTCATCCTATTTATTAGAAAAAATATGATATGCAAAATTTAATTGAAAGAAATTAGTTTATTTAATATAATAAATCTAAATATATACTGATGTCAATGAATGAGTTTATACTAATCAATAAAGCTTCGGAGAGAGAACCTCAATCACTATTCACCTACTCTAATAAATAGGCTCAATCTCCGAGGTGTGATGTAGGGGCCAGATTTGGCCACCTTACTACCAAGCTCAATGAAATAACTTGGTACAAAGGTTCTTCATATTTCTCGTATATTGGAGACGGTAAAAAAATACCTTTGTAAGCTTGCAAGAAATTCGCCTATAAGGAGAAGCAGCCCATACAATTCGCCAGCACGGGCCTGAGCCGCGTGGTCATCAAACGTGCTCGTACCTATTTAGTCCCAAGTTCGCCTGAATGATCGGCTCGCCCGCACGAGTTAAGATCGACTAAAATAATGGAAATTCGCCTTTTTACATAACTCGCCTGACCGAGTCTAAAGTCGAATCTGCTGGTAAACCTCAAGGTCGTCAGTACAGCTGGGTATCCGCTACCCCATGTGCCTGGGTGGGCTTTCCCACCTCTCCTGACCTGAAAGGAGAAGGCACAGTACTCCAGGCCTGTCGAGTGGTCGCTCACAGTACGAGTGAGCGGGCAAGTGTCAAGTTAACCTGAACATTCATAAATGCAGCTCACCTCGTCCGTCCGAGTCAAGAGCTGGATCCGCTGGCATTCTGCAAACTGTCCAAACCCACTTGAGTACTGGGCACCCGCTTTCTCACCTCTCATGACCTGAGAGGAGAGAGCACAGTACTCCAGGCCCATCGAGTGGCCGTTCACAGTATGAGTGATCAGACAGACGCTAAATCAACCTGAGCACTCATAAATGCAACTCATCTCACTGGTCCAAGTCAAGAGCTGGATTCGCCGACGCACAGTAAGCTAGCCAAATCCACTCGAGTAGTGGGCAGTCGCTGTCTCACATACGAGGATAGGCCTTCCCACTCCTACGTGACATGATCCACTCGAGTAGTGGGCAGTCGCTGTCTCACATACGAGGATAGGCCTTCCCACTCCTACGTGACATGATGTCACCTCGAATGACTGTTCGCAGTACAGAAGGGCGGCATGACATCTCTCAATAGTACATGGTCATATCCCATGATTCAAGGAGTGGCTACGTGGTCCCTCCGCCATTTAAGAACTTCTTCCAGCCACGAAGGAGAGGTTCAGAACTTCTTCCAGCCACGAAGAAGGAGTTCAGCTTTTCTTCTAAGTCACGAAGAAGAGATTCAGCTATTTTAGCCATTCACCAACTTGCTTATAGTTGAATCAGGTAACTGAACCATTAGCTCTCGATCCTCAATCGGGTCGACGACAAGCTCTTTGTATAATCTTTGCACTGTAGCATATCCTCCCAGTTTCGGGCCCTGATCGCCGTCGAACTTGGAGACTCTAACTCCATCAACCTGAGCCTCTACTGCATACTGAAGCTCTCCAGCAACCTCGGTCGAACTGTCTAAGGGAAGCAGACTCGGCACGAGCATTGAGCGAAGCATCCTGTAGCTATCGAAAGTCTCCACATTAAACAAGGAGGGAATTCCCTCCACTTCTGTTGTAATTTCGATTGATTAGTTTATAATAAGCTATTCTTATCAATACAAACGAAGTTCCCTATTTTTGGGAGATCAAAATTTACACCTACAGAAGATGGCGACCACAGTGGGAGAAGCTGTTTCGTCAACCGAAATGGTGGTATCTCAGTTCGACGAAGTTGCTGTCGGGACGACTGTGGAGTCCCTAGAAATCGAGTTCGACCAAGCCAAGTATGAGAAGTACTTGTCTTCCTCCTCCTCTGGTGGTGATGCATCCCACAAACACTAGCGAGTCGTGCACAGAGGTCGACCTTAAATGGTCAAAGCCTCCGCGCCTGAGGGTTCTACCCGAGTCTCGTCAGGGGAACCTACCCCCTCAAAGTTGATCAGAGGTCGAGAGCAAGGGACAAGAGCCTGCCAGATGGGTCGCCAAGCGGCCCTCGCAGACACCTGTCTCGGAGGAAATATCGGTTCACTCCGGCACAAACCATACTGACGAAGCCCACGCGGGCATTCTTCTCTCTAGAAGAGCTCGCCAACGGCAGCGGCAGACACTCGCTAGAACGGAGGCCCGAGCCTTCGTCTCATACGACGGCCTAAACTATTACACATGCTCGAAGAATATTGGTCGAGAGGACAACTCGCCCGATGCTGGGAAGCTCTCCAAATCAGGAGTACCGACCAGGAGGGACGGGGCCACCCGCTCAGGTGGACTTCACTTCTCAGGTTATATCCCTGATACGAATAAACCACCCTGAACGAGCGAATCCCCGAGAGCTGGCGAGCCTCGTCATGTCCCTTTGGCAGATAAACGTAGAGGCAAAGCAGTAGGCGACGCCTTGCAAACCCGCCCGCACAAGCGAAGGGTTGAAACTTGCCTACATACTGGAATTCGTCCAAATGCGAAAACTCGCCTGTCAAGGCGAGATCGCCTAAAACGCTCCACTCAGCGTGCGCCAGAGAGTGCATCCAAAGCCCTCTCGTGCGATCACCCGGGCGATCCTTCTAATGCTGGGGGTTGTCGCCAACCGCCCATCGAAGACCTCCAGGGATACCTAACTCGCAAACGCACCATACATGAGGTGAATCCTCAGTGCTACTACGAAAGGCTCATCCAAACGGTACTCGCCGACTACCAATGTATGGGAACGGCAAAGCCTTTAGTGTTCGAGAGACTTTCTTGACAGCCTTCTCGGCCAAGGCCCTCCCGTCGAAAGCGTGGTCACCAAAAAAGACACACCGCTGATGACCTCGAACTTCTGTCTGTTACAATCAACATGACGGACAGGGGTAAGGCAGTACTTTCCGACTCTCCAGATTCGGACTCCGTCCTGGGGCCTAATCCTCGGCTTGTTCAACATGGACAAAATGGCATATACCAGCGTACCCGTTGTCGAAGGGGGGTAAGCATCAGGTTCAATTACTCCACCTTAGCACCTCCCTCCTACGGCGAAGACGAGGTTCACTCGGCGGCGGCCACGTCTCAAACCTCGCGCTCAAGTCGGGACGCACTAGCAAGGGTGCACATGACTGAACTCGCCCATGAACAAACGGTGGTCCAGAAGCTCGAAGAGCAACAGGCGATCATTGATTCCCTAAGGGAGATGATGGAACAACTTCTGAACAAGAAGAAGAAGAAGAAGAAGAGAACCCAGCGTACTTTACCCCGGCGAACAGGAAATAAGCTTCTGAACAAGAAGAAGAAGAAGAAGAAGAGAACCCAGCGTACTTTACCCCGGCGAACAGGAAATAAGAAGTGGATGCCTCCCCATCGTCCAGCAACTGAGACGGAAGATAACAGTAATCCATAATTCGATTACTCTTCCAAGACATCGATAAGGACGTCGTATACTGGGGGTAGCACCCACGACAAGAGGTTCGACGAGTTCTAAAACCAACTCAACGCCCTCAAGCTTCAGCAGAACATTGTTTGCGGTGAAAGTTGCTGTTTTCATTGCTATCGAATCTATTACAACTTTAGTCGTTACAATGAACTCGAATGAAATAAAAAGTTCATCTTTTTATAAGATCTCCTTACACAATGAAAATAAAACAAGTTTACAACTTTATCAAACAAACGCAGAGATCGTTCATCGGTCTTCTGCTTGCGACACCCCTGGGGTGTCTCGGAAAATCCGAGACACCCCTGGGGTGTCTCAGAAAATCCAAGACACCCCTGGGGTGTCTCACATTGACTGAGACGCTCCGCTGAGGTGCATTCGTCCGCTTCCGCTGTAAATTCTTCGTCCGAACTCGGATTTGAGTGATTCGAAGTGCGTTGGAAGTTTGACGAAGAGTTCTATCAGCTCCGATGGTTGGATTATCTGTAGGATGAACGAGACACAAAGGGTGTTGTTCTTTTTGTAAACATCGCGGGGCTCTTGATTAGCCCGTGCCTTCGTTATTCTGTCGGCTCACGTAGTTTGTCGATTCACTTCAAGCGTTCACCGACGTCAATCGAACTCCTGTGAACCAGATAGTGATGTTCATTGTCGTTCCTTAACACAGAGCTGTTCGTGGAGACCTATAGGCAATTTTCGATGCCTACGGGGTGTCTCACAAAACCCAGGACACCCCTGGGGTGTCTCGAAAAACCCAGGACACCCCTGGGGTGTCTCAAAAAACCCAGGACACCCCTGGGGTGTCTCGGAAAATCCGAGACACCCCTGGGGTGTCTCAGAAAATCCAAGACACCCCATTGGACTCCTGTGGATCGGATAGTGACGTTCATCGTCGTTCCTTAATACTGAGCTGTTCGTGGAGACCTATAGGCAATTTTCGATGCCTACAGATACCCCCTCCAAAGCGTTCCAGACTCGTTTCTTTTATAGAAGAGGCTGGAATACTTTGGACGTGATTTATCCAGCCTTCAGTCGGCATAAAGGACCCGTAGTTAGCTTCAACTCTTGGCTCCTTCGATCTTCGGTCTATTCGATGCTTTGACAAATAACCGAAGTTCTTCCGGCGCTGCGTTTATCGCCTGGCCGTCGTCGGAGTCTCGAGTCTACAGCTGATGAATTGAGTTTGGCTCGTGTCATTGAGTTGACTTTGAACTGACTACCTCCATCATATTGTGTTGACTTAGGGTTTCAGATCACCGTATGTTGACTTCTTGTCGCAACGCATTGACTGGCGTTGACCTAGGGTTACGCGTTGACCGGCGTTGACCCTAGGGTTTCGAGCGTCGAATGTTGACTTTTTGTCACAACGCGTTAAATGGCGTTGACCTAGGGTTACGCGTTGACCGGCATTTACTCTAGAGTTTCGAACGTCGAACGTTGACTTTCTGTCGCAACGCGTTGAATGGCGTTGACCTAGGGTTACACGTTGACCAGCATTGACCCTAGGGTTTCGAATGTCGCAACGTTGACTTTTTTGTCACAACGCGTTGACTGGCGTTGACCTAAGGTTATGCGTTGACCGGCGTTAACCCTAGGGTTTCGAACGTCGAACGTTGACTTTTTGGGTCGCAACGCGTTGACTGGCGTTGACCTAAGGTTATGCGTTGACTGGCGTTAACCCTAGGGTTTCGAACGTCAAACATTGACTTTTTTGTCATAACGCGTTGATTGGCGTTGACCTAAGGTTATGCGTTGACCGGCGTTAACCCTAGGGTTTCGAACGTCAAACGTTGACTTTTTTGTCGCAACGCGTTGACTGGCGTTAACCTAGGGTTACGCGTTGACCGGCGTTAACCCTAGGGTTTCGAACGTCGAACGTTGACTTTTTTGTCGCAACGCGTTGACTGGCGTTGACCTAGGGTTACGCGTTAACCGGCGTTGACCCTAGGGTTTTGAACGCTAGGGTTTCGAACGTTGAACGTTGACTTTTTGGTCGCGACGCGTTGACTGGCGTTGACCTAAGGTTATGTGTTGACCGGCATTAACCCTAGGGTTTCGAACGTCGAACGTTGACACAGTTTATACTCGTACGTTTACTGGAGTATACACAGTTTAAGCTCTTAAGGTATTGGAGCACAACGGTCCCAAGTGTCGGAGCTGCAGGACCAACTGTTAAAGCTGATTCATCTGCATGTATAGATCTTATCCTGAAGTTGTTGGATGCTCAAGTCACGAGACCAACTAATGGAGCTGGTGCGTCAATGACTTGCATTTATAGAATTTTTGGCAAATCCTCAGCCATCAACGGGTTTGATGGGCCTTTACCGACTACCGTTTGAGTCGGGCTTGCATGCGGATTGTTTAAGTCCGTTCCACATGTGACGTTAAGCTAAAAGAGTTAACCCTTTTAGTGCTATGATATTGAATACGTAGACTTCGTCTTTCTCACGGGAATAGACTACCCGGCAACGCGTGTTAGGCGCTGACTTATCCTTACTTAGGATTCAGGATAAAAGTCCACATACTCGGATTCTGGTGTCTTCTTCAATCGGTAAAAGACTAAACCGGCAACGCGTGTTAGGCGTTGGCTTATCCCTGCTTAGGCTTCGGGATAAAATTTCCCGTGCGTGTGAGGCACGGATTATGGTGTTATTAATAATAACCTGCCACAATGTTGAATATATGGTCTTTTGTCTTTTTTACGGTCAAAGACTAACCAGCAATGCGTGTTAGACATAGACTTTGGGATTTTTGGCAAACCCCCAGCCATCAACGGGTTTGATGTGCCTTTACCGATTACCGTTTGAATCGGGCTAGCATGTGAATTATTAGAACCCGTCTCGCATGTAACATTGTGCTAAGAAAGTCGCTTTTCTCGGACTTGATGCTATGATTTTGAACACATAGACTTAACCATTTCTTATAGGGAAAAGGTACCCTGCGCCGCGTATTAGACGACGACTTATCCCTTCTTAGGCTTCGGGATAAAATTCCCCAGGCTTAGACCCTGGTGTCTTTTTCAATCGGCGAAAGACTAAACCGGCAATGCGTGTTAGGCGTTGGCTTATCCCTGCTTAGGCTTCGGGATAAAATTCCCCATGCATAAAAGGCATGGATTTTTGTTGCTACGATGCTGAATACGTAGACTCGGTCGTTTTTACGGGAACGAACCACCCAGCAACGCAGGTTAAGCGCTGACTTATCCCTACTTAGGCTTCGGGATAAAATACCCCAGACTAGATTCTGGGGTCTTTTTTAATCGGTGAAAGACTAAACCGGCAACGCGTGTTAGGCGTTGGCTTATCCCTGCTTAGGCTTCGGGATAAAATTCCCCATGCATAAAAGGCATGGATTTTGGGAGTTGAAAAAGGTGGTGTCTTCTCTTGGGGCAAAGACGAACCCGAAATGGGAAAGGAAGAATTTTATATTCTATCTCCTAACACTGAGGAAGAAGAATTTTATATTCTATCTTTAGCTGGAAAGGAGACTCGAGGTGGGATCTCCACTC
>NC_033796.1:105156830-105207947 GCF_001876935.1 Asparagus officinalis
TGAGTCCCTTGTGATCAAATTCGAGGGGTACTTACAATCGTCCTCTTCTCGCGGCAATACATCTCACGATGGCTGCAGAGTCGTGCGGGTGGCCCTGCCCCAAGAGGCTGAGGCAACCAAGCCTGAGGGATCTACCCAAGCCAAGGTAGGGGGTTCTTTTCCCCCCAAACTAGTTGAGGCCGAGCTGAGATTCGAGAATACGGGTCTAGGAGCTACTGAGTGGGTCGATGAACGATCCTCGCATACCCCTGTGCAAAAGGAATCAGCCATTCGTGTCGACGCAGACTACGCCTCCGTCGTCGACATGAACGCTCCTCGTTCAAAAAGATCCAAACAGCGGCGACGAAAAGCTCTCGCTCGTCTCGAGGCACAATCCCTCATCCCCCACGACAGCCTGAATTATTATTCAGGCTTGAGGCGAATCAACCTCTTGAGCCAGGTTCCCATTTTTGGCGAACCGCTCGAATCGGGCGAGCCTAGCAGTTTAGGCGAACCCATCTCTTTGAGCCAGGTTCCCAGCTTCGGCGAACCGCTCAAATCAGGCGAGCCTAACGGTTTAGGCGAGCCCCACTTCTTGAGCCAGGTTCCCGGTTATGGCGAACCGCTCAAATCAGGCGAGCCTAACGGTTTAGGCGAGCCCCACTTCTTGAGCCAGGTTCCCGGTTATGGCGAACCGCTCAAATCAGGCGAGCCTAACGGCTTAGGCAAGCCTAATCTCTTGAGCCAGGTTCCCAGTTTTGGCGAACCGCTCAAATCGGGCGAGCCTAGCAGTTTAAGCGAGCCCCACTCTGTGAGAAAGGTGCTCAATTTTGGCGAACCAAGGGCACCCGGCGAACTCTGCAGTTTAAGAGGGCTTCGTCAAACATGCGAACTTCACCAAGCTCGCCTGACGGCCCAAGTTTGCCAGAAAGGCGAAGCAACATCTCGCCAGACAGGCGCAGGCACACTGTACCAATCTCGCCTGACGGGTGAACCTCGCCAGCCTGAACCTCGCCAACACGCTCACGCTCAAATAGGGGTGGCCACCCCGTTTGCCGGCGCGGGTCTGACGTCCGTCTCTGACAACGACGACGACGATTGCTCGGCAACAGCAACGTCGCAGACTTCAAGCTCAATTCGAGGCAGGCACGTGAGTGTGCACATGACCGAAGTCCCTGATGAGATATCCAGAAGGCTCGACGAGCAACAAGCAACCATCGACTCCCTGAAGGAGATGTTGGAGCAGCTCCTGAGCGAGAAGAAGAGGAAGAGAGAGAGGACTTCGCGGGCTTCGCATAAATCCTTGAAGCACAAAGAGCGGGTGCCTACTCCTTCTCACTCCTCATCCGAGTCATCTAGAGGAGCGTCATCTTCGGGCCATAACCCAAGAGACAAGAGGTTTGACGATCTCCAAAGTCAACTCGACGCCTTGAAGCTCCAGAAGCATGCGAACAAGCTGGGGGTTGTCAGACCGTATCCAATTGAATGGGATGCGGTCTCCTACCCGGCAAAGTTCGAGCCGCTGGACCTCCTGCAGTTCAATGGAAAGGGTTCTCCTACCCAGCACATCTACTACTTCCAGGCGCAAACTGGACACATAGTGGGAAACGATCCCATTATGACTCGACTGTTCATTGGTACCCTCAAGGGGGTCGCTTTTGAATGGTTTCGCAGATTGGAGCCTGGGTCCATCACCTGCTGGAAGGACATGGAAAGGCTCTTCGTGGCCAGATTCTTCGACGATGACACAGAAGTATCTATGGCCACCCTGCTAACTGTGAAGCAGAGGAAGACAGAGTCTGTAAGCAGCTTTGTCAAGAGATTCAGAAACCGATCGTTGCATTCCCGCGATCGAGTTTCCGAGGCCACGCTCATCGAGATGTGCCGGAACAATCTCTCCATCAGCGTTCTGTCCAATATGGGCGCTGTTGAAGCTCGCTCATGGAAAGACTTACTCCGCCAAGGAGAACAAGTCGAGAGCATGCTCAAGCATATGGGTGACGAAGACCCGCATGAATTTCGAGGGGATGATGACCAAGACACCTTGGTAGTGGAGACCGATCCCTCATATCCTCCAAATTTCCCCCGATGATCCTCTTCAATAGGACGGCGGGCCCACATAGTCGCTCTAATCACGATAATCTTGTCAAGTTAACACTACACCTCTGACAATCTCCCGTCGATCCTCTTCAATAGGACGACGGGCCTGCAAAGCTATCACTCCAACTGGTGCATGAGTTTAAACTGCTCCCTTACCACTCCGACAAGTACACGAGTATAAACTGCTTCTTCTGATCCTCCAACTGGTATAAGAGGTTAAACTATTCCCTTCACTTCCACTTCTTGAGCCAGGTTCCCAGTACGGGCGAACCGCTCAAATCAGGCGAGCCTAACAGTTTAGGCGAGCTCCATCTCTTTGAGCCAGGTTCCCAGTTTCGGCGAACCGCTCAAATCAGGCGAGCTTAACAGTTTAGGCGAGCCCATCTCTTTGAGCCAGGTTCCCAGTTTCGGCGAACCGCTCAAATCAGGCAAGTTTAACAGTTTAGGCGAGCCCCACTTCTTGAGCCAGGTTCCCGGTTATGGCGAACCGCTCAAAACAGGCGAGACTAGCAGTTCAGGTGGGCTGCATCAAACTCCCACTTGGTCAAACCTTCAGATAGTTAGGACCAAAGCCACAATCCCCCGCCAATCCTCTTCAATAGGATGGCGGGACCCCCACTGTCATGTTAACGGTCACCTCCGACAAACCCTAAGAGAAGACAAGTTTCCCCCTTATACTCCAACTGGTGCATGAGTCTAAACTGCTCCTACCCTCCGACTGGTATACGAGGTTAAACTGACACTCTTAATCCAAATGCCTCGAAAGGCTAAGGATAGAGGAGAAATTTTAGCATTGAGCCTAAGAGAAACCCCTCGATAACTTACCATGCTAAGGGCAAGAGCATGGCTAGTCCAACTCAAACGGCAGTTGGTAAAGAAAAATCAAGTCCGTTGATAGCTGAGGGTTTGCTCAAAATCCTAGAAGGCGATCATCAGCTGCGAGTGAAGAGCAGGGATTAACCGAGCTCGTTGGAGGGCTCCTCACTCCATCTGAGCAGGGATCACTTTACAGGTCTTCATATCCAAAGTGTTCCAGACCCCATACGGCCTGATTCAGGTCTGAAAACTTTGGAGGGGGTTTTGTAGGCAATAAAAATTGCCTTTAAATCCTTATCAGAGAAGTTCAGAACAAAACTGCTAAAACCTCGCCAGAAATAGCAAAAAGGGGAAAAACACTGATAAAAAGGGGAAAACGCAGATATCTCCCAAACCGTAAGGAATTTGGCAAAACGGAGGAAGCGAACCAAAGCCTTTGGCTAGGTTCGGATGGCTCCATCTCGTCGAGATAGGCGATTTTCATATATAATTCGTCCAATTCCGACTTACGGTTTGAAAGTTACGGCCTATTCTTCAATCCATGCTCAGGAGCTCGCCTGCAACTCAAATTCGCCTGCAGTCCCAAATCCGCCTGCAGACCCAAGTCTGCCTGCGAGCTCGCCTGCAGACCCAAGCTGCAGACTCGCCAGCTCACTGTCAACTGCCCACTTGGAGTATGGGAACAGTTACATCAGTGGTCAAATCCCACAAATCAAGGGAGAGGGCACAATACTCCAGGCCCGTCAGATGGCCGTCCACAGTACGAATGAGCGGACAGGCGCCGAAACAGCCTGCACCCTCATAAATGCGGCTCACCTCAGTTGTCCAGGTGAAGGGACGAGAGCCGCCAACGCTCGGTGGTTGGTCAGATCCACGCAAGCATCTGACAGCCGTTGTCACGCATACGAGGAGGGGCTTTCCCACTCCTATGTAGCGTGATGCAGAGCACAGCTCTTCGAATGACCATTGACGGTACGAATGAACAGCAGGACGTCTCCGAACAACGTGTGGTCACATCCCATAATTCAAGGAGCAGTCAAGCTATCTCCCTCACCTCTATTAGTGGTCAAATCCCATGAATCAAGGGATAGCCCATGCCCTTACGAAACGTGATGCAGAGCACAGCTCTTCGAATGACCGCTGGCGGTACGAATGAACAGCAGGACGTCTCCGAACAATGTATGGTCATATCCCATAATTCAAGGAGCAGTCAAGCTATCTCCCTCACCTCTATTAGTGGTCAAATCCCATGAATCAAGGGATGGCCCATGCCATCCCTTGCCTGTTAAAACCCATCTTCAGCAGCATGAAGAAGGGGATTGGCTGTTGCATATTCTGCTGGCTAATCTCCCAAAGGTTGAACCTGGACCTTTGCCAAAGGCCCCCTCATTTGAGCACCGAAGCTCCGGCAGCAACTTCGGTCGGATCGTCCAAGGGAAGCAGACTCGGCACGAGCACCGAGCGAAGCGTCCTATCGCCACCGAGGAACCCACGTTAAACAAGGAGGGCTTTCCCTCCGCTTCTGTTGTAATCATTTGATTTGTTAGTTTGTAATAAGCCTTCTTATTAATACAAACGAACACTCCCCATTTTCGGGAAATAAAATTTACACATAACAGCTCTTCGAATGACCATTGACGGTACGAATGAACAGCAGGACGTCTCCGAACAACGTGTGGTCATATCCCATAATTCAAGGAGCAGTCAAGCTATCTCCCTCACCTCTATTAGTGGTCAAATCCCATGAATCAAGGGATGGCCCATGCCATCCCTTGCCTGTTAAAACCCATCTTCAGCAGCATGAAGAAGGGGATTGGCTGTTGCATATTCTGCTGGCTAATCTCCCAAAGGTTGAACCTGGACCTTTGCCAAAGGCCCCCTCATTTGAGCACCGAAGCTCCGGCAGCAACTTCGATCGGATCGTCCAAGGGAAGCAGACTCGGCACGAGCACCGAGCGAAGCGTCCTATCGCCACCGAGGAACCCACGTTAAACAAGGAGGGCTTTCCCTCCGCTTCTGTTGTAATCATTTGATTTGTTAGTTTGTAATAAGCCTTCTTATTAATACAAACGAACACTCCCCATTTTCGGGAAATCAAATATTCACCCTACAACCTCGAAAATGCCATTCAAGCTAACTTATGGCGCTGAAGCAGTCACTTCTGTTGAAGGTCAACATGCCAACCATTGGACTACAACATCGACAAAAACATGAACTCAGAGGGACTTTTAGCTGATGAGATGACAAATAGTGCTTCTGACCCATCACCGATCACCAACTAATCGCTGCTACTACAACATCAAAATCCAACCAATGAGATTCAATACTGGCGACCTTGCCCCCCGAAAAAGCCGCTTTTAACAAAGACACTCGGAGAGACGAGCTAACCCCTACCTGGGAAGGCCCTAATATATTCCTAGAAGAGCCGTGAGCCAGCAACAATCGACTAAGGGTCCCAAACAAAAGAGCCACACCACATCCTTGGAGTACCGAGCGCTTATAGCGTTATTTTCAATGACACTGTCATGTTATTTTTAGTATTTTTGTAAGTTCTAGTTTTTCAATGAAATTATTATTGAAACTAACTCAATTTCTATGTTGCGCTCCATAGTTCCTAATTCACACAGAATTAAAGCCCTTGGTACCTTTTCAGGAATAAACCCAAGGCACCAATCATATGGTCGACTCCCACAGTCGACTCTCGACTATTATGGGAATATTAAAGAGCTAGGCGTCTACGTAAGACCTAGGCACTCAACCCTAAGGTTGTCATTTTGTCTAATTGCCCCCAGGGAGGCCCTCCGTAGGGCGAAAGACCTAGTTGACTTCAGCAAGTCCTAGGCACAGCCTCACGGTTGTAAAAGACCTCTCAACTTATGTGAGTTCTAGGCATTCGACCTCTCAGTCAAATTTCAATCCATTGGTACCTTTTTAGGAATAAACCCAAGGCACCAACCATATGGTCGACTCTCACAATCGCCTCTCGACCACTATGAGAATATTAAAGACCTAGGCGTCTACGTAAGACCTAGGCACTCAACTCCAGGGTTGTCATTTTACCTAACTGCCCCTAGGATGACCCTCCGTAAGGAAAAAGACCTAGTCGACTTCAGCAAGTTCTAGGCAAAGCCTCAGGGTTGTAAAAGACCTAGTCAACTCCTGTGAGTTCTAGGCATTCGACCACTTGGTCAAACCCTTGGTACCTTTTCAGGAATAAACCCAAGGCACCAACCATATGGTCGACTCCCACAGTCGCCTCTCGACTACTATAGGAATATTAAAGACCTAGGCATCTATGTAAGACCTAGGCACTCAACCCCAGGGTTGTCATTTTGCCTAATTACCCCTAGGGCGGTCCTCCGTAGGGCGAAAGACCTAGACGACTTTAGCAAGTCCTAGGCACATGTTAGGTCTCATGTTATGAGCTTACATCTTCTAATATTGTTTTGATGATTACAAACAATTCCTAATATTGTTTGTCTAGTATTTATGTTTCCTTATTAGGTATTTTAGACAAACAATAAGTTAGAGGTTGGATGGATTGAGCCTACACAATCACATCAAATGAAGGTTGGCGGAATAGTAGAATGAAGTTATTGCACATCAAGTCATATTCAAGATCAAACTTTATCCATAACCAAGTCAAGCATATTGAAGATCTATCAAGCTTGGATAAATTAGTTTAGGGTTTATACTTTGTGTGTTAATATCTTAAGCTCAATATTATGCACACACAATTTAATGGTTTATGTGTTTTATCCATAAAAGTTTTTGCAAACAAATAGATATATAATACTTATTTATTTTCTATGTGGATAAGTTATTTTGGTTTAGCTATATAGATATGAAGAAATATATATCTTCATTTTCACATTTATATGCTTCATATTCTATTGAATTTGCAAAATATTATGTTTATGGATTGAAAACTTATTTACACTATTTTCATAAAATATTATGTTTATGGATTGAAAACTTATTTACACTATTTTCATATCTTGTATAAGTCTCTAAATCCATTCTAAAGTGTTTTAAAGTTTTGTTTATAGTTTGAACAATATGTTTATGCTTATGGGATCATTTTAAATCACTTTTATGATGACATTTATGTGTTCGAGCTTCCGGATCATCTAGTTGTGGTTTATAATGTATTCCTTATGTGGTTTGATCAAGTTCTACAAAGAAGAGCTTCCGGATCATCTAGTTGTGGTTTATAATGTATTCCTTATGTGGTTTGATCAAGTTCTACAAAGAAGATTTCTTCTATTGATCAAACATATTCCTTATGTGGTTTGATCAAGTTCTACAAAGAAGATTTCTTCTATTGATCAAACACTTTTTAGATACATATACTTTGTTTTGATGTGTTGAGACATCATTCTCATAATAATGCATTTCTATATATTCTCAATCAATCATGATTTATGGTTTGATAACTTATAAATTTTCTTTTGAATTTATTGACAAATCATTTGATTCTTGATTTGTGATTTTTAATCTTTGATTTTCATTTTTAGATTTTGTTATCATTTTTTTTGATATATCCTATGGATATATATCTTTGTGTTAGACCCTTGTGACACTTTGTATTAATGATACACATATGAGTGTTCACTTGGTCTTGTATGTGAGTGGTGTTTAGCATACTTTTATCTATGCTTGCTCACATTTGTTTGTCATGTTCCTAATTGCATATTTTTCATATGGCATTTTGATAGGGGGAACAATCCATATATCTTTTTATGTTTTATACTCACTCGTGCCTTTATGATAGGGGGAGCTTTCACTCTCTTATTCTTTTGTTTCCCCATTTTGATGTTACCAAAGGGGGAGAAACAAGTAGATAGTGAGTATATTTTAAAAGTATTGTGTTTTATTATATATCTTATATATTCTTTGTGTAGATTGTTTGTCATCATCAAAAAGAAAGAGATTGTTAGGTCTCATGTATGAGCCTACATCTTCTAATATTATTTTGATGATTACAAATAATTCCTAATATTATTTGTCTAGTGTTTATGTTTTCTTATTAGGTATTGTAGACAAACAATAAGTTGGAGGTTGGATGGATTGAGCCTACACGATCACATCTAATGGAAGTTGGCGGAATAGTAGAATGAAGTCATTGCACATCAAGTCATATTCAAGATCAAGCTTCATCCATAACCAAGTCAAGCATATTAAAGATCTATCAAGCTTGGGTAAAATAGTTTAGGGTTTATACTTTGTGTGTTAATATCTTAAGCTCAATATTATGCACACATAATTTAGTGGTTTATGTGTTTTATCCACAAAAGTTTTTACGAACAAATAGATATATAATACTTATTTGTTTTCTATGTGGATAACTTGTTTTGATTTAGCTATATAGATATGAAGAAATATATATCTTCATTTTCACATTTATATGCTTCATATTCTATTGAATTTGCAAAATATAATGTTTATGGATTGAAGACTTATTTACACTATTTTCATATCTTGTATAAGTCTCTAAATCTATTCTAAAGTGTTTCAAAGTTTTGTTTAAGTCATTTTGGCAAAATCAAGTTTTTAACATGTTCATACTTATGTGATTTTGCAAAATGATGAGATTTCACTTTTGGGAGATGCTTTTTGAAAACCAGTTTTTATAACATGTGTATTATCATGTCTATAATTATTTCTCAAAGTTTCATAATTTTTCGAATTTGTTTACTATTTTTAAAGGCAGTTTGAAAACCGAGTTTCTGCTTTAAACAGGTTGTATACTTGTTATCAGTCGACTGATAAAATCAGTCGGCCGATCAGTCGACTGATGAAAGTACCTGCAGTTGCTAAAAGTTTCTATTTCGTTTTGGTTGACTGACCAGTCGACTGATGAAACCCGTCAGTCGAATGATGGTTTATAACGACTATATTTTTAGCCTTTGTTATTTTATCATTTTTGCTGGTTTTGCTTGGGTTTTGTGCCTTGATTCTTCACCCTATATATACCCCATTCTATTTCATTTCTGAACTAAGAAAAAGAGTTTTTAAAAACAAGTTTTAAGGGTGGTTTAAGTTTTGTTTAAGAGTTTACAAAATAAGTCTTGTGAAGATTGTTTTACAAGAAGAGGAGATCAATTTCAGTTTGAGCTTTCAATCTTCCTATCCCTCTCTCTTGTTATTAAAGAAGTGTTTCTAAACTCATATCTCTAGCTTGTTTATGCTTTAATTGTTATATTCATATTTGTTAGATTTAATTGAGTTTATTTTTGATTTTCTCATTGCTTGCACACACAATCATTGAGCTTAACTATTTTCACATATTGTATAATTTAGGGTTGTGGTGAGTGTAACCTTGAGAGTGAGCTTAAATTGTGTTCTTACCTATTGTAGAGAATAATTTATTTATATTGTACTTTATTGTGAGTTACACGTTGTATCATACTTGTATACCGAGAGGAGTGTGTGGTGAGAAACGGGGTTATCCTAAAAGGAGTGGTGTCGGTAGTAATACCTAGAGGTAGGTCGTAATTCCAAGCACTTGAGAAAAATATGGGCTAGAGACCAATACTTAGAGGGTGTAGAGTGTGATTGCAATTGTGTGTTTTATAAAGTTTTCAGTGAACTAGAAAACCGAACTATGAGGTGTAAACGTTATTCGGGTGAGCGTAAAAAACCCGGTTGTGATAGTGGATTTCTCCCCGAGAATGGGGAGCGGAGACGTAGGACGGAAGGTCTGAACTTCGTGATCATTTTATTATGTTTGGATTGTTCTTTGTGTCTACTATTTGTTTATATTGTTTCTTTTTTATTTCCCCCTTGCATATATATCCTTGCATATATCTTATTGAATATCATCTTTGTTATGATATATTTATTAATTAATTTTAATCGGCATTAATATCTAATAATATTAGGAATAACCCTATTCACCCCTCCTCTAGGGTACTCTCAATTGGTATCAGAGCAGGATAGGGTACTTTCAGCACAGCCTCAGGGTTATAAAAGACCAAGTCAACTCCTGTGAGTTCTAGACATTCGATCCATTGGTCGAATTTCAAGCCCTTGATACCTTTTCAGGAATAAACCTAAGGCACCAACCATATGGTCGACTCCTACAGTCGCCTCTCGACCACTATGGGGATATTAAAGACCTAGGCGTCTACGTAAGACCTAAGCACCCACCTTAGGGTTGTCATCTTACCACAGCCTCAGGGTTGTAACAGACCTAGTCAACTCCTATGAGTTCTAGGCATTCAGCCCTTGGTACCTTTTCAGGAATAAACCAAGGTATCAACCCTATAGTCGACTCCCACAGTCGTCTCCTAGCTATATGGGGATAACGAAGACCTAGGTGTCTACGTAAGACCTAGGCACACAACCTCTGGGTTGTCAATTTACCAGAGACCCAGGCATCTACATAAGTCCTGGGCACTCAACCTTAGTTGTCATGCTGCCAAAAATCTCTTGGAGTTAACTCAAACCCAAGGCAAAGTTTAATCATTCACTCATCTTCGACAAAGGGAATCGGGCACTATAGCTTGCCAAATCATTGCTGGTCGACGATCAGACCTACTAAACAAACAACAACTCTCGGTCCCCTTAATAGGATCAAAGGTACAAGTTAGCAAATCATAAACAAGGAACAAGAAAGGCAGATTTCAAGATGATCTAAGTCAATTCTCATTCCAATAGAATTCATTACAAAGCTCCATATCTATTTTAAAGGAGCAGGTCATCAAAAAAAAGCACAAGTACAAGCACCTAGACCTCTCGACCAGATCCGGAAGTAGGGCTTAGAAAGCTCTCGATGGCCAGCAAGTAGTCTGCCAGTGCGGCGCCTCAACGCGCTTCAGCAGGAGGGCAAGGGGGACGACATTGTCTTCTCCAATATCACCCCCCGGATCATCGTGTAAAACCCCGTAAATTTGAATATTTTATGATAAATAATGATAAATATGTTATATAGTAAAAAATAATATATTTGATGTTTGAATATGATAAGAATTGATTTGAGATCAATTTAATGTATATTTGTGAAAATATGAGTGCAAATGCACAAAACATGCACAAAGGCCAAAAGAGTGAAAATCTGGGAATAATGACCAGTTAAGAGTTTTTATATTTTACACACCGATTCAGTCAGAATTTGGAAAAGTGTAAAAGACCAAAGTTGTAGGTATCTTCAACATCTTTCCAAAAAAATATTAGATCACGTCATTCTGAGATCATATGAGAAAGTTACAGCCAAAATAGCGAAGATTGTTTTCCTAGTCAGACTAGGTTTCCTGGTTCGGGTCAAACAGTTTTGTTTCGGGTTTGCCTCTATAAATACCTGTGTTTTTCACGAATTTTTTTTATCATATCTATGAACCCTAGCAGCCACCCTCTCCCCTCAAAAAACCTAAACCTTTTTCTTATGAGTTAGGAGAGCTTTGTGAAGCAAAACACCAGCACGAGGGCAAGATCATCGACGTGTGGCGAGGGAGAATGAGTTGTTCATGCTCGTGGTTTGCTTGCTGATTGTTTCAGAGGCTTGCACATAAGATTAAGGCAAGATCACTTATATCCAAACTCATCCCCATAGTTAAATAACTAGCTTAGAAGTTTATTTTGTATTTACATGCTTAGATCTTAATCTAATGTGAAAAAGATTAGATTTTTATTGTTAGATCTTAAACTCATGTTAGATCTATATGTTTTTCTTGCTGTTTATAATAGAAGTATGATCATGATCATTAGGGTTGCTTTTAAATTCGTTTTTATCTTGTTAATCATGTTCTAATCATGTTTAAACCCTAATTTGACTTTTAATTGAGTTTGCATGTGGATTAAAGATGAGAAAACCCTAGGTTTGTGATACCTAAGTGTTAAAATATGATTTAATGAATGATTATCTTTCCTAAGTTGATTAGCAATCATTCTTATATTTAATATGTTAAAAGTCCATGCTTTAGATTGAAGAGTTTGGTTAATCTAAAGAAAGAGGTTTGATTTGTTGTGTTGAGCTTTTATGCATGTTTTAGGGTTTTGAATACAAATCTAATGCATAAAATTATGTTTATAATTGTTGAGTTATTTCCAGATGTTCACATCTGTTGTGACATGTTTGCATATAAATTTCATGAAGTTTTAGACATGTTTATATCGGGAAAACACGACATGATCACGATACATACAACCAGTTTGAAGAAACTGAAATTTGGATCCACGGTCGACCGCGTGCAGGACAGAGACCCCGCCAGTCTTTCGGCTGTGCATGTTTATTTGAGTTTTTTTGGTTGTCGAACGAATTTCTCGACCTTATGATGACTTGACTATCGTAGAGATTTCGGTATGCATACTTGCTAGAGAGAATAAAAAGCTTAGGAATAAAGTCATTTCATTAGTGAAAGTTCAGTGGAATCGGCAAGGAGCTGAAGAGATTTCTTAGGAGCGTGAGGAGGATGTTCATCGCGACTACCCACACCTGTTTGGACATGTATGATGTTGATAAATTCTTATGCTTATATGCTTTGATAGTAGTCTTTATCTATGTTGTTTAGTCACATTTATATTTATCTTTAACACTAGAATGAAGATATTGTCACCTGATCCTTAATCATTTGAAACATATGGTATATACATGAGGGTTTCCTTGTTTGGATTATTTCGCTTGACGTACCAATTTCGTTTAATTAGGGATTTATGGGAGAATGTTTGCATTCTAGGTTGTTAACTTTAAATATCATTGTGCTAATACTATGAGATGAGTACAAAAGGAATTCTTAATATGAATTACACCTTCTTATTGTGTTTTCCCTGTTTTTGAGCTTTGAGATGCGATTGTGGAATTTCGGGGACGAAATTCTTTTAAGGGGGGAAGAATGTAAAACCCTGTAAATTTGAATATTTTATGATAAATAATGATAAATATGTTATATAGTGAAAAATAATATATTTGATGTTTGAATATGATAAGAATTGATTTGAGATCAATTTAATGTATATTTGTGAAAATATGAGTGCAAATGCACAAAACATGCGCAAAGGCCAAAAGAGTGAAAATCTGGGAATAATGATCAGTTAAGAGTTTTTATATTTTACACACCGATTTAGTCAGAATTTGGAAAAATGTAAAAGACCAAAGTTGTAGGTCTCTTCAACAGCTTTCCAAAAAATCTTAGATCACCTTATTCTGAGGTCGTATGAGAAAGTAACAGCCAAAATACCAAAGATTGTTTTCCTAGTCAGACTAGGTTTCCTGGTTCGGGTCAAACAGTTTTGTTTCGGGTTTGCCTCTATAAATACCTGTGTTTTTCACGAATTTTTTTTCTTTTATCATATCTATGAACCCTAGCAGACACCCTCTCCCCTCAAAAACCCTAAACATTTTTCTTATGAGTTTGGAGAGCTTTGTGAAGCAAAACACCGGCACGAGGGCGAGATCATCGATGTGTGGCGAGGGAGAATGGGTTGTTCATGCTCGTGGTTTGCTTGCTGATTGTTTCAGAGGCTTGCACATAAGATTAAGGCAAGATCACTTACATCCAAACCCATCCCCATAGTTAAATAACTAGCTTAGAAGTTTATTTTGTGTTTACATGCTTAGATCTTAATCTAATATGAAAAAGATTAGATTTTTGTTGTTAGATCTTAAACTCATGTTAGATCTATATGTTTTTCCTGCTGTTTATAATAGAAATATGATCATGATCATTAGGGTTGCTTTTAAATTCGTTTTTATCTTGTTAATCATGTGCTAATCATGTTTAAACCCTAATTTGACTTTTAATTGAGTTTGCATGTGGATTAAAGATGAGAAAACCCTAGGTTTGTGATACCTAATTGTTAAAATATGATTTAATGAATGATTATCTTTCCTAAGTTGATTAGCAATTATTCTTATGTTTAATATGTTAAAAGTCCATGCTTTAGATTGAAGAATTTGGTTAATCTAAAGAAAGAGGTTTGATTTGTTGTGTTGAGCTTTTATGCATGTATTAGGGTTTTGAATACAAATCTAATGCATAAAATTATGTTTATAATTGTTGAGTTGTTTCCAGATGTTCACATCTGTTGTGGCATGTTTGCATACAAATTTCATGAAGTTTTAGACATGTTTATATCGGGGAAACATGACATCATCACGATACATACAACTAGTTTGAAAAAACTAAAATTTGGATCCACGGTCGACCGCCACAGTCGACCACGTGCAGGACAGAGACCTGGGTAGTCTCTGGAGCTCGTCACGATCGACCACCACGGTCGACCGCCAGTCTGTTTCGGCTGTGCATGTTTATTTGAGTTTGTTTTTGGTTGTCGAACGAATTTCTCGACCTTATGATGATAGACTATGATATTAGTGATTGTTAAACACCTGGGATGATGGTGAACTTCTGATGTGGACATGCACACCGAGATTGGTGTATGCATGTTAGATTGTGTTAGATTAACACACTTTCAACACGAGTTAAATTGATAAACACATATGAATAATGATGTTCTATACGTATCCGAAAATAGGGAGATAAAACCTATTTGCCGCAGAACGATTGAGTAAGAGTATTATAATAGTATCGTTATTACATGTATCCGGAATAAGAAGATAATAAAACCTATTTCCACAGGGCGATTGAGTAGGAAATTACAAAAGTATCGTCATTTCATGTATCCGAAAATAGGGAGATAAAACCTATTTGCCGCAGAACGATTAGGTAAGAGTATTACAATAGTATCGTTATTATATATATCCGGAATATGGAGATAATAAAACCTATTTCCGCAGGGCGATTGGATAGGAAATTACAAAAGTATCATCATTCCATGTATCCGGGATAGGAAGATAAAACCTATTGCCGCAGAGCGATTGAGTAAGAATATTATAAGAGTATCGCTATTGCATAAAGAGATACACACATATATGTATTATCAGTTATATTTACTTCCATGTTATATTTTCCATGAGTAGGGTACATTCTTTGGTTTGTGACATACATGATATGGCCTATGATGATTTTTGAGTTGAACGATATTCTCTTATAATTGCGCCAGCTACTTGAGAAGTAGTTCGAGATTGTAACATTGGTTCTATATAGTTGAGGCTTGGAGTATTTCTTTTGAGTGCTGTTTTCATTCATAGTGTTGGAATTGGTATTTAGGGATCTACAATTTGAGACATATATAGTATATATATGGGGGTTTCCTTGTTTGGATTATTTCGCTCGACGTACTACGTCTCGTCTTGTAGGTGTCTAAATATTAACTCCCTTAGACACAGTGAAAATAATATAGGTAGACTATGCTTAATAGATAGAGCCTCTACTTCATCTAGCAGCCCTTCCCCTGGGGGAGGATGAATGTGATCTTGCTGTAGCGCTCTGACGCTCTTGTTGTTGTTCTTTTTGTTTAAATTGTATCTTTCAGGCAGATTAGAGTTTCGGAGAGCCGCAGTATGATGGAGTTCTAGCATAGTCGTCGTCTCACGGTTTTAGCAATTGAAGCTCCACTATATAGTTATGTTCATTATTTAGATTTTAGAGTTGTATTCATTTTTGTAAAGGTGTAGACGGTAAAAAATACCTCTATGGGCTTATAGGAAATTCGCCTGCGAGGAGAACTCACACGCTCGGTCCTCTAGCGCAAGCCTAAACCATGTAGGCGTCAAATGTACTCGATGCTAGGTTCGCCTAAATGATCGCTTCGCCTGCACGAGCTAAGATCGATTAGGATAGCGGAAGTTCGCCTCTTACTCGACTCGCCCGCCCGAGTCCAAAGACAAATCCGCCTGCAAACCTCAAGGTCACTAGTACAGCTGGGTATCCGCTACCCCACGCGCTGAGATGGGCCATCCCATCTCTCTCGACCCGAAGGGAGGAAGCACGGTACCCCCGGACCGTCAAGCGACTGCTCACAGTACGAAGGCCTGGACAGGTGTCGAGTCAACCTGAGCATTCATAAATGCGACTCACCTCGGCTGTCTGAGTCAAGAGCTGGATCCGCCGGCACTCAGCAAGTTGGCTAGACCCACTCAAGTACTGTGCACCTACTTCGCCGCCTCTCCTGACCGGAAAGGAGAAAGCACCGTGCTCAAAGCACGCCGGGCGGTCACGCACAGTACGAGTGATCGGACAGACACCTCATCAATCTGCAAACTCATAAATGCGGTTCATTAATGCTGGTCAAGTCCACTCGGATAGCAGACGGCCGTTGCCTCATATACAAGGATGGGCCTTCCCATTTTAGGTGACAGGACATAAAGCACAATCCCTCGAATGACCATTCATGGTATCGAGGAGCAGCTAGACGTCTCTGAAGAAGATATGATCACATCCCATAATTCAAGGATGAGTCAAGCTGTCCCTCTTCCATTTAAAAGCCCTTTCCAGCGCACTGGAGGGGAGGTCGCAAAACTTAGAGAAAAAGTCTCTCATTTAAAAGCCCTTTCCAAGCGCTGGACGAAGGGGACGAACTTATCGCCCTGAGGCATCGTCGGGGCGCTCATCAAACATTCGCAGTGGTATACGAACAACGCCATCAAGTAGGTGTACGGCAGCCCCACCCTAGGATTGGGAGTTCTGATAACTGCTCCTTCCCCCTCATCGAGGACCGACACGCGGCAGAATTGGGCCGTCAGAGTACGGAGCCCTCGATGAATGCACGCTATCGTCGCCGATACCAGGGAATAAGACTTCCCGTGAGCTAAGCAAACCGCCGGATACACGACCTCCACAGGAAGAGCCTCAAAGGAGTGAGTGGGGATTACGCACCTCTTCAACCATAACATGAGGTACCCCGCGAGCAACGCCTTCCCCGAGATGAGAAACTTCGCCTGATGATGGAATGAGTGAAGGACCGTACCAGACTTAAATCCGCCCTCGTCGCGGTCAAGAGTCATGGTGCTTCCTTCTTTAGCTGTCCTCGCCTCCACTTCGGGCTGGTCGCACGCGCCTAACGGGAGAGCGGGCTTCCCCTTGACATCGTTCCCAGGGAACAGATAATCAGCCCAATTCTTGTGGCTAATCCCTGGGGTCTTCTTCCTCTTCCCCTTATGATCCGAGGCCCCTAAGGTACGGAGGCATATGTGGAAGTGACAGAGTAACTCCCACAGAGTTTCAACCGCCAGAGGGGAATTGTCTGACAGCTGATCGATCTCTTCTTCTTCTTCCCCTTATGATCCGAGGCCCCTAAGGTACTAAGGCATATGTAGTAGTGGCAGAGTAGCTCCCACAGAGTTTCAACCGCCAAAGGGGAATGGTTCGACAGCTGATCGATCTCATCTTGATCGGGGACGTACTCCTCGTAAGGAAAGTCTCCCAGAGGCAGCCCCGACACGTCGTACATCTCGTGAGGGGTGATACTAAGCTCACCATTGGGGGTAAAAAATATGCCGCTTTCCGCGCAATACAGTTCCAGGATGCTATGGAACTGAGAAGCGTTGATCCGCAGGCCGTGTCGAGTGGCTTCGATGGCCACATACAGCTCTGTGTCCTTGAGGTCAGCATTTTTGGCCAGAACATAGTCGGTGATCTTGGACCACCATGTGTCGCTGCCAGGTGCAGAGTAGACCCACCCCGGGGCTCTAAAGTCCTTCGGGGGAAAGCTCCCACCAGCTCGAAAGAAGCGGAGTCCCCTCTACCGTGCGGAACCACCGGCTCTCTTTGAGCAACAGGGCGGAAGGGTCGGCCATAGCGTCGCCGAACAAAAATTGAGGCTTCGGCAGCTCTGCCCTGTCCTCATCTGTCAGCGCCGCGTTGGTCGTCAGCTCGCGTAATGTCAAGTGATGACTGTCCGTGACTCTCTTTATCAGGCCATGCGGCTTATCGACGGTGAACACATGTATTGGAGCCAAAGAGGGAAATCGAGGAGGTGCCGTGTAGCCCGTAGCCCCGGCATGGCCAACGGCCACACCCTCCGGAAAAGCCTCATCGGAAAAGGTCGCTGCAACAAGAAATAAAAAATCAATCGAAACAAAATCCGCTGTAGGGGCAAAATCGCCCATCAAACAGAGGCGGGCGAAATCGCCTGTCGAAAGGGGGAACCCACTTCGAACGAGGTCTATCCGTACAGAGGACACCCCCCTCTAACAAGAAAGAGCCGAACTCGCCTATCGGAAAGGGAGTTCGCCTCCTTCCCGCTGAAGGATTCGCCCGCGGAGACAGTAATCATCCCCTAAGGGCAAATAGAGCAAACCTTGCCCCAAATCGGGGAAGCTACCAAGCATAGTGAACAACACTCATCTCCCTAAATCCGACACCTAAGACCCACAAGAGGTCGTCCGGCGAACCCATCGACGTACCTGGGCGCGACTCCAGAGCACTGGCAGGCATGCCGGCGGAGAGACGGTCGGAGTAACGTCCGGGGCCTGCACCCCTCACTTTGCACCTCTTAGATTTCGGAGCCATTGTAGGAGGAAGCGGGAATTCTTTCCGTGGAAGTTCCTTTCGACATTTGAGAGCACGGTAACTCCCAAAAGAGGAAAATGGCTGGTTTAGAAGGGCGGAGTTGCCCACGTGGCCACAACTGCCCTCGAAAGGCGAAAACCCTAACGGACAGAAGACGTGGCCACGATCAAATTCGACGGCCTAGATCACCCTCGATATATCGAAGGAACCGAGATTGGGGGTTGCATCCGACGGTTGAGTTCGAAAACCACGGTCACGATGCGTCGTGGGGCGAAACACACGAAAATCGTGTTGTCAGGTCACGATTGCCACGACCCGACGAGACCACGCCACCTTAGCTGGGAAGCACGAAGCTCTATCGGCAGGCACGTGGCTCATCTCCCGTCAGAACCGGTTCCGCCTCAAAAAGGAGGGATTCCGCCTACAAATACTTGGCCTGACCCCACAAGTCGCACGAAATTTGGCTCCCAAAGACTAATTTCGCCTTGACGATTCATTCGCCCTCAAAGGTAAAATTACGAATGAAGCCCATAGATTGACCTCGCTTAAACGGTTAAACCCACGCCTCAGACGGCTAAGGGTTAGAGCAGAAATCTTAGCATTAAGCCTAAGAGAAACTGTTCAGCAACTCATCATACTGAGGGGAATAGTATGGCTAGCCCGATTCAAACGGTAATCGGTAAAGGCACATCAAACCCGTTGATAGCTGAGGGTTTGCTAAAAATCCTAAAAGAAATCAAATAAGATCGATCAGGATGGCGGAAGTTCGCCTTTCACTCAACTCGCCTGCCCGAGTTCAGGGTCGAATCCGCCAGCAAGCCCCAAGACCGTCAGTACAGCTGGGTATCCGCTACCCCACGTGCTGAGATGGACCTTCCCATCCCTCTCAACCCGAAGGGAGATAGCACAGTACCCCAGGACCGTCAAACGGCCGCTCGCAGTACGCACAGCACGAAGGCCTGGACAGGTGTCGAGTCAACCTGAGCATTCATAAATGCGACTCACCTCGGCTGTCTGAGTCAAGAGCTGGATCCGCCGGCACTCGGCAAGTTGGCTAGACCCACTCGAGTACTGTGCACCTACTTCGCCGCCTCTCCTGACCGGAAAGGAGAAAGCACCGTGCCCAAAGCACACCGGATGGTCACGCACAGTACGAGTGATCGGACAGACACCTCATCGATCTGCGAACTCATAAATGTGGTTCATTAATGCTGGTCAAGTCCACTCGGATAGCAGACGGCCGTTGCCTCATATACAAGGATGGGCCTTCCCATTTTAGGTGACAGGACATAAAGCACAATCCCTCGAATGACCATTCATGGTATCGAGGAGCAGCTAGACGTCTCTGAAGAAGATATGGTCACATCCCATAATTCAAGGATGAGTCAAGTTGTCCCTCTTCCATTTAAAAGCCCTTTCCAGCGCACTGGAGGGGAGGTCGCAAAACTTAGAGAAAAAGAGTTGAGACCAAGCTCTCTGCATAATCTTTGCATTGTAGCACCATTGCCTAGTTCCGAGCTCCGATCGCCGGCGAACTAAGCAGACCCGAACTCCATCGATTCGAGCTTCTACTGCGAACTGAAGCTCTCCAGCAACCTCGATCGAACGGTCCAAGAGAAGCAGACTCGACACGAGCATCGAGCGAAGCGTCCTATAGCCACCTAAAGTCCCCACACAAAACAAAGAGGGCATTCCCTCTGCTTCTGTTGTAACCATTTGATTATTAGTTTGTAATAAGTTTTCTTATTAATACAAACGAACACTCCCTGTTTTCGGGAAATCAAATTTACACCATACAAAAGGCTGAGTACCTTAGTGAGATTTCATTTGACTCATTGTATTGAGATGTATTTCTGACTCAGAGATATCTTTATTCTATTTCAGTTGGGCTCATTTGTTGATATACTTCTTCTGTGCATATCTGATTTTGTACTACTATTATTATTTGCCTGTTTGTACCTTTACCTATTTGTTATTTCCACTAGAGAGATAGTGACTGTGATGGTGAAACATGTCGTAGCATGGTGTTTGGTGCTTGGCAGGTTTGACAATCCGGGTTTCACCTTGGACTGCAGTCTTGTGTGAACCATGGGGCGTCACACATCGTCACCACCGACATCCAATGCCAAACTCGCCCCCCTCCACTCACCTCGACTGCCTCCAGGAGGTTAAGGTAGCAAGATACACGAGGGGGGTAACGACGATCAAAAGCAGGTAGAAGGATGGGGGAAGCAGCAATGCAAGATAGTCGACGCCGGCCTTGCAAGCCAAGGTTACCTCAATTTTACCAAGAGGACCATGGCACAACCCGTCGATCATCTCTTTCCTATAATGTACCGAGCTCAATTGGGCAAGCTGACCCTTTAAGTCCTTGACCATTGTCGCAGATGTAGGGCGGGTCGACAGCTCCTCAAGGTCTCGTCCTAACTGCTCAGCCGAGAGAAGACTCGATCGAGCATTCCCCTCGGTCGCTACCCTCAGACACCTCTCGATCTTGACCTCCATGGCTAAAGCATCCAGTCGACCGTACCGCTCAGAAACTCCTTGCTACAAACGGCCGACCTCTCCTTTCAACTAGGACACCTCCTACCGAAGATCCTCAAGAGAGCCCAAGTGCTTGGAGATTTGGATTCTGCAGCTCGACAAAAGCCACTCTTTCTCATCCAGCTCCTGACGCCAAGCACCCTCTCTATGAGCCAACTCGACCTCCAAGACAGCGATTCTCTTCTCTGCCTCTTCCTTGGCAAACTTTTCTCGAGCTTGCTCTGCCCGCCACTCCAGGGAGGAGTCATACATATGTTCAAGCCGGTTGAACAATGTCTGCTCCAGTAGTGCCCCCCGAACTAAGTAAGCTTAGAGGGCCTGATGTATGCCAGCACTTGGCACTCCCCCTAAATTCTTTCATCCTCAGGGAGGATGAACATGCAAACTGCCGCGGATGATGTCGTAGCCGACCCCAAGATTGAGCCTTAGCGTCCAAAGATGTTTTCAACACAAATCTATCGCTCTCGGGGAACTCCCTTCTCGGCGAACAAGGCCTCTATGGCACTCCCACAAGCATCACCTTCGCCACTTCCCAAGATTCAGGAGTAATCTCTGAGACATCATGGCACCACAGCCAGAGCCTCCCCAACCTCTCGTTAGCACCATTCTCCATCTGATCAGGAGTTCCACCTCACCCTTCGACATCGTCAACTAACCAAATAGGCTCCTTGCCGGGGTGACGAGATGGCTCGGGCACAGAACTGGGGCCAGCTGCATCCCCAGTTTGAGTCCTAACTTTGGCAGCCTCGATTACCGGGGCTGTCATCTTCCTGTCAGGAGAAGACTCATCTACCAGCCCTACATTACCTGAACAGCTAACTTGAGCAACCAGCGGACCCCTCTCAGCCGACTGAAGCTCCACGGTTGAGTTGACTTGGGCTCTCCTCTCGGCCCTCATCCTTCCCCTCAATTGAGAAGAAATTTCGGCTGCTCGAGGCATCATGCCGGCCGCCTCCTCGGGACCAAGGCTTCCCTTCAATTTCTTTTAGGACCTGACAAGGGATCATGTCCCCTCGTCCCATGCATCCCTTTTGTGACTCTCCATCAGGGGGAGAGCTAGAAGACCAGCTCTCATCCGATCGCCAGTAGAGGGCAAGATCATGGACATGCCTACCACTCGAAGAGACGTCGTGTCAAAAAGGTTGCTCCTCTCCCGTGACCCAGCATAGGAGCAAAATTTTTTCAAGTCACACCTCTCCTGAGCACTTAGGACAACCGGACTCAACGTGTCCCTATTCACCTCAGGCTAACTGAAGCAGACGAAATCATTGTTGGCACCATAGACCCACACGTACCGCTCCCTCCGGTCCTTGTTCGACTCCAAAGCATCAGAGACAAACTAGAAACCTCCACTGTAGTGGTAAAAGTAGTGTGGGTCCTTTTTCTACCAACTCTACGCTGATCAGATGTCCAAGTAGCTTTATGCTCGGCCGAACCCCAACACGGTGACAAATGACGAAAAAGGCCACCAAGATCCCCACCGCACTGGGATAGAATTGAGAAGGGGAAACGCCTAAGGCGACATGCACCTCCCTAATGAAAGGATGAAGGGGTAGTCATAGACCATGCTCCAAATGGGCAAGATACAACGGCACGCAATTCTCGCCATGGCTATACACCGACTCACCTCTGTCTGGAGCCGCTATTGTGAAAGTCTTGGGAATGTCATAAAGCTTATAAAGTTGCTCAATATCATCCATATAGATCCTCGAGTTAATGAGCCAAAGAAGAGTGATCTTCTCCTCATCACGTTCAATGGTCAAAGCTTGAGAAGCCATTGAAAGTTTATGTTGTCTAAGAGAAGCGCCAAAGAGTTTTTCAGAGCAAGACTTCGTAAAAAAAATCTTCTCAGCCTCTAGCGAGCTATTTATAACTTCTTTTAAAGACACGTGGGCCGATCTAAAGGAACGCAGTGTTCTCGAAACAACCAAATAAGATCCACCTTAGAATTTCTAAACGGTTCACTCGAAACACGAAGCGCCACCCCTTTATCACCTCACGCCTCAACACACAAAAATCGAAATGTTTCCCACTAACTCCATGACACTTCAACTCCCAAAATTTAATTTTGACCGTTGATCAGGAATTATATATGGTGGTTCAAGTTCTTGCTGACATCAGCTAAGAAAAACAAAGCTCTGGTAGTTAGAGGAATACACAATGATGTTAGCCACATCAGTTGGAAGAGACTTTTAAGTTCTCGTCCTAAGTAGACTCACACTGGCTCAAAGCCTATTTCATTTCACTCGGACCCGGCTAAAGCCGCCTCCAAGAGAAATTGGCCAACTGTTATGATATTCTCACTCACTAAAATATAATTCATTGATAAGTGATGGACATATATCTCTCTGCAAGCAAGGCCCCAATCAACTTGGCAGCCCAAGCCCTGCGGAAGTCGTAATTTAGCCAACTCGTCGAGAACTCAGCATTTTTCATGTCGACCCGAGAAGCAGAATCAGTCGGTCTTCTTGTTAAAAATGACTCGCCAAGAGTCCACTCAACCGTCCGACACCTCGGGAGGACTACTCGAAAGACGCTACCTCTCGGCTAAATTACAAAACCCGCTTTGGGCTTCTTCTTCTTCTTCTAACTGCATGTCAGCAACGCGGTCCACACTAGACAGGTCCCATCATGATTCTAGTCCTGATAGCCTACATGACTTGTCACACCATACGGGCTCTGCTCTGCTATCAATCACTTCCCGGATAATATGGAGACGTTCTCTCCCATACCTAAGTGACTTCTCCCCAGTTGGCAGTCGACATAAAGTGGAGGTTGACTCAACTGCCAACCCACACCTCGTCACCGTCCTTCTGTGCTCGATCAAAGTGTCCAAACTACCCCTTATGCACTGAGTATAAAGACATATACTATTCTAACCTAAAAAAAGAGGGGGGGGAGGGGGCTTCTTCTCTAAAAAAAAGAAGAAAAATCAAACTCCTCCATCAACAAAATATACTGCACACAAGAACTCACACAGTTTTTTACTTTCCCCACTCAAGCTCACCAGCTAACTTGATCGTCGAAGGTACAACGGGGGAATCGGTCCCCGCCCTCTCACGAACTTTTACTTGTGCAGATTTTTTAGCTACCCAATTTAAAAAATAGACATAAAGTCGGAGAAGGAAGCGGTCCCTTCATCAATCTCCTCTATCTCATCCCGGTGAGGGCCTGAGCAGAACCGATCCTATCTTGGATCCGACTGACTGTGTGATCATAGCCATCAGTAGTATAGAAATTTACGGAAGAAAGAAGTTAATCCCTATAAGTTGAGGTTATTAATATGTGAGTATAATCTCATATTGGATAGGATTAGAAAGAGTGACAGATTTAAAACAGAAGTTGGAGCCAATACCTAGTGCCTATAATTTTTGGGTTAAAATCGGTTTCTAGCCCCTATTTATGGCCCATCAAGTTTAGAATTAGGTCCGATTTCTTCCCTAACAAATGATATCAGAGCTAAGGTTATAGTGAGTCCACGGATATCGTACAAATGATATAGTCTAGTTAGCCACCATGAGTGAAGTGGTGAAAGATCCTACGGATGTTTGATAGTCATTTGCTGAATGCATTGTCTGGTTAGCCAACAAGTGAAGTAGTGCAAAAGTTAATGAATCCCATGAAAGATTAAAGTGTAGTTGAAGATTGAATTATACCACAAATTAAGGGAGAGTTGTTGAGATTATTAATATGCAAGTATAGTCTCATATTAGACAAAATTAGAAAGATTGATGAATTTAAAAATAGAAGTTGAAGCCAATACCTAGTGGTTATTACTTTTTGGTTAAAATTGATTCCTAGCTGATTTAATGCTCATCAACAACCCTAGGACTAGGTCCGGTTTCGCCCCCAACACCACTTGGGTATATATTGGTCAGGAAAAATAAAAATAAAAATGTCCCCCAGTAGACTTTACAAGAAATAATAAACACAAACAAAATAATTGGAAAATAGAAAACTAAGATTATGGATCAACAATACAGTCAAACTACAGTTTCAAGTGACAATGACAACATAACCAGTAACTCTGATTTTTTTCCCCCTCCTCCTTTTCCTCAGAAGGTAATCTCAGCTGACATTGGGAGGGAGAAAGACACATATATTCATTATATACACAGCAATCAAAATCATATATATAGATTAATCTAGTAACAAGAGCAAAGGTTAGCTCGCATGTAACATTTTGCGGTGAACTGTGAAGAATGCAGCAATCTGATCAACATCATTGATCAAGAATTAAGCAATCAAGAATTAAGCATTGATCAAGGATTGAGCAATCAAGAATTAAGCAATCTCAATCCCACCGTGCTTTCATGTTAGATGAGCAGAGAAGCTTGACGAGAACCATGGCAATTTTCCCGACCTGGTCAATAGCAGTCTCTGATCTCCGTCACCCTTTGAAAGATTAAATTCATCACTCTTTCTCATGCACGCCAGTTATGCTTCTGTACTTTCTGCGACTCAATGGATATATCAGTTTCGCATTGGTTTTTTTAGTCCTCAACCTCTGTGTGGAAGATGAAACTTGGGAATACAGTTGTAACGTCCCTAAAAACATAAGAAAGAATATGAATATCATATCGATTTCCTTTTTACATCACTTTGAAAAATAGTAATAACAATAATAAAAGAGAATCAAAGCCTTTGCCAGAGATTACTCAATTCATTACTCCAGGGTACTACATATTTCAATTTTTTTCTTTCACTATTCATATTTTCACACTATTAATTTGTTTGTTTCTAACAGGGTGTGCTTTCAACTAGATCACGAGAACACGAGTGCCAAACGAATTGAACTAATGATAAGAAAGGATGCAAAGTTCAGGACGTCAATATCATCAATTACAATAAACTGCCTTGTATAGTATGTGTAGAAATTAAGAAGGGAAACTAGTACTTACTTCAAATGAGGAAGAGTCATGTTCTTCAACAGAGAAGGGTGTTTAATAACAAATTCCTTCCACTCTTCCTTGTTTATTTTCCCATCCTTATCAGCATCAGCATCTTCAAATGTCTGCATGAGAATGAATAAATGGGTCTGTATTGTGTGTTCTTGAAAATAGCGAGCAAAGTTTCAAGAAACGTATCGTGATACCTTATCAATTATGGCTTCAAGAAGTTCGTCTGACAGTGTCATGTTCGACTCCATCAAAATCGCTATCACCATTTGCTTTACCTATGTATATGCAGATATGACAAGAGACAACTAAAGAATTGTTTTATATATCAGACTTTCTATGATTTAGTTTACCAGAATATTAAGAAGGAATTATCTACAACAAGAGAACAAATATAGGGCAGTACAATCAATCAGCATTAACTGGGTTGAACCTACTAAACAACAAATATAATTGATAAGGACCAATCTACATATCACTTGAGCTTTGACCAACAAAACAATAATTAACCAAATATATTTTTTGAGGGATACGTGAACGTCACACATTTGTAGGGACTATTTGCATATCAGTTGGGTTAAAGCCACTAACAGTAAATAAGCAAAGATTTGTGTTATTGACTTGTTTGCACTTCATACATGATTAGTTGGTGAAGAGTAATTTACAAGTATATATATTTTTCTCCTACCAATCATCAGAGAACCAATAGGGTTTATGCACGCGAACAAAGAGAAAAATGCATAGGTCCAACATGACTTCCTACCAATATCTGCCAAAATACAGTTCCATTCATGAAACTTTGGGTTCCCTGCACCTACCAAAAGTTTTGGCCATCAATGATCGAAAGACACTTTACAAAACTACAAGTTACCTTGAACACCAATTACACCAATAGTTCAGTCATCACAAGATTTTGCATAGTGATAATTTTCTCATGATTATCCAACTTCTGGGATACAAACCTATATCCTAAATGCCGCACTATGCTTCTTAGTTACAAGGAGCAAAGATCTTGTAAGCTTAAGTGGACCGAGAACTCTTTGCATCAACACGTTTATCCCTCGGATGTGCTATGACATATGTGTTGTTTGTCATACACATCAAGACAATCTTTTCTCAAAATCCATCAGACATCAGCACGCATCTGAAAGCAAATCCAAGGTGTAAAAAAGTTGGTAGATAGTGCCCCCCAAGTTTATAGGAGTTTCAGTTATAACGACCAATATCTAACATAATCTCTTGTATATTTTTCTTCATTAAATGTACTGACAAAATGCTCAGTCTGTCATCACCCGGTGTCAAATTAAATTTCGGTAAAAATGTTATCAGAATGTATTTCAAAATCATATAGCATTTCATTACAACTCAGGTTGCTACAAATTAACCAGTTATCACTTTTCAAACCACCAAGGAAGACCTAACATTATTTATGCATCTAAGAGGAGTCATACTCTGTGCAACACGATCTATCATTCAAATCAAATAAGAAAGTGGAGCCTCATGAAAATAGAAACCCTGCTGGGGAAAGAACCCATCTATGTAGCACAAACACTGAGTCATGTCATGCACAACTTGTATTATATAACGGACCATGATTATTGCGATCTTTTTGTAACTTTCCATGTGTTTGTGTGTTGTCCCCATGTCAGTCTATCTGCGTCCATGTGCCAGACCTGACCATCATTTGCTAAGGGGGATACATTTTGATGAAATGTCAGATCTCCTAGTACAATGAAGAAGAAACCATGTGTAAAATCCATTGTATGGCTACATATCAGTTACAAAAGAACAATACGGCTTTGGCTGAGAAGAACTGTATGCTTGTAGATTTACTGAAAAGTGATGTGTTTTCTGTAGACATAAAAAATGAGTATGTGCAGGAACACAAATGATATAGCTCGGATAACACATATGAAACCTATTCGTGGTGTTTCCGTGGTTCTCTACAGAATTTCTTATGCTTTGGAGGGGAATTTCAAAGACCACAATCCTAAATAGGAGATACATTTTGCAGAAGAGTGTTCTTTTAATTATCTATAGGAATGTATTATTGACACCACACAAATTCGTTAAGACACATAACGTAATAATGACATGTAGACCGTGCGAGCATTTATTTGCTATCCGTATTAGGCATCTTATTGGCAAACTCTTTTTAGCAACAAACTAAACGAAATTAGGGATATAAATCAAACTAAAAGAAATTGTTTGGCGGATTAAGATAAACACGAATAACGAGTGTAAAGGTCTAGCGGGAAGGACATAGATATAACTTGAGCATCCATATCGTTATCCGATAAAGATTGAGCAAATGTTTATAAACTCACTTCTTCACGTTCGATGTACCCCGTTTGTCTCAAGTCATATAATCTGAATGTAACTGCAAGAAACTCGGAGAAAGAAATAGTGAGTCTAATATTTTTTTACTTTATATTTCTAATGCATTAATGGCTCATTATGTTGTGTTCTGTGCTCTTACAGTTAATTTTTTCCTCTAGGGGAGAGGAAGGATGAAAGGCAGTAAGTGCACGGACGAACTCCTCAAAGTCAATAACGCCGTTTTGCTTTTCATCAAATAGATCAAAAACCTGGAAAAGAACAACAACAATTTTTTCTAAGTAAATGGAAACTAATTTATCCGGTAAATCATATAACCACTATTAAATCTTACTCACTCTATCAAGAAACAGGTTTCCTCCCGATGGAGTCTGGAACAATGCCATTTGTAGCTCTTCCTGCAACGCAAGAGCGAATATCAATATTTATACCGAAAAAATGTAGCCTTTAGGATCCTACTAAAAACTTCAGACTCTTTGTAAAACTATGTTGGAGACCTCATGACATCTGTTCCATGAATGTCGCTTCGCCTCTCGGTTTGGGCCTACTTCAAAATAAATTCAATCTTGCATCCTGACTTCCTAACCAGTTTCAATAGAGGAGTTTCAGAGTTATTGGTGCTCGAATACAATGGCAAGTAGTAGAAGAAAAGAATGGGATAATGCGCTCATTGCAATTTGTTGGCTCACTTGGAAAGAATATTCAAGCGTGTTTTTAACTCAAAACATCAGGCTGCGGAAGTTAGCAAGAGGTGTGTTTCACGTTTAGTACAGTTATAGCTTGATCAGATGACGCTACCTACGCTGAATCGCATTTTGATGCCTTAAAGTTGTTATCGGTTTTTAACTTCGATACCCTGGAAGTTTATGTTTCCCAAATAATACCTCAAAGTTTCATGAATTTTCATCTTTAGTATCTTTTGTTACATCACCATCCAGAAATCTATTTAGAAGGCAATGTATCATTATCGCATGATAATATTTAGACTTTATAGCCTCTGTTGGACTATAAAATTATAGCTCTCAACCATCTTTATAACTTCAGAGTTTTTGATGGAATTTGAAGAACACAACCCTCTACACAAAGGAAACTTTTATTAATAGAACACTAGGGAGTACAATACTTACTCTTACAAGAGCACCTCACTTTCACACAACTTTTATTTTGGTGAACACTCACACAAGCCTACACTACACACTCAAGCTTTCAAACTTACTTCTTGCTTGCTTGCTTGCTTGCCCAAATGAGAGCACAAGACCCCTATTTATAGTTGTTTAAGAGGGCTAGGAAGTGTGTAGAAGAGTTAATCCTAGCCATACATTACTAAGAAGTTTCTAGAAGAATAAATACTAGCCATACACTTGTATCTTCCTAGAAACTTCATGGTAGATATTTTGTAGGATGTTACTAGAAAGAAGTTCTAGAAAGTTGTTCTAGAATAATCTAAGTTGGTGAGGAATTCTAATACTCCCCCTCATCACCAACTTTCATTTCTCACAAGTCCAAGCTTCTTCTTAAGCTTCAAAAATGTCTGTCTTTAGTGGCTTGGTGAAGATGTCAGCGATTTGGTCTTCAGACTTGCAATATGTCAGGATCACAGTCTTCTTTTTAACTTGATGCTGGATGAAATGATATATTGTCTCTATGTGTTTGCTTCGTCCATGTGCTACCGGATTTTTGACAAGTGCAATAGCTGACTTGTTGTCGATGAGAAGCTCTGTCGGTGCTTCTTGTTAGTGTTGCAATTCCTTCATCAGACTCCTGAGCCATATTGCTTGACACGCACATGTCGATGCTGCTATGTATTCTGCTTCGCAACTTGATAGAACGACGATAGACTGCTTCTTTGATGACCATGAGAATGTTGCTGATCCGATATTGAACATGTAGCCAGATGTGCTCTTTCTTTCATCTAAATCTCCACCATAATCGCTGTCGGTGTAGCCGACTAATCTTGAATCTGCACACTGTGTATAAAATAATCCTTGATCAATACTTCCTCGAACATACCTGAGAATTCTCTTGGCTGCCTTGAAATGCTCTTGCCTTGGCTCCCCATGTATCTGCTCACCAGTCCTACCGCAAACACTATGTCGGGCCTAGTAATGGTTAGGTAGCGCAAGCTCCCGACTAAGCTCTTGTATAGAGTTGGATCAATAAAGCTTCCTGGTGATTCTCGTCTCAGCTTCACTCCGACTTCTGATCTCCTTTGCATACTTCTTCTGAGAGATGAAGATTCCTTTCTCTGATTGTGACACTTGTACTCCAAGAAAGTATGACATTTCTCCAATGTCAGTCATCTCGAACTCCTTGATCATGTTCTTCTTGAACTCCTCGAACATTTTTGGATTGTTGCCGATGAAGATCATGCCATCCACGTAGAGACATACGATCATAATGTCTCCATCCTTCTTCTTGGTATAGAGAGAGTGCTCATAAGGACTCTGTTGGAATCCGTTCTTCTGGAAGTATGTATCGATTCTGGCATTCCATGCTCTGGGTGCTTACTTCAGTCCATACAATGCCTTCTTCAGCTTGTAGACCTTATCTTCTTGATTCTTCATCACGTACCCAGGTGGTTGCTCGATGTAGACTTCTTCTTCTAGATAGCCATTAAGAAAGGCTGACTTCACATCCATCTGATAGATCTTCCACTGGTTCTGTGCTGCCAATGCGATAATGAGTCGAATGGTGTCGATCCTCGCGACTAGTGCGAACACTTCTTCATAGTCAACTCCTTCTCGCTGACTATAGCCTTTTGCAACAAGCCTGGCCTTGTACTTCTCGATTCGTCCATCTTGATTTGTCTTTGTCTTGTACACTCACTTTACTCCAATTGGTTTATGACCTTCAGGTAAGGTAGTGAGCTCCCATGTGTCATTTCTCTTGATTGCCTCGATCTCGTCATCCATGGCTTTTCTCCACTTGTCTTCTTGAGCAGCTTCTTCATAGCTGATCGGATCACATTCTGCAAACAAACAGAATAGTGTGTAGTCATCCATCATCTCGACAGGCTCTGTATCGTCATACAGATCTCTTAGGCTTCTCGTCCTCCTTGTTGCTCCCCCTGAAGAGCTTCCTTCACTTGAGCTGGATGGTGATGATGTCGGCGTCGATGTTGAGGTTGATGGAGCTGGACTATTTGGTGGACTTTGTTCTGGTCTTCCAACCTCCTGCAAGTCATCATCATTATCTTCAAAGAATATATCTTTAATGTTTTTGTCTTCATCGGTCCATTTCCAATAATCTTCTTCATCGAATTTTGCGTCTCTTGAAATGATCATCTTCTTTGTAATTTGATTGTAGAGCTTGTATGCTTTTGTCCTCCTCTCGTACCCAATGAATATGCACTTTTCTCCTCGATCGTCTAACTTCTTTCTTTTCTGCTCCGGGATGTGTGCATAAGCAATACACCCAAACACCTTCAGGTGGTTGACGCTTGGTATGATGTTGCTCCACATCTCTAATGGTGTCTTGAACTTTATGCTCTTTGTCGGACATCGGTTGAGGAGGTAAACTGCACAGTCCACTGCTTCAGCCCAGTAAGTCTTCGGCAGGTACTTGCTCTTCAACATGCTTCTGATCATATCAAGAATGGTACGATTCTTTCGCTCTGCTATGCCATTTTGCTGTGGTTTGTAGGCGGTAGTGAGTTGATGAATTATCCCGTACTGCTTGTTGAAATTGTTGAATGCCTTCGAAGTGTATTCTCCGCCTCGATCTGATCGGAGCACCTTGATGTGGTACCCACTTTGCTTTTCTACCATCTCCTTGAATTCTTTGAATTTCTCCAGAGCTTCGGATTTCTCCTTCAGGAAATAAACCCATGTTTTTCTGCTATAATCATCAATAAATGTGAGAAAATACCTGTTTCCTCTAAGAGAGACGACTTCAAATGGTCCTACAATATCTGTGTGGACCAATTGTAGCAGCTCTGTTGCTCTTCTTGACTTTCTAACTTCAAAACTTCTTCTATGTTGCTTGTCCTTCATACAGCCTTCACATAGCTGGTTCGGATGGTTGATTTGCGACAATCCTTTCACCATTTTCTCCTTCCATAGAAGATTCAAGCCACTGAAAGCGAGATGCCCGAATCGTAGATGCCAGAGCCAAGTCTCGTCTTTTATGATTGTCTTCAGGCACTTGACAGAGTCAGCATGAATATTTAAGGTAAACAGTCTATTTCTAGACATGTTCACCTTTGCAATAACTTCATTTTTATTTTTAATAGTGAGGGCAAGGTCTTTTAGATGTATATCATAGCCTCTTTCAAGGAGCTGGCCTAGGCTCAAAATATTATTTCGTAATGCTGGAACATAGTAGACATCAGAGATGTACCTATTCTCGCCCGTCTTTGTCTGGATCATTATATTGCCCTTGCCTTTTACTGGAATCTTTGACTGATCTTCAAAAGTGACATCTCCTTGTACCGTCTCATTCAGCTCGGTAAAGAACTCCTTGATGCCGCATATGTGGTTACTGGCACCTGAATCTAGATATCAGATATCTTTATTCTTGCTTTCGCTCTCCTGGTATGTCAGCAGGACTGTTGAAATATATGCCTGCTCCCTTTCTACAAAGTTACTTCTTTCTGTCACTTGATTTGATTTCTCCCAACATTCGTAGCTGAGATGACCGTATCTCTTACATTTGTAACACTGTGGTTGAGATCTGTCCTCATGGTAACTTCTTCCTTGTCCTCGTCCTCGTGTGCCACGACCTCGTCCTCGATCGAATGATCGTTCACGATCTCTATTTCGATCTTGATTTTCATGGCCTCCTTGGTACTGTCTCCTACGACCTTGCTGGAAGTTTGAGCCACCTCGAAATGAGCCTCTGCCTCTGTAGCCTCCACGTCCTCTTCGACTATCTTCTTTGATAGTCATCTTACTCTGCAAGGCTTGCTCTAGATTCTCCGCTTGATTTGAACTAATGTTTATATCTTGTTCATAAGCTTGCAGAGAACCTTGCAGCTCATCAATCGAAACTCCAGAAAGGTCTTTAGACTCTTGTATTGCCAGAATAATATATTTGAATTTAGAGTCTAAAGTCCTAAGTATCTTCTCCATAATTCTTACATCACTAATTGCTTCTCCATTTCTCTTCATTTGATTAGTTATTGTCTGAACTCTACTAAAATAGTCCGATATTGATTCTGTAGCTTTCATCTTCAAATTTTCAAATTCAACTCTTAATGCTTGGAGGCGTACCTTTTTGGCTCTTTCCGCACCTTGATAGGATTTTTATAAAATCTCCCATGCTTCTTTAGAGGACAGGGCGTTGGAAATCTTCTCAAACGCTGATTCATCTACGCCTTGGAATATTAGGAACAAAGCTTTTTTGTCTCTTTTTCTGACCTCCTTCAACTCACTCTTCTGAGTGGCGGTGAGAGTTGCTTCTGCTGCAGGTGACTCCGGTTCAGTGTAGCCATTCTCTACGAGATCCCACAAGTCTTGCGAGCCGAGCAAGACTTTCATCTGGATACTCCAGTTGTCGTAATTGGTCTTCATCAGCTTCGGAATCTGTGGCTGGATCATGTTCGCCATCTCGTACACGAGCACCTTCGATTGGCCCGGCTAGATCGAACCTTGCTCTGATACCAATTTGATGGAATTTGAAGAACACAACCCTCTACACAAAGGAAACTTTTATTAATAGAACACTAGGGAGTACAATACTTGCTCTTACAAGAGCACCTCACTGTCACACAACTTTTATTTTGGTGAACACTCACACAAGCCTACACTACACACTCAAGCTTTCAAGCTCACTTCTTGCTTGCTTGCTTGCTTGCCCAAATGAGAGCACAAGACCCCTATTTATCAATGTTTTAAATGGCGGATGTCGGGTTCATGTCGGTTGGCCAAAATTCATGTCGGATAGTGGAAATCGGGAATATATCGGGGGACATGAAAAAAATATCGGATTGCCATATCGGATAGGTTGATATAATATCACAAATAGAATCTTCACATACTTGATAATTATATTGTCTAAACATATGAAAAAGTACATAACTTATTAATGTTAGGATCACTAACCAATTGTAGACACCTGATTTCCGAGTCGGGTTTTTCAAACTTGGCCCAATAAACTTAAAACCGTTTTTTCTGAAATTTGGCCGATATTTCTTGGCCGCAATGGCGCCCGACATACCCGATATTTTCCGACATGTCCCCGACATGACCTCAGAAACGCAATACGCATTGAAATGAAGGATATCGTGGCGGCTAGGGGATAAAACCGTCATATCGGCCGCCATGTCCGACATAGCGGCCGATATTTAAAACACTGCTATTTATAGTTGTTTAAGAGGGCTAGGAAGTGTGTAGAAGAGTTAATCCTAGCCATACATTACTAAGAAGTTTCTAGAAGAATAAATACTAGCCATACACTTATATCTTCCTAGAAACTTCATGGTAGATATTTTGTAGGATGTTACTAGAAAGAAGTTCTAGAAAGTTGTTCTAGAATAATCTAAGTTGGTGAGGAATTCTAATAGTTTTCATATAGTGGTAGGGTCCTTTAGCATGGTACTAGAATAGCCTACGTGCATCTTGCTCGCCCGCTAATATCTAAAGGAGGCATGTTACTAAAAGAGTACAGCCCTCAACCGCCACCACAGTTTCGGAGTTTTGGCATAGTGGCACCCTCACACTGAAAAGATATCACTCCGGGTCCCTCTCTTCTTTCTTCATTTCAATTAAAAATACGGAAACTTAGCGCAGTGAAAGTAACCCGCTCTCTATCACTATTCACAGTAGAAATTGAAATTAGAAGGAAAGCACCTAAATTGAAAGAAAGAATTAACCAAAAGCAAACAAAAGAATTTATGCAAACTTTAACCGTGACGGTAACAGAAGGTATTAAAGTTAAAAGGGTAAAATATTGGGTACTATTCAAGGAAATTAATTAGACCTCAGGTACCAAATGAAACTTCAGGGTATTAAAGTGCAACTAACCCAAAAAAAATTAAAAAAAAAACAACAACCCCAGTACCTTGTGGATGAGGCCGTCGTCAATAATGGACCTACTCAGCTTCTCGTACAACTCATACAGTGCCTCCACTTCGTTCACCGAAACTAGTTTCGAAATCAGGGGGGAAAAAACCATTTTAAAAAAACAAAACTTTGACGAAATAAATCAAAAAAAATTAGGGGACAAATAATGTACAGCATCTGGATTCTTGAGAGAGCCCGCGGAGGTTGATTCGGCGGCTGAACGACGGCGACCGGCGATCGAACGAAGCAGTCGGAGACGACGAAGACGATCACCTCGATTATTGCTACAAGTGGAAAGCAAGCCGCGCATAGTTTCTCGCCCAGCGACGAGAAACTCGACCGCTGTAACCAAAAACGGAAAATTTTAGGAAATTAAAAAAATAAAAACAGCAATTTTAGGGGGACTTTTTACAGTTTCGCTCGTAGTCATCGCCGCCTCTCTCTCTCTCTCTCTCTCCAATGATAAGCGTAGAAGAGGAGCGCAAGTTTCTCTCTCTCTTTCGTCTTTAAATTGTTATAAAAAATAAAAATAAAAATTGGAGGAAAAAAAAGGGGAAATGTTTGCATCCACGAAAGAGCGGGAAATGGAGCCCACTAGGACCCACTGTAAGCCATCATGCGCGTTAGGGGCTGTTTGATTGATGTATTTAGCATTGGGGTTGGGCAGAAAACCTGTCAAAAGAATACTTTTGACAGGTTTTCTGCCCAAAACGCCTCTTCAGGTTTTCTGTCCAAAACGCGTCTAAAAAGAGACGTTTTGGACAGAAAGTCTGCCAAAAGTGCTTTTTTAGCAGGCTTTCTGCCCAACCCCCAATGCGAAATACATCAACCAAACAGCCCTAGACGAAACTACGGTAAACTTGACGGATATTTTTCTTATTTTTTATCATAATTTGGAGGATAAAATGGTAATTTTATAAGAGTGTTTTGATAATACAGTGAAAACTAATTTGAAGTAACTAACATCAATTATAGGACTAAATAGTAGATTTTAAAGATTTAAGGGACTGATTTTTCAACCGAAAATTGCAAAAGAGCCCCAGCAAATTCGTGAAAATTGAGGACACTATTGTTGTCAAAGTTTCCTCTCACTTTCGGATCTTGATCAAGGTGAGTTCCTTGTGCTTTTTATAATTACTCAATCTTTTTATATACCAACTTTTGGTGCCTGCATCCACGTCAGATTTCAATTTTTAAATGTGAAAAAAATAGCGAGTTGAGATTTGGCAATTTCTAAATGTGAAGAAGGTGAACGTTGAGGTTTGGATAAAAGAGTGCAGTGTGTCCTAGACTGAAACAAAGTTGGCCAACAAATGTTGATGGACGAGACCCCAAAATTCAATTAGATGAAGAACAGTGTGGCAAATTTAGAGCGAACTAGAAGTAATAACAATGTTACCAACATCAAGACAATTAGAGGAGATACTACCATTTGCTAAAGGAGGCATGTTACTAAAAGAGTACAGCCCTCAACCGCCACCACAGTTTCGGAGTTTTGGCATAGTGGCACCCTCACACTGAAAAGATATCACTCCGGGTCCCTCTCTTCTTTCTTCATTTCAATTAAAAATACGGAAACTTAGCGCAGTGAAAGTAACCCGCTCTCTATCACTATTCACAGTAGAAATTGAAATTAGAAGGAAAGCACCTAAATTGAAAGAAAGAATTAACCAAAAGCAAACAAAAGAATTTATGCAAACTTTAACCGTGACGGTAACAGAAGGTATTAAAGTTAAAAGGGTAAAATATTGGGTACTATTCAAGGAAATTAATTAGACCTCAGGTACCAAATGAAACTTCAGGGTATTAAAGTGCAACTAACCCAAAAAAAATTAAAAAAAAAACAACAACCCCAGTACCTTGTGGATGAGGCCGTCGTCAATAATGGACCTACTCAGCTTCTCGTACAACTCATACAGTGCCTCCACTTCGTTCACCGAAACTAGTTTCGAAATCAGGGGGGAAAAAACCATTTTAAAAAAACAAAACTTTGACGAAATAAATCAAAAAAAATTAGGGGACAAATAATGTACAGCATCTGGATTCTTGAGAGAGCCCGCGGAGGTTGATTCGGCGGCTGAACGACGGCGACCGGCGACGGCGATCGAAGCAGTCGGAGACGACGAAGACGATCACCTCGATTATTGCTACAAGTGGAAAGCAAGCCGCGCATAGTTTCTCGCCCAGCGACGAGAAACTCGACCGCTGTAACCAAAAACGGAAAATTTTAGGAAATTAAAAAAATAAAAACAGCAATTTTAGGGGGACTTTTTACAGTTTCGCTCGTAGTCATCGCCGCCTCTCTCTCTCTCTCTCTCTCCAATGATAAGCGTAGAAGAGGAGCGCAAGTTTCTCTCTCTCTTTCGTCTTTAAATTGTTATAAAAAATAAAAATAAAAATTGGAGGAAAAAAAAGGGGAAATGTTTGCATCCACGAAAGAGCGGGAAATGGAGCCCACTAGGACCCACTGTAAGCCATCATGCGCGTTAGGGGCTGTTTGATTGATGTATTTAGCATTGGGGTTGGGCAGAAAACCTGTCAAAAGAATACTTTTGACAGGTTTTCTGCCCAAAACGCCTCTTCAGGTTTTCTGTCCAAAACGCGTCTAAAAAGAGACGTTTTGGACAGAAAGTCTGCCAAAAGTGCTTTTTTAGCAGGCTTTCTGCCCAACCCCCAATGCGAAATACATCAACCAAACAGCCCTAGACGAAACTACGGTAAACTTGACGGATATTTTTCTTATTTTTTATCATAATTTGGAGGATAAAATGGTAATTTTATAAGAGTGTTTTGATAATACAGTGAAAACTAATTTGAAGTAACTAACATCAATTATAGGACTAAATAGTAGATTTTAAAGATTTAAGGGACTGATTTTTCAACCGAAAATTGCAAAAGAGCCCCAGCAAATTCGTGAAAATTGAGGACACTATTGTTGTCAAAGTTTCCTCTCACTTTCGGATCTTGATCAAGGTGAGTTCCTTGTGCTTTTTATAATTACTCAATCTTTTTATATACCAACTTTTGGTGCCTGCATCCACGTCAGATTTCAATTTTTAAATGTGAAAAAAATAGCGAGTTGAGATTTGGCAATTTCTAAATGTGAAGAAGGTGAACGTTGAGGTTTGGATAAAAGAGTGCAGTGTGTCCTAGACTGAAACAAAGTTGGCCAACAAATGTTGATGGACGAGACCCCAAAATTCAATTAGATGAAGAACAGTGTGGCAAATTTAGAGCGAACTAGAAGTAATAACAATGTTACCAACATCAAGACAATTAGAGGAGATACTACCATTTGCTTGATTCACGAAAGAACCTCGGTTTGAAGCATGATAAAATTAATTTTGTTGCCAATTTCCATACGCGCCTCTTCCTCCGTAGTTGTTTCATTCTCAACCACCTTGAAATCCGCGGCCTCGACCACCTCTCCATGCACTTCCTACGTGCTAGTTCCTAATCGAAAGCAGAGGAGCGATGGATTTCTTTGAGGGGGGCTCCGGTAATGGATGAGGAGTTTGATATTTCTTTTATTTATGTTGTATATTCTCAAGGAGATTACTCTTACATTTATAGGGGCTAAACCCACTATCTCCACCCCCCTCAGATCCGCCTCTTGAGAGATATTCTCTCAATAAAACCCACGTTCAAATTTTTCACGATTTTCTCTACTGAGAAAAGCTGATTTGGTCATATTTTACTGAGTCAAGATAACATCTCCCACTTGACCAAATTAACTAAATGACATGCCTCCCACTATCCATGAGATCAGATGTTTCTTCTTATCATTACTCCCGCTGTCCGTAGAGAGTAACTCTCATTTTATTATTCTTGAAATTTTACTCGGACTTATTTATTCCTAACTCACATCAAACTTACATGTTTGATAAAAAAATTCCATTGGTATTCATTTTGTCAAAGGATCAACAATCATATGTGTAGTAGAGATATAAGTCACTTTAACTTCTCCCTTTTCTACAATATCTCGAATATAGTGATACTGGATCTCAATATATTTTCCTTTGGAGCTATTTGTGTCACTATTGATTAAGCTAATTGCTGCTTAACTATCACAATAAATATCAATAGGTCCTTCTAACAAATTGAGATCAAGATCAATAAAAAACCGTCTAAGGAGTTCAAGCGAGTCAGCTTGATAAACTAATCTATGAGTCAATGTACCTCTGATATACTTCATAATCCTTTTAATAGTTTCCCAATGTGCTGATCGTGGATTATTTTGATATCGTCTGACTAGACTCACAGCATAAGCTATATCAAGTCTGGTGCACAATATTGCATACATCAAGCTACCAATTGCTTCAGCATAAGGAACATCTAATGGCTTCTGCCCCTCTCCAGGGCTTTGCTACATAATCTCTTTCCCATAACCAACGGAGTTGGCGTCGGATTGGAATTCTTCATTCCAAACCTTTTAAGAACGGATCTTAAATATTTTTCTTGGTTTAAACTTAGCATTCTAGACTTTCTATCTCGAATTATTTGAATTCTAAGAATATATGATGTGTTGCGCGCAGCAAAAATTTCAGCAGCACTTCGGCAGCACAACAAGAGAGTCAGGTCGCAATAGAAATTCCTGTTTCACAAAGGAAACAAGAACCTTAAGCAAAATATCTTAACCAAGTGAGATATCAGCTCTTCCTCTCATCAGTTCTAGGACTGACCTGTCGAGGGAACCTAAATAAGTTATTACAAATCACACAAATAGCGAGACAACTAATTTTACGTGGTTCGGCAAATAGCCTACGTTCACGGGGAGAGGATTGAGAGATTCCACTAAATCAAGGAGAGTACAAGTGGTTACAATCTCACAAAACTCACAAAATAACCCTCAATCAAAGCTCTCAACTTGCTCACAATATCGCCCTCTCACAATGCTCAAAAGTCTCTCTAATCTCTGATTACAACTCTTCTCTCTTTTTGATGATTGATTCTAATCTCCATATATATAGAAAAACTAAAACCAAAACAAACTAGGAATCCTAAAACCAAAAATAAAATAAATTAGGAATCATAGTAACCTCATGTTACTAAAATAGATTAGGAATCCTAATAACCTCATGTTACCAAAATAGATTAGGAATCCTAATAAATTAGGAATACTGCTATCCAACAATTCTCCACCTCGACGAAGTATTCCCAAAACTGAACCGACACCAACATGAGCACCAATGCGTCGTCTCACCAAATTCGGCTGCACCAATGTGGTTGCCTAGTACCCCCTCTCCCAAGGGATCAAGTCACCCGTAGTTCATCCAAATGGCCGCCAACGGCCTCAACAATCACGAATGTACAACAAGTTTCGACAATGATCAAACTTGTTGCTCGGAACCATCTTTGTGAGCATATCCTCCGGATTATCCTTCGTGTGGACCTTCATTATCTCCACATCTCCATCTTTAAGAACATCCCCAACGAAGTGATAACGAACACCAATGTGCTTCGTCCTCACATGAAAAACCTGATTCTTCACCAAATAGATAGCACACATGCTATCACAATGAATAGTGATGGATCGCTGTGATATACCAAGTTCCTCCAAAAGTCTTCGAAGTCAAATAGCCTCATTCACAACCTCTATAACTGCTATATACTCTGCCTCCGTCGTAGACAAAGCTATCGTAGACTGTAAGGTACATCTCCAACACATCGGTGTATGGGTCAAAGTGAACACATACCCCATCGTAGACCGACGCTTATCCAAATCCCCGACATAATCCGAATCAACATAGCCAATGCACAACTGCCCACCTCTAGTGTCCCGCTCATAAACTAAACCAACATTGAGCGTACCTCGAATGTACCTCAAAATCCATCTCACAGCGTCCTAATGACCCACTCCTGGATCGTGCATGTATCTCGAAACCATGCTCACTGCCTGTGACTAGTCTGGTCTCGTACATACCATCGCGTACATCAAGCTTCCAACCGCACTCGCATATGGAGTCTTTGACATCAACTGTCGATCTTCTACTATCTTCGGTAAAAGATCAGCCGAAAGCTTCAAATGGGCTCCTAATGGTACACTAACTGGCTTCGTATCCATGCTAACATGAAATCGATGTAGAACCTTCTTCAAATAAACCACTTGTGTCAAATAAATTCTACCCTTCTTCTTGTCTCTGTCGATCTTCATTCCTAAAATGCGCTTCGCCTCACCCAAATCTTTCATCCCAAACTCTTTGAAAGTTGTGCCTTCAACTCATCTATAGCAGATCTGGAAATTAAGACAACCAACATGTCATCGATATAAAGTAACAAATATATGTATGCATCTCCTTTTAACTTATGAAAATATACGTAAGGTTAAACTGGCTCCTAGTGTACGAATGACCAATCATAAAACCATCGAATCGCCTATACCACTGTTAAGGAGACTGCTTCAAACCGTATAGCGATTTCTTCAATCTGCAAACCAATTTTTCTTTCCCTGGAGCTCGGAATCTCAATAGTTGAGTCATATATATTTTTTTATTAAGATCACCATGAAGAAATGTCGTCTTCACATCCAACTGATCTAACTCCAAACCATACTATGCCACCAAAGCTAGCAAAATCCGAATCGAAGAGTGCTTCACCACCAAAGAGAAAACCTCATTATAATCTATTCCTTCCTCCTGTGCATAGCCCTTCGCAACCAACCTAGCATTGAATCTCAATGGAGTGCCTTTAATGCCCTCCTTCTTTGTGTATACCCACTTATAACCAATTACCTTCCGCCCCTTTGGAAGCTCAACCAGCTCCCATGTATTGTTCTTATGAAGAGACTCCATCTCCTTCTGCATAGCTACCTGCCACGAATCAGCCTCCGAACTCTGCTCGGCCTCTCTGAATGTAGTAGGAACTATCTTATCGATACTCTCCACTGAAAGTGCATACGCAACTGTGTTGGCATACCGTGTTGGCATACCGTGTTGGCATCCGTATGTCTCTCCTCTGTCTCCGAACCACAATAGAATCCTGAACCTGAGCCGTCGGTCTCTGATCCTGCACATCAGTACCCGTATCCTCTGTGTCACCGTCGTGCTCACCTGGCGTCACCTCAGTCGGTACTCTAATGGATACTGTACCATTTGGATAATGTGAAGCTGCATCGATCTTCACTATCTGCGATATCTCCTCCGTCAGGTCGCTCTCTACCTGATGAGAGCTGGGAAGCTTCAAGATAGAAGCCTCATCAAGCGTGACGTCTCTACTCAGCATAATCTTTCTATCAACTAGATCACATAGCTTGTATCCCTTGACACAATGTTTGATACTACAAATATGGCCTTCCTAGCTCAATGTTCTAATTTATCTGTTCTCACATGATAAAATGCAGGGCACCCGAATACCTTGAGCTGGTCATAATCTCGTACTGGCTCTCCTGACCACATCTCCATAGGGGTCTTCCCTTCAATCGCAGATGAAGGCATCCTATTAATGAGGTGGCTCGCATATGTAAGTGCCTCAGCCCAAAAGATCTTCTCCAAACCACTTTACGACAATAAGCATCGGACCTTCTCCAGTAAAGACCGATTCAGCCTCTCTGCTACCACATTCTGCTGTGGTGTATGACTAACCATAAAGTATCTCTCTATGCTCTCGTCTCGACATAACTGTAGAAAGGGGTCTGAAGTATATTCACCATCGTTGTCGGATCGCAACGTCTTAATCTTTCTCCTAGTCTGCAGTTCCAATATCTTCTTTTACTCTACGAATATATCTAGGACTTTACTCTTCTTTACCATGGTGTATACCCAACATCACCTAGAATAGGCATCTACGAACGTGACGAACCAATATCGACCACCAAGTGATGCAGTCTTGGTGGGACCCCAAACATCTGTATGCACGTAGTCCAGGATACCCCTCGTCCTATGAATAGCAGTCTAGAACTTCACCTTCGTTTTCTTGTCAAGAACACAGTGCTCACAGAAATCTACTTTACTACTCTTAGCTCCCTTCAATAGCCCCTGCTTGCACAAAGCCTGCAGTGACTTCTCTCCTGTGTGCCCCAACCTATAATGCCAAAGCCTGCTCATGTCCGCCTCTAAAATAGCTGAAGCAACCTAGCCAATCTCGGTACTCCCCTTCAGATAATACAAGTTTTAACTGCAGACTCCCTTCATCACCATCAAAGATCCCTTAGTAACCTTTGCTACAACGTCTTCAAAGGTCACCTTGAATCCTTTTGCCTCCAAAGCTCCAACTGAGATAAGATTCCTCTTCAGCTGAGGAACAAATCTCACCTCCTTCAATTCACGAACTACTCCATTATGCATCCGAATCCGCATGGTACCTATCCCACAAATGCCACAGGATTGATCATTTCCCATGACTACAACTCCCCCATCGACCTTCTCAAAAGATGCAAACCAATCTCGCCTAGGGGTCACATGATAGATAGCGCCGGAATCAAGCATTCAATCTGAAGCATCCAAGTGGTTCACCTCCGGAGTAATCAGTAGAGAAAAGTTCGAATCATCGGAATCATTGCCTTTCGCAACGTTCATCATTTTTCTTGTTATTCTCCTTCTCTTTGATCTTTGGACAATCTCTTTTTCAATGTCCCTGCTCCTTGCAGAATACACATTGGTTCTTTTCAAGCTGGTGACGACCTCTTGACTTTGACCTTCCTCTATTGCCACTTTTCGGATATGAACTTCTTTCTTTTGTCGACAAGGCCTCTCCTGAAGTACTAACGTGGGAAGTCTTCTTGTCCTTTCTTCTCAAATCATAATTCGTCAATACATTAGTAACTTCACTATAGCTGATAGAAGATCTTCCGTTCAACAAAGTGAGCACAAAGGTGTCATACTCCTCATCCGATAAGGAGCCCAATAAGATAATCGCCTTGTACTCATCCGATATCTTCTCATCAATATTCGCCAAGTCCGACAACAACTTCGTATAGTTATTCACATGAGCCACAAGCGAGGTGCCTCTGGACATCTAGAATCTGATTAACCTACGCAGCAAATGCAACATGTTCTTAACACTCTTCGTAAGGTACTTATTGTTGAGAATTCCCCACATCTTCATCGCAGACGTCACCCCAATCACATCATACTTCAGCTCCTGTTTCAAACAGGACCTGATCACCCCACAAGCGTTCCTATTCATCTTTTCCTATATTGCCTCTTTATATTTTGGTGGTCTCTCGTAGACCATGATGGTCTCCTTCAAGTTCTGAGCATTGAGCGCATCCTGTATGTCGCTCATCCACAAACCCAAGTTGATTTTACCGTCATACTTCACCATACTAATTTTGTTGTTCTGAAAACCAACTTGAACTGTACTCGCTATCGATTTGCTGCTTTCACCTTCTTCTCCCATTACAAACTAACTCCAAGTTGTAAAGAAAGAATCAAACTTTGATAAAAATTAAGAATTACCCAACTGAACCCTAGATCGGATTCCAAATAGATCTCATGTCCACACGAGAAAAGCGAAATCTCCAACGGCAACTCCTAATGCTATCTCCACCGAAGCCTAGAACTCCAAAAATTAAGCTTCCACGACGAATCTTCTTCCACCTAATGCCAAAACCCTATATCTAAAATCTGGACTCTGATACCACTTGTTGCGCACAGCGAAAATTTTGACAACACTTCGGCAGCACAACAAGAGAGTCAGATCGCAATAGGAATTCCTGTTTCATAAAGGAAACAAGAACCTTAAGCAAAATATCTCAACCAAGTGAGATATCAGCTCTTCCTCTCATCAGTTTTAGGACTGACCTGTCGAGGGAACCTAAATAAGCTATTACAAACCACATAAATAGCGAGACAACCAATTTTACGTGGTTCGGCAAATAGCCTACGTCCACGGGGAGAGGATGGGGAGATTCTACTAAATCAAGGAGAGTACAAATAGGTTACAATCTCACAAAACTCACAAACTAACCATTAACCAAAGCTCTCAACTTGCTCACAATATCTCCCTCGCATAATGCTCAAAAGTCTCTCTAATCTCTGATTACAACTCTCCTCTCTTTTTGATGATTGATTCTAATCTCCATATATATAGAAAAACTAAAACTAAAACAGACTAGGAATCCTAAAACCAAAAACAAAACAAATTAGGAATCCTAATAACCTCATGTTACTAAAATAGATTAGGAATCCTAATAACCTCATGTTACCAAAATAGATTAGGAATCCTAATAAATTAGAAATACTGCTATCCAATATGATGTATCTCTCATGTCTTTCATCTCAAACTTTTCGTGGAGATCTGCCTTGATTTTATTCAATATTTCTATATCATTTCCAGTGAGCAATATATCATCCATATATAAGGATAATATAGTAAACTTGCTCTCACTTTTCAAGACATATACACAATTATCTAATTTATTTTGAATAAAACCAAGTTTAGTGACTACATCATGAAATTTGAGATAACATTGTCTAGAAGACTGTTTTAAACCATATAGATATTTTATTAATTTGTAAACTTTATGTTCTTGTCCTTTTACCTGAAAACCTTCAGTTGTTGCATGTATATTGCTTCCTTCAACTCTCCGTTAAGGAATGTAGTTTTAACATCCATTTGGAATAACTCCAAATTAAGATATGCAACAATAGCCAAAATAATTCTAATGGATGTAAATTTAGATACAAGAGAATACGTCTCCTGAAAATCTATTCCTGCCTTCTGGTTATAACCATTGACAACTAACCATGCTTTGAATTTTTTAATAGATCCATCAACACGATATTTCTTTTTTATCACTCATTTGCATCCTATGGCTTTTCTATTTTCTGATAGATCACATAACTCCCATACCTTATTCTTTTCGATAGAATCAAGTTCTTCTCTCATAGATTCTAGACATCAAGGTGATTCATGTGATTTTCAGTGGAGTATATCATATTTTATTATTAAAAAACTCTACTTATGATGAAGTCAGGACTTTCAAGTAAATAAGCCATATAGTGCAATTTTTTGACTAACTTAAGGAGTTAACTTCTGCTTTTCTTGTTTAATTAATGAGGTAAATGGAATAATTTTCAAATAAAATACATGAAGGGGTAAAGAAATGCGTTTAGTTTATAATTCCCCTTTTTGTTAATTATCACCTAAAAGTTTTTATTAAAAAACTATCATGATAAGCTCGCGCGTTTGCTGTTGAGGCCGAGGACTCAAAATGAGTGAGGGAGGTGGGCAATTATGGAGGAGAAAGGAGAGAAAAAGAAATGAAAATTATATCAAGTAAGGAATGTCAACAATATATTTTCAGCCACTTTTTTCCATTAAAATAACAATTTTAAAATCTGAAAACTCCTATTATCGGAGTACCGAAACAAAGTTTGCTATGTGTAAATTTCAATAAAGCCCAATAAATTTGGGTGTTTTGCGCTTAAGGCCGCTCGACCGAAAAAATGCATAGTCACTACGTCTAATTATTTACTATTTGTTAACTCGTTTTGGGATAAACCGCACAAAAACAAGTTGTTCGTGGCTAGACATCCACCAGCGTATGCTGACATGGCATTTTTGCTGGACGAACAAGTTTTGGCCACTCACCTATCTTAGTATATCTTTATAAATTAAAAAATATAATCGATGCCCCTTATTTAATTGATTTTTTTTTTTTTTGCTGCTTGATTTAATTGAATTTCAAGGTAGGATCATAAGCTAATATGTGTAGGGTTGAAGTGTTATACTTTGAACCATCACGTTGTATGCAATGAGAAGGTAGCTTGAGATACTGTGGCCAATCAACTAAAGAAAAGGTTACCATCGCCATCCAAACCCCAAAGTTCCAGTAATTACTTTTCTGCATTTGATATCGTCAATCGTCATCATCACTAGTATATTATGTCAGAAAGTTAATTATATGACCGGGCGAATACTTAGATCCCTTAATCTTCTCTGATAGCTGATAAACAATAAGAAGCATATAAGTAAACTGAAGAGAAAATATAGAATGTAGTCTAGGGTTTTGATCAGGCCTACATAGTATAATGGAAACGAGAACTATTTATAGAGGATGTTGGGTGCACATTGGTAACCCGACCTGACCGGCGGAGCTGGTTTTTTGCCTCCGCTTTACATGTGTCGACGACCGATTAGGTGGATGTGAAAGGGTACTCTCCTCACATTTAATGTGATTGCGACAGTATAGCGAAAGTGTGAATGACGTCTAAGGAGTCATTATGACACTGAGCCATGCATTTAATACAAATGGCGACTGGGGACAGAGCATGGTCGCCGACTGGCCGTGGATTAAATGTGGACTGCGTCGATGAGACTGATAGGTTATTCTCTCCTCTGGGATGTTTATTAGTAGAGTCCAACCAAAAGGTGTCTTTCGTCTCAGTCAGTCTCTGTCTACTGGAAAGAACAGCTTGGTTGGTCAAGCTGTGTTTATATTTGGGTCGGGATTTTTGGTCATACGAATTGGCTTGTTAATTTTTCACGCGGCCACCCTATAAGGGTTCATTAAACTTAGTGATTTTCAAGGTGTAACACCTACCAGTAACCAACATGAAATGCATTATCTCAGTCATCAACTTTATGGCTCTTACTTTTTTTCTTACCTTTTTTTTTCTTTCCTAACACTCTCTCTCTCTCTCTCTCTCTCTCTCTCTCTCTCTCTCTCTCTCTCTCTCTCTCTCTCTCTCTCAAAGCATTTGTACCACACACACTTGTGATATCTTAAATTTATATTTTTCGAGGAACGCAAATGCGTGCGTGACGCATGATCTGGAGGATGTTGTGCGCATCGGAACTCGAAACACACGAAAGAGCACAAACAAGAACGAGATAGACCACAACCAATAAGTAAAACATAATCACCAGACAAACGAATTTTATGTGGTTCGGCAAGTTGCCTACATCCACGGAGCAAAGAAGGGGGAGTTTTTACTATTAGAGATAAAGAGAATACAAAATAGGGTTTACAATCTCACCAAAAACCCTCAAACAAAGCTCTCAAAATCTCTCACAAATTCTCCCTCAAAGGATGCACAATTCTCTCTCAAAAGCTGCTCAAAGTCATCCTTAATTAACCCTAATACACATGATTAGGGTCATATATCAACACAAAACAAAACGGGTCAGAAAATCAAAACCTGACTCAGACCCGACTGGCGGTCGACCTCAGAACTCGTCGCGGTCGACCGACCAGGTCGACAAAAACATAAAATCGACTACAGGGGTTTGGCGGTCGATCGCGGTGGTCGACCGTCACCAATTCCAGAGACCCAGAATCCTATAGGGTCCCTGGCGGTCGACCGCGGCGGGCGGCCGTCTCTATCGACCGTCTCCAACTCCAGAATCCCCCTGTGATCTGTGCACGTTTTCGGTCGACCGGACTTGCTCCGCGGTCGACCGACAAGTGTCCAAAATCTTGCCTGAGTCGTTTTTCCTGATCTTAAAAGCTGTGTTAGACATTTCTACAAATCTCTACCTCAGTGAAGTTTTCTCAAAACTGAGTCGACACCAAAAATTACCAAATGTCTCACTTGTTGCGTCCAGTACGAAGTGGAATAAATCCACGACAACAGACTCAATCCACAACAAGTCGGGAACCCAAACGAGAGTTCAAACAATCTCCCCTCATCGATATCAACTAATCCAACCGGCTGCATCAAAAAGACTGTATACGTATCCTCTTGCCCAAGGAATCAAGCCTCACGTAGTTCACCTAAATGGCCTCCAAAGGCCCTCAACTTCGAAAAATGTTCAATAGCTCTAAACAATGACCAAACTTCACACCCGAGACAACTTTGGTCAACATATCCACAGGATTGTCCTTGTAGGCATTAAAAAAATGTCGAATTTCAAGACATGATGAAGGTCATCATAGGGATGAACCTCGTCTCAAATCAAAAATGAGACTTGCCACTCAGCGAGGATTCGTATCAGAAACGAGGCTCACAACGTAGCAAGACTCAGCGAAGCTAGTCATTGGAAACAATGTTCGAATCTCATCATTGAAAATGAGACTTGACATCAAAGACGAAGCTCGTCATTGGAAACGAGGTTCGAAGCTCGTCATTGGATACGAGGTTCAGAGTTCATCATCGGAGGTGAAATTCGTTAATGAAAACAAAGCTTGTCATCAGATTTAAAGCTCGTTAGTGAAGACGTGGCTCGTCAAAAGGAAATTCACAAGACTTGCTACGCAGTTGGACTCAACTATCGAAGACGAAGTTCGTTAGTGAAAACGAAGCTCGTCAGACGAAGTCAGTGAAGACAAAGTTCGTTATACTGCAAAGCTGACCTTATAAGACGAACATTGCTGCATATTGAGGCTTGTCCAATCAAATGCACCTCGCCATGCAGCGAGGCTCGTCGTCTACAGAAAATCTAGCTGTAACGGATTTGAAGACTTACTCAGCCACGTGGGCTAAGCTTCAGGAGCATGTTATGTCCTATTAACCAACGTGGGCTGAATTGAAGGAGGCAATTACGCCATCTACCCACAATTCAAGCACGTCAGTTACGTGCTATGAACTCTATAAATAGCCATGAGCGGCTATGGAGAGGGGACTTTTGGACTTTTGGAAGATCTTTGGCTATCGCGTGAAGAGAGATCAGTGTCTGCATTCTCGTGATCTAAGCCACCGTCAGAAGCTTTCATGATCTTATTCTGATCGTCAATGGGAAGCAATCTCGGGTTGAGCATCGAAAGAAGCATCCTTTTACTACCAAGAACCCACTTTTAAACAAAGGAGAAGTCAAATTAATATTCTCTTCCTCTGTAATCGAGAGTGAGTGAATGTAAGGGATTCGTACTAAGCGATCGAATCCATTTTTAAAACAAGAATCAATCAACTTTAATATTTCAACCCTACAGAAGATGACGACCACAGTGGGAGCAGTCATTCTTTCCGATAATTGGTGGTGGTGATGGTGAGGGAAATGGAGATGGTGACGAGAAGGAGGCCGTGAAATAGAGGAGGGAACCCTAGAATTTCGAAGCGGGAGCGAAAAGAATTTCACCCTAGGGTTTTCTCCTATCTGACGCCCACGAGAAATGAAATGGGGAGCAGAAATGGGTGTATGGATGAGATAAATTTGCCTTTAATTCAATGTGTCAGATTTTCAGGCAATTCCAGCGTATATAAAGAAATTGATTTCTATAAAATAGCCCTATCCTCTATTTATATTGAAACCCTACTCTATAAAATTGTGGTGAACCAAACACGATTTTAAGTACACTCCAGCCACTAAGTAATTACGAAATTGCCACAATTGAGGGGTTTCTATAAATTTTTTTATATAAGTAGTGCGCCAAACAGCCTGTTTGTGTCAAAAGTTGCTTTTTCCATTGCTTTCAAACCTGTTACACCGTTTATCGATTACAAGTTCAAACTGAAAGAAAAATTGATCTTTTTATAAGATCTTCTTACAACGAAAAATAAAGATTACAACTTTATCAAACAAAACGCAGCAGTAGTTTATCTCCCGCTGTTTTGTGTGGGATCTTTGCCTGTGCCGGGGACGCGTTAGTCCGTGGACCACCGCAGATCAACCCGATAGACAATATAATTACGCTTTTGTTTCACGAAGGAAACAATTGCGGAAGCGACAATCACGACCAAGCGAGATTGTGGCTCTTCTCGAGATTAAAACCAAGTTTAATCCAGAGGAAAGAAGGAGAAAGAATCACAAACCTTTCGAAGGGCTTTCTTTATGAAAGTATTCGCTAAGCTCTGATGATTCTCCTCTGAAATTCGTGGTTAACTGGACAATTTGACAGCACATCGCCTTCTCAATTTCAGATCCTCTTTAAAGAAGACCCTAGGCTTCTATTTATAGGCTTTTGGAGATGTCCTTTTGAATAAGAATTTGTGTTTAAACGTCATCTGCAGTTTATAACTGTCTAAACGCGTTTAGGGATAATCTCAAAACAGTTGGAGAGGTTCTGGGACGAAGGAATCCTTAAAAATCATCGAAATCCGTGTTTGGGGAGGTTTTGTGTTCAGCAAGAGTCCTGGTGGCTCGGAACTATGCAAGTGACCATTTGGTGACTCGGAACTATGTGAGTCACCATTTGGTAGCTCGCATGGGTGCGAGTCACCATTTGGTGGCTCGCATGGGTACGAGCCACCATTTGGTGGCTCGCATGGG
>NC_033796.1:105208947-105217784 GCF_001876935.1 Asparagus officinalis
AGGTTTTAGCAGTTTTGTTCTGAACTTCTCTGATAAGGATTTAAAGGCAATTTTTATTGCCTACAGAGGTGAAGTCTTTGTAGGTCGTGTGGTAACACCAGAGGATACCGGGCGACTTTTGTGATGGAGATCTTTCTGAGAAAGAGATCCAAGGAGACGGAGTTGTTCTCTTTAGAAGGACAACCAAGAAGCTCTCCATGAAGAGGCCTTGAAGGATAATGGGAGTACGCCCATCTCATAGATGGCTAGCTGATAAGTATACTCCCAAAATGGTTGTTATGGCTATGGAAGAGTACGAGTGTGTCGTTTCTTCTTAGCCAAAACTAGGCCTTCTTAGCTTGGATGATACAACTTCGGGGCTCCAATTAGCTTGGATGATACAACTTCGGGGCTCCAATTAGCTTGGGTGATGCAACTTCGGTGTTTTTTTTAAGGGTGAGACTCATCAGACCCTAGTTCAGAACTTGACATGTTTTCTCGAAAAAGAGAAGGGCCCCCTATAGTGGACGCCAAACTGTTGATGGCTATGATCACACAATCAGTCGGATTCAGGATAGGATCGGTTCCGCTCATGCTCTCACCGGGATGAGGTAGAGGAGATTGATGAAGGAACTTCTTCCTTCCCCGACTTTATGTCTAGTTCTTGAATTGGGTAGCTAAAAAATCTGCACAAGTAGAAGCTCGTGAGAGGGCGGGGACCGGTTCCCCCGTTGTACCTCCGATGATCAAGTCAGCTAGTGAGCTTGAGTGAGAAAAGTGAAGAACTGTGTGAGTTCTTGTATGCAGTATATTTTGCTGATGGAGGAGTTCGATTTTTCTTCTTTTTTTCTTTAGAGAAGAAGCCCCCCCCCTCCCCCACCTCTTTTTTTAGGTTAGAATAGTATATGTCTTTATACTCAGTGCATAATGGGTAGTTTGGTCACTTCGACCGAGCACAGAAGGACGGTGGCAAGGTGTGGGCTGGCAGTTGAGTCAGCCTCTGCTTTACAGATGTCGACTTACGACTGGGGGAGAAGTCACTTTAGTATGGGAGAGAATGTCTATGCATTATCCGGGAAGTGATTGATGGCGTAGTAGAACCCGCATGGTGTGACAAGTCATGTAGGCTATCAGGGATAAGGTCATGATGGGACATGTTCAATATGGACTGCGTTGCTGACATGCAGCTAGAAGAAGAAGAAGACCCTAAGCGGGTTTTGTAATTTAGCCAAGAGATAGAGTCTTTCGAGTCGTCCTCGCGAGGCGTTGGACAGTCGAGTGGACTTTTGGCAAGTCATTTTTTACAAGAAGGCAGAGTGATTCCGCCTCTCGGGTCGACATGAAAAATGCTGAGTTCTCGACGAGTTGGTTAAATTGTGACTTCGACAGGGGTTGGGCCGCTAAGTTGATTGGGGCCTTGCTTGCAAACAGATATATGTCGGTCACTTGTCAATGAATTGTACTTTAGCAAGTGGGAATACCATAACATATACCCATTATATAAATCATGAATTTGATGAATTAAGATTTGGCTCAGATGCAATGAGTACCTAACTAATAATTAACATCTTATCCAATAGAGAAGGTATACACTGCACGCTACTCCAAAATAAAATGTTTGGACCAGATTCGAATCGGGGATATTAATGGAACCTATTTTCAATAATATATTTATACTTGTCCTGTAAAATAATAATATCTGTACCTAATGCTGAGTCACCAAACAAAAAGATGATTAAATTATATAGAAACATGATTAAGGCTAAAGACACTCTGTACAGAATAAAATGGAATATATGCCAGCATCACGAGGAGGAGAAAAGTGACCCCTTGAGGCAACCGTTTCTCCAACCGACCCAACCCGACCTAATAGAGGTTTGTTTGCATATATGCCCCTCGAATCTCCAATATTTGCAAAAATCACGCCTCAAAACTAGCTTATTGGGTCTTTCTATTTCTACAACTTAAGAATATTGCTTTCTAAACAAGACAATGTCAAAATTCCTAACAGTTTCCAATAGGTTCGTATGATATACCGTTTAAAAACTGAAGTTGGTAAGTAAAAGGGATAGGAAAAAAAAAATCAATGTGAAAGTAAATACCAAGATTTGGAGAATAATTTTATAAATACAGAAGATTGAGGGGTATATACGCAAAACACCCTAAAGAATATTATCAATAAACAAAGATTAAGTCACTAAGATCATATCAGAACCACGTACTGTGCAGGGTTCTGAAGTATTATACATGGGAGGTATTAATAGAATCAAAATTCAGATTAAACGGAAAATGAGAAAGGACCAGACCTAATTTTGAATTTTAATTGTATCAATTTTTTCTGGAAAAATTACACTTTAATGCCTTAAAAATTAGCGACTTTAAACTTTTGATACCCTGAAATTTAAATTGTCCAAAAGATTTTCTGAAGTATAATACCCTTTTGCAATCTTCCTTTTGGCTGTGAGTACCGATAAACAAAGGGCTTGTTTTTTACTACAATTTAGTATTTTGTGTATGAGGAAGTGAAGGATAAGTGATTTTAGTTTTGATTCGTTTAAGATTAAATGGCTGAAGGAGGAAGAACAAAACTCAAGAAAAAAAATTATTTTTCAATATTGAGGTATAAAGTTTGAATATTATTATGTGATAATTGCATTACGTGTTTAGAATGCGGGGTTAGAAAATAGAATGTATTAAACTTTGGAGATACGGATCTTCTCTAATCAGGCAATCATTGAAGCGCTCGATGCCTCCAATCATTGCCATACATTCTGAATTCAATGGACGTGATCTAATCTCTTTTCCTTAAATTTAGAATATACCATAATGAATTCAATTACCACCTAACTTTGAAGTACCTTTTTGGTAAATTGAAATTTTAGGATATCAGAGTTAGAAATTAGGGGAACTTTTAGAGTAGTTAAAAGTGTAATTTAACCCAATTTTATGGCTGCTCTGAATAATTCAAACCGAAGCCGATCCAATCTCACTTTATTTCAAATCTTGTCACTCAAAAAAGAAAAAAAGTGATAAAATTCGATGGGTTTGTCTCTCTGACTCTTACCTCCTCATAAAATAAATCCAAAAACAGTAATTTTTACTTTTTAGGGTTTACTTCTTTCGTTGATTACAGGCAAATCCAAGAAGCAATCAAGAGCAAAATCAACTCCTCCTCCTTCATCTTCAATGGCCTCCTCCGCCTCCCCTGCTCCGCCTCCGCCGCCGCCGCCTCTGCCGCCGTCGGCAGCGAAGAAGAGTTTCCTTCGCCGGGCCCTCCCCTTTCTCCTCCCCGCCAATCTCGCCGTTGGAGGTAATAAAGTTGCAATTTTTAGGGTTTTAGCTCAACTCCTTGGTTCTTACTGTTCCTTTTCTCAATTAAAAGATTGCGAAATTCCACCTTTGTTACTGCAGCAAAAAAAAGTTGGGATCTTGATATACAGAAGCAGCCTCTACTTTCTTAGATCGGGCTGAGTCATATAATCAACTGCGCTTTGAAGCCTCTACACTCTTGATTGTTAAGAAACCTACATTTGTTATGTGAGCTAATGACATCTCTTTCTGGTTGGTTTGCATATGACCCATGTGAGGAAGAGATGTTATTGCTAAACAATCAAGACTGCAGAGGATTTGTGGTCGTGTTAAGAGGTCGAATTGGACTGAAATCCCTCATGAATCGATGTGATAGGTTCACTGAGAATCGGATTTTAGGTATAGGTGGTATTGGACCTAGATTGATGGTTGATGGTTGATGGCGAAAAATTGCCAGCTTCTCAATGAATGCCAAAGCGTAGAGGACTAAGAGGAGGATGGTGACATTTGGGCTGCCAAGGGATTTATTGTTGGAGCAAGTTTTTTGGAGCACCCATCACTCCCTTTTGTAGGTTTTGTGGATGTCTTCTTGCATCTTTACTGTATATGCAAAGGTCTAGTGATACCTTGAATTTAATTGGGGTTCTTGTCGTTTCAGTATGAATGGGTTAGAAGGTTCAAGAGGTTACGGTTGACATGCAATGCGTGGTTCCAAAGTTTAAATTTGCAGAGAAGGCCTAGATGGAGTCACCAGAATCACGTTATGTATGCTCTTGGTTATCATGATTGTTGCCTATGTTAAGAAAGTTATTATTCTTACCAGTTAGGGGTTTACATTGGAAGTATTACTCTCAGGGTCAAATTAAGCTAGTTATGCCCACCTATGGGAGTCAGATATTCAAAGAAATTGGATAGTCAGGTCCACTCACATTAATTCATATGCTATTAAAATGTTGTAAACAAATAATTTTGCATTTGAAGACGTTTTACTCGTATATATCAAGCGGGCGGTAAGATAGAAGGCTTTTCAATAGTTCGGTTGTAAAAATTCTACAAATTGCTTATGTGAACCAATTTTATTTTACAAGCTCGATGACCAATATTTTTTGCATAAATTAGTTTGAAAGTATTTCTAACTCCGGAATCCACTATAGGAAGAGACACTATTGGCCTAGATGACAAACTGTGGGATTTACCTAGAATCAAGGATGTAGAGAAGTTTCGTGTTTGTGGATGTCTTCTTGCATCTTTACTACAAGTGTAAAGAATTTAATTCGGTTATTGTCTTTATGTGCATTGCTTCGAATGGTTCAAGAGGTTATAATTGGCATGAAATGTGTGGTTCCAGATGTTTGCGTTTGCAGAGAGAGGGCTAGGAGGGAGTCCCCAAGTCACATTATGCATGCTCTTGATTATCTTGATTAATCACTTATTTTAGGAACTTTTTATTGTTACCAATTAAGGTTTTACATTGAAAGCACACCAGGTAGTCATAAGGTTAAATGAAGGAGACTTCAATACTATTAGGGGTGTAATTAAGCTAGTTATGCTTATTTATCAAAGTGCATATACAAAGAAAGTGGATAGTCAGCTCTATTCACATTGATTTATATATCATTAATGTTTCTGACCAAACAATTATGCATTTTTATGACCTTTTACTCATACACAAAATGATGATAAATGGATGGTTTTCTGTAGTATAGCTAAAAGAATCTCATAACCCATACGCTAGAAGTATAAAAACGTATGAAGTTTGTCTCTTGACCACTGACAATAGGTTCATCACATGAAGGAAGGGGAACATTCAACTTAGTTATATCCTAGGAGTATCAAGGCCTCTCCCATTAAGTAACTAGCTGGTAGTGTAAGAACAAATTCTATCGCACTAGATTATGTAGTTAATAATGTTTATGATTTTAGAAAGACAACAGTGTCATGGTAAATGGTTATACATAAGTTTATTGGCTAATGTTCTTATTGAATTCTAAAAAACTTGACCAAGTCTCTTAACTCTTTTATTGGGTAACAAGTTTGATGAGATGATACATGGCCTTCTAGATTAGTAACTGGAAAGAGTATAGTATTTGTAAGGTATTGTTATCGTTGTCTAGTAAATAAACATAAACAGCAATGAGCTATAGCATAACTTATACAGATTTTGTCATATATGCATTTTCGCTTTAATTCTTAGTTTGAAGGATATAAATATTCTTTCCTTTTATTTCTCTAGAAAATTGATAGTAAAATATGGGTTGTTAACGTTTCTCGAGTAGATAGCATATAGAAATATGTGCTAATCAGATGTTGACATCTATATTTATGCTTTTGTATGTCTTCATTTTTTTTGTTCTCCATGCTTGATGAGTATATAATTGTCTTGTAAATGGCATCTGGTTCATTTTCTGAAGCATATATATGAACATGGATACATGACACAAGAAGTGGGTATAGGACTTGGAAAGATTTACAGAGCTATTATTCTTCATCAAAGCCCCTTGAAATTTCTTTAATTGAATGTTTAAGTAAATAAAAGAATAATGTCACAGGAAGAGGGTATAGAACTAGGAAAGATTTACAGAGCTATTATTCTTCATCAAAGCCCCTTGAAATTTCTTCAATTGAATGTTTAAATAAATGAAAGAATGTTGCCCTTACAATGTTACAGAAGGCGCTAGGCGGACTAGGCGTTGGAGCCAGCGCCTAGACGCTTAGGCGTACGCCTAGACGCTTAGGCGGCGCGTAGGCGTTTGGTTATTTTTAAAATTATTTAATTATAATAATTAATAAAAATATGTATTAAATTTATATAAATTTACAAAAAAGAAATAGATAGCAATCCTAGACCCATAATAAATCATGCATACTTAAATGCTAAATAGCCAAAATAATAACTAATAAGGTTATAAAAAGCACAAGGAGGCCTAGGAGTTGGTCCCGTCGCCTAGAGCGTATGAGATTTTTTTTTTTAATTATAATAGTTGATAGTAAATGTTAATGTTATAGAAAGTTGGTGTCAAACTGGTGTCTAGGCGGATTTCTTTCTTCATTCAAATGGTGGTCGGAGAAGTTTTGCCGAAGGTCGGAAGAGGTAGTGGAGGTGTTCGTATTCGAAGGTTAAAGGAGTTTAAAGGAGGTTGGAGAACGTGGAGCCTGCAACATAGAAAATCATGATCAATGCCTAAATGGTGCAGTCTACGTAAGCAGATAATGCTTCTCTAAACACGCTCAAAACCTAGGTGGACAATCTAGGTATCGTCTAGGTACTAGGCGCTAGTTAGGCGGTTTAGGTACTGCCTAGGCCTAGGCGTACGCCTAGGTGGACTAGGCGGAGGACCGGAGACTTTTTAAAGCAATGTGCCCTTATATTCTTTTCTTCTCCCCTTTCTGGTGTGCATCTGTATTCTCATACCAAACAATGTGTTAAATCTTATGCACCAAAATAACAAATATTGAGTTTTTGGGTTTTTTAAAACATCGGGTTAAGGGCCTTATGTTGTTTTATTGTGAGTATAAATTTTAATCTATCTAGTATTTTAGAAGACCTTATGCTGTTTTATTGTGAGTATAAATTTTAATCTATTTGGTATTTTAGAATATTGATTTAACACCTATTCTGCCCAAAGTTTTATTATCGAATATTGGAGAAATTTAGGACGGCAAAAATCCCCATCCACTGCGAATATCGAGGAAATATTAGGGATATGTAGTAAATATCAGAGTGTCGTTCCGGATTATGTGCATATATACTTTAATGTCATAAAATGTAATCTAAATATACTTAATGAAATCTAAGAATATAAAAATATAAATAATATATGTTAGTATCACTAACTAATTGTAGAAACTTGCTTAGGGAAAAGAGCCTACTAGAAATTTGCTAAAACATTTATGGGGTTGGAATTTTTGTTAAAAGACTTTGAAGAAATTTTGCAAAACATTATTATTTTCTGAGGGGCCAAATAAAAGGACATATTGGCAAACATATTGTCTGATATATCGATCATGTCGGGAATATCGATCACCCAAAAATTGTCAAAAGCGGTAGAGGATATTGAGATCTTATCTTTTTGCATCAAGCAAAGTATATAGCGACTATATCGGGGACATATAAAACAATGCTTCCGCCATTATCTTTGCTTTACAAGTAGTGCGCTCACAATAACTCAAAATCGGTGCCATTTTGGGCAGGAGAAGGTACAAGCTCCTACTTTTAGGGATCAACATAAACTCCCTAGTTACCGATCGACTTTCAGATGATCCAATCAGCCAACTTCTACCACATAGTGTTAATTGTTACAGACTGCCCGTATTAGTGTGATATTTAACGCTACTTACCATCCCTCTAGTGTTGTTTATTATGGATAGATCCCTTGAGTGAAATTTTTTGACACTTTTACCCTCTGGGAGCATGTTTGTCAAAAAAAAATTCTCTTTCTCCGAGGGTAAAAGAGGCAAAAAAATTTACTCAAGACGGTTTATCTGCAAAAATAAAAGTAGACGAGTAGTCAATTCAAGTCAAAGATACAGCTGCGGGTGTATCCGTAATTAGCCTTACCTCATATGTTCAATTATCATCTGATTGCAAGTATTTGCTTTAGTTCCTTGAGGTTGTAATTTCTAGTATACTATTTGAAATTATTTCTTTCCTTGCATCATTGTACGCAGTTTACGTACTGGCGAGAACTTGGAAGAAAGAGCCATCTGAGAAAGACGAGGAAAGCAAAGAGAAGATACCGTCCTCTCAAGTTACAAGCAAAGAATCTGCTATCTCCGAAAAAACAACATCAACATCAATTCCTTCATCCATGGTGACCCGTGCTCCTATTCCAGAGCACGAGCAGCGTGAGCTCTATAAATGGGTTTTGGAAGAGAGGAGGAAGGTGAAGCCTAGAGATTCTGCAGAGAAGAAGAAGATCGATGAGGAGAAAGCTCTTCTGAAGAAATTTATTAGGGCCGAGTCCCTCCCAAGTTTGTAGGATATGGATTTTTGACAGTGTGTTCAGAATTTAAATCTGTATCTGGGTTTGGACAATGAACAAACATGTCAGATGTTTTATTTTGGGAAGATATGTTGTTTTGTGTGGACTGTGTAAAATTGATTTTACTTTCAAGAATAGCTTGAGATAGAACTCTGTATTTGGTTCCTTAGTATTTTACAATATTACATTAATGAAGAGCGGCTCCCCTTACAGTGTGTGTAACAATATAAATCCTACAATACAAATTGGTCATTTTAGAAACTTCAGTGGCTATGGAATTTAAAACCTTTTTTTTAATTGGAGAATTTTATTTTAATAATGATTTGAATTGAATTTGACATATTGGAGGTAACAAAACATTGTTGAAAGTTTGATAAGGGAGCGTTTGATAACCGTTACGTTTTTATCGTTTCTGTTTTTTTTAACAAAAACAAAAAAACGCGTTTGGCAACCGGGACGTTTTTTTGACTTATCCCTTTACAAAATCTAAAAATTAAACACTTTTGTTAAAACACCAAAAATGTGTTTTAAGATTCCGTTTTTTCATCTAAACCGTTGCAGTCCGCT
>NC_033796.1:105217794-105222850 GCF_001876935.1 Asparagus officinalis
TCGCCCGCCCGTCATCCGCCCGCCGTCGCAATAGTTTTTAAAGATTTGAAGAGGTCGACGTCTCAGATTTTGGTGCTTGCTTTACTGAATTTTTTGAAGGAGTTTGAAATACATGATGATGCTAGTGGTGAGCATATAGTAGCGGTTTTGGTGCAGGATAAGAGTACGATAGCTTATATGTCAAAGGAATTGGGACCGCAGAAGAGGGCTTGAAGAACTTATGCTCGAGAGATATTTAGAGTCGTGCATGTCATGAAGGTTTCGAAGCAATATTTATTGGAAAGAAAATTCAAGATCAAGAAGGATCAGCAAGTTTTGAAGCACTTGTTGGAGGAGAAGATTATTACTTCCAAATAGTAGAAGTAAGCTTCTAAGCTTTGAGTTTGACATTATATATCAGCCCAGGAAGGAGAATAGAGTTGTCGATGCATTATCTCAGAAGTAGGGTAGTCTAATGTTGTGGTTGGTATGTAGCAAGGTGGTGGCGAGCTTACATGCCATTAGTAGCGCTGATTGGAGAGTGTGGGATCGTATTCGTCAGGCTGTGAAGTTGGATGAGCGAGCTATGGATATTTGTGATGGGTTGGGCAAGGAGACTCAAGGATACTTAGATATGAGTTTCGAGATGGGCTATTTTTCTACAAGAGCCACATATATATTCCTAGAGTACCAGGCTTGAGGGACGATATTCTATCTCATTTTCACACCATTCAGGTTGACTTTGGACGTGTATCAGGGTGAAGTATCTTTCTATTAGGAAGGACTAAAGGCAATGGTGAAGGCAAAAGTAACGGAGCGTGATGTGTGTTAGAAGATAAAATATGATCAAAGGGCTACAGATGGGCTTGATGCAATCTTTGACGATTCCAGAGAAGATTTGGAAGGGGTTGACGAAGGACGAGGCTGCGTAAGAAGACTAAGATGAGCTCAAGGAGAGGTTTCTTGATCTTACACTTGAGGACAAGTGTAGTCTCGAATGAGGGGAGAATGATATGATTTCGGAGCCATTGGTGCGTGGGAGTGATCGTGCTTGCCCAGTGCGTAATTACAATAAACTACATAATGAAGGAATCCAAGTCTTAATAGGATTTGGTTTGATTATAAATATGATTTATTTTAGGAAGTAGAGAAATGTCTAGGCAGTACGGAATTGTTTAGGCAAATAGCAATTGGTTAGGAAATAGGAAATTGTTTAGGAGTAGGAATTTGTTTACAAATATGATTTGTTATTAAGCCAAAACAAAGGCTGTTTAAGGCCAGCCAAATATTAGGGTTTTATTATGTTTTTTTGTGATTGAAAACTTCGAAGAATTTATCAATAGAATTAGAATTTATTATTTTGGGAATTGCAGATTAGTTCTTGGTGTTCTTGGACTACTTATTTGCTCGATTCGTCAGTGACTGCGTAGGGATTTTACACCGCTTAATTCGTTAGTGGTATAAAGTCAAATTTGAGCTCTCATCAATTTGGCAAACACGTCCCCAAGTTTTACCGCTCTCTTCTAAGAAGTTCCCAACTTTCTTCCTTTACAATGAAATCTCTAAGTTAATGAGAAGAATTGGTGATGGGGTCGTAGCATACCCTACGGTCAAATTTGATGCATTGATAAGTTTATCAACTACATAAGAGGGATGTGGGATGCTAACTTAAAAATGCATACCCTACGGTCGTCACACGAGCATCGAGCACCAGATGTCTTCGGTTGAGAATCCTGTACAACATTTAAAAAAAAAAAATCTAGACAATAAATAGCCGTCAGTTTTCAATCCGCTAGCTTTACAATAGATGCATCTGTCTTAGAGACTGCAGATAACAAAGCTCAATTTGGAATACTTCGGATTCAAGGTGGGGAAATAGATTGGTTGGTCGACAGTACAAATTACCTGCTTGGCTTTCTGGACTCATCATGGCATATGCATAAAAGAACATGTATAATGGATCTTATGTCTTGCGAATTCACAGCACTTCCTTCGCTCGAATCTTCACGTCCACTTTCGCCGCTGCAAAAGCCACATCTACTCCTCTATACAAATGGGAGAACCCAAGATTCATTATTCATGCTACAGTAGGATTTTTATGTAGCATTGTTACTGTAGCAAAACGAAACTGGATAAAGCGACGTTTTGATAAAAATGTTACTGTAGCAATTCAAAAAATTCAATATTGTAGCAGTTAAAACCGGGATTCTGTAGCGGAAAAAATATGCCGTGCTTTGCACGGTGTTGACACTAGTTTTCCTTAATGATAGGATCAGCAAGACTTGCTGGAGTATGACTACCCAGAGGAACTGGTTAGTAAAAATCAAAATTCCTGTGCAAGCATCGGACCATACCTCTGAGAGAAGCCTCCATTGGCCGAGGCCCCCGATGTTTTACCAGGATTATTGTTTGCTCTTGCCTGTGATCATATTCAAACTGCCTAAACTTCCTTTTGAGCCCTGGATGGGGCTTTTTTCCTTGCTCATTTCACGTGTGAATCTGATGTCATACATAACCATTGATTGCGAAATCTTAGTAGGGAGCTCACAGAGGCCTCAGCATTGTTATTTGGAGAAGGCGTAGCTTAAGGACTTCACTGGTGAGAACCCTATACGAATATTGATAGACAGAAGCAAATTGGTAGTGGCATTCTGAACTTAAAGAACCACAAAAACAAATATTCTTGAGCACAGGATCTCATATTCTCTTCGGTTGAAGAATATACCGGTGGAACAGATGGACGAGCATACACTCGATGAGGATGCATGACAATTGACGGTGGCGGTGTTCCATACGGAGGGAGGCATCATACGCTGCAAAGGAAAGGAATGTTCATGAGCGACAATGGAAAAACACTGCAATCTTGGGGAACTCACCCGGCACTCGATTTTGCGAGCTTTAAGTGTACAAATCACTCCTACTTCTGTATTTTGCTTCCCATTCATGAAGATGATTAACCAGTCATCTCAATGTCAACATGCACCTGTAGAATTACCCAGATGGAAAGATGAAGTCCTAAAAGCATAACCACAATGCCCCAGTTGCTTTAGGCATTAAGAAATATAAGAGCCATCGACATCAAGCCCTTAAACATATTTGTATACTATTATTGTTACAATTATAGCTACGACAAAAATGAAGGTAGTTATGGCTGGATGTTCTTGTCGTAGTTATATTTGCCACTTCGACTTCAGCAAAGATGAAGAAACCAGTGAAGTCATCGAATTAACTGCCATCTCGTAAAGTGTTCCAAGTAGGGTGCATTCGGTCCGGATACGGCTCGGATATGATGCTTACCATATCCATATCCGCTTACACATCTCAGATACGGATACAGATATATCTCGGTAAAAAAAATTCATATCCGCTAAAATCGGATACGGTTACGGATATAGATGCGGATATATAAGCGAATATGCATGCGGATACAAAACGAATATGAGAAAACTAGATAATATTGAGATAAACATAGTTCATGTGAAACGAAAGAGATCCTTAATATGTTCATTATAGCTAAAAAGCTAAGATTAGACATCTTGATTATCAAAATTAACCACAAATCCATAATTTAAGAATCGAAACTATCGTATGAATATGACTAATGTGCATTCGGACATTTCGGATACGGATATTTCACTACAAAACCATACTTGTAACCATATCCTATCGGTTATAGATTTGAGTAACCATATTCGTATCCTAACGGATACGGTTACGATACGGTTTAGCACCCCTAGTTCCAAGAAACAAACTGAACCCACTGTTACTCTAAAAATCAAGCTCTCTCCAAGTCATCTGTTAGCTCATTCCAAACTAAAAGTTGCTAGTGTAAACTCTCAGTGTTTAGCATAAAGCATGACAAAAACACAAAAAACGATACAAATGAAGAGCACCTGAGGTCCCCACATGTAAGGATGAGCCGGGAACCTGATGCCACCGGTGAAGAAAAGAACCCATGGGGCGGACTTGGCGGATATGCCTATTATCCAAATCAATTCCACAATAATAATCAGCTTCCTTAACTAACTGAGCTCTTCAAAAACGTTAAAAGGGAAAGAATCTCCAAAGAGACCGAAACATCCTCAAGCCTGCATACTTAGTTCCCGCACAATATCAGACATCATAAATAAATAAGAACTTCAATCTCGAGTTCAAGTTGAATACACCATTCATCAAGACACACGACCATCAAAATGATTAAAGATAAGTCGAGATCCTGAGAAATGAGAGAGGCAAAAGTACAATCTTCAACTAGGTATATGATTATGAGAGTACTATAAATGGACATATCCGAAAACTGATAAGACCTAATACATATTGCTGCGGTCTTCAAACATAGGACTATGGCGTTTCTGCTATTATCATGACATCTTAGACAAACTCATTGAAAAGAGACACTCGTCGACGTTTTCCTACTGATAATAATGTAGTTCTATCCGAGGAAGTTCATGATCACAAGGTGGAGAACCAGATTGCAGAGAACAAAATCGGCAAAAGCTCGCTCCGGTGGCAAGTCCTGCAACAAGAGGGTGGATTTGTTAATAAAAAGAAGTGCAGCTCACAGGCAATACGATGTTTTCTGGATAAGTTGATTTAAAGGAAAGGAATGTTCATGAGCGACAATGGAAAAACACTGCAATCTTGGGGAACTCACCCGGCACTCGATTTTGCGAGCTTTAAGTGTACAAATCACTCCTACTTCTGTATTTTGCTTCCCATTCATGAAGATGATTAACCAGTCATCTCAATGTCAACATGCACCTGTAGAATTACCCAGATGGAAAGATGAAGTCCTAAAAGCATAACCACAATGCCCCAGTTGCTTTAGGCATTAAGAAATATAAGAGCCATCGACATCAAGCCCTTAAACATATTTGTATACTATTATTGTTACAATTATAGCTACGACAAAAATGAAGGTAGTTATGGCTGGATGTTCTTGTCGTAGTTATATTTGCCACTTCGACTTCAGCAAAGATGAAGAAACCAGTGAAGTCATCGAATTAACTGCCATCTCGTAAAGTGTTCCAAGTAGGGTGCATTCGGTCCGGATACGGCTCGGATATGATGCTTACCA
>NC_033796.1:105222889-105252431 GCF_001876935.1 Asparagus officinalis
AAAATCGGATACGGTTACGGATATAGATGCGGATATATAAGCGAATATGCATGCGGATACAAAACGAATATGAGAAAACTAGATAATATTGAGATAAACATAGTTCATGTGAAACGAAAGAGATCCTTAATATGTTCATTATAGCTAAAAAGCTAAGATTAGACATCTTGATTATCAAAATTAACCACAAATCCATAATTTAAGAATCGAAACTATCGTATGAATATGACTAATGTGCATTCGGACATTTCGGATACGGATATTTCACTACAAAACCATACTTGTAACCATATCCTATCGGTTATAGATTTGAGTAACCATATCCGTATCCGTTACGGATATTTCCTCGGATACGGTTTAGCACCCCTAGTTCCAAGAAACAAACTGAACCCACTGTTACTCTAAAAATCAAGCTCTCTCCAAGTCATCTGTTAGCTCATTCCAAACTAAAAGTTGCTAGTGTAAACTCTCAGTGTTTAGCATAAAGCATGACAAAAACACAAAAAACGATACAAATGAAGAGCACCTGAGGTCCCCACATGTAAGGATGAGCCGGGAACCTGATGCCACCGGTGAAGAAAAGAACCCATGGGGCGGACTTGGCGGATATGCCTATTATCCAAATCAATTCCACAATAATAATCAGCTTCCTTAACTAACTGAGCTCTTCAAAAACGTTAAAAGGGAAAGAATCTCCAAAGAGACCGAAACATCCTCAAGCCTGCATACTTAGTTCCCGCACAATATCAGACATCATAAATAAATAAGAACTTCAATCTCGAGTTCAAGTTGAATACACCATTCATCAAGACACACGACCATCAAAATGATTAAAGATAAGTCGAGATCCTGAGAAATGAGAGAGGCAAAAGTACAATCTTCAACTAGGTATATGATTATGAGAGTACTATAAATGGACATATCCGAAAACTGATAAGACCTAATACATATTGCTGCGGTCTTCAAACATAGGACTATGGCGTTTCTGCTATTATCATGACATCTTAGACAAACTCATTGAAAAGAGACACTCGTCGACGTTTTCCTACTGATAATAATGTAGTTCTATCCGAGGAAGTTCATGATCACAAGGTGGAGAACCAGATTGCAGAGAACAAAATCGGCAAAAGCTCGCTCCGGTGGCAAGTCCTGCAACAAGAGGGTGGATTTGTTAATAAAAAGAAGTGCAGCTCACAGGCAATACGATGTTTTCTGGATAAGTTGATTTAGTAATTACCTTGAATTCCTTGTTGTCTTTGTTGACTTGGATGCGAAGACAAACTGCAAGTCCATAGAAGCAAAAAAGAAACATGTAATAAGTGGGACAGTATCATATGAAATGAGAGGATTATTTTCTTATCAATTTTTTACCTGCAAGAACTGCAGTACCAACACAGGAAAGTACGCCCGAAAGGAAAGAGTTGAATGGGAAAGATCCAACTATGCCCATGTATACCACCTGAGAGCAGAACGAACATAGTTAATGAAAATTATTTGAAAAACTCTTGATATACAGTTAACAGATATTGTATTTCAGTAGTTTTTCCTGCTTGATATTAAAAACTACAAACATCATTGACAAAACTGTCTTTGTAAGAGAGTATCATGTGACCGTACCTTTGCACAAGCATTTGGAGAACCAAAACTTTCATTTCAAACCTTATCCTCTTATGCTATTACCTATAAGATTACAGATGCTCCTTTTTTTATATAAAATATTTCATTTAATAGCTATAATTGCAAACTTGTATTGCTGGTATTCTGATAACAGTTTCCACCATTGATTTAATACAGTAGATTAATAGTGTATAGAAATTGTAATTTGGTGAACGGTCATTATGAAGTGAGTCTCTTTGATTCTGCAAAAGCAATAGAGGAGAAATTAGAATGTGACTAGAATCTTTATCATCCTCTTTTCTCTAATTTTAAAGTGAATGATTGTCAAATAATGATAAGCTATTTCATTTCACTCTTTTGCCTAGATTACGACTCAAGAAAATTACATTTCCTTAAAGCAAATCCAAATCTACACGTTGAAAACTACAGTTCTCTAAAGCCGATCCCAACAACATAACTCTCATCTACACTGTTTTTGAATCTTATAAAACTAGGAGTACCCCTTGATTGCATTAGGTGTAAGTTGTTAGCAAGAAATTTTGGTTGGATTGCCTGCCAACTAGACTTAAGGTTGTACTTGGAGGGCCTGATCCTGTTCAATTCATAGAAATTTGATGTATTGACAACATGTTGTAAACCTAAAAGTCCAATACTTCATTGAGACTTCCCCCACTCCAAGTCATTCTCTACACAATCCTCTTTTTATAGAAGACAACACTGATGTATGATGCACTTAGGGGTTGCTTGGTTGGATGGAAATAGTGTTGCAAAAGTAAATAGAATACCCGGATTTGTAAATACATTGTTTGCTTTGTAATTAGGAAAGATAAATGGACTTGCATTTTATAGAAAAAACTTGCAACAAATGCTACAGCCAATTTGGAGGGAGAAAAAGTTGCCAGCTTAAAAAAAATGAAATTAAAAAATAAAATAATTCCACCTCATCGAATTAAAATTTTTTACATCCAAACCCAAAATCGTCTACATCAAGTTTTCATATATGGCAAAATTATGTACATTAAATGCTTTTCAACCAAACACTAAGTTTGCATTGGACACTAAGTTTGCATTGGAAATGCATTTCCTATAATACAACTATAGATATCCAAACAGCAAATTTCAAATTGATTTCTTGCAACAAATGTTGCATGCTATGTTACCTGGGTACTTCTATAATGAAGTCGTACCCGTACCGGACACGTACTCGACACTTTCCCGTATCCATATTTCATGGACACTTCTTGAATATATGCATGCATTTATTACAACATGTACTCAATTATACGATATATGTGTTAATTTAAAACACTTGTCAAAGACTTTCTGGACGTAGAGCTTACACTTCACATCCGTCTTTTGAAACTAATGAGATACGGGTCGGATTCGTTTCAGTCCATACCCAAGTTTAAAACTATATAGTTAATGGGTCGTTTAGATGTCTAGTAAAGAAAATGAGTAGTTTACAATTCACGATAATCAATATGATAAAAGAAACTCAAAATTATGATCGGAATTTTAATTCCAATGACACATGAAGGGGAAAAAATTATCTTAAGGGGAAAAAATTATCTTATGTACAGTATTAATTCAATATATATATGTAGTCGTGTCCCCGTACCCTACATTTTACAGTTTTGCCGTGTCCCGTACCCACACCCGTACCAGTACCCGTGCCCGTTTCCATGCAACTTAGGTTGCATGCAATATCTGCTGCAGAAACATTTGTTGCAATTTATTTATGTCGCAAACCAAACAGGCCCTTAGGAACGACTACAATACTGCTCAGATTTTTAAAAACAATTAATTGTTAAATCCAAAACCACCAGAGAAATTAAAGAAGATTGGAGTGGTTATATTCATGGTTTGGTGAATAATTGACTAAAAATATTTAGCTAGAAGCTTATAGTGATTAAATATTAAATGTTACATGTTTCAAATCCATTAGCAACCTTATGTACAGTATTAATTCAATATATATATGTAGTCGTGTCCCCGTACCCTACATTTTACAGTTTTGTCATGTCCCGTACCCGCACCCGCACCCGCACCCGCACCAGTACCAGTACCCGTGCCCGTTTCCATGCAACTTAGGTTGCATGCAATATCTGCTGCAGAAACATTTGTTGCAATTTATTTATGTCGCAAACCAAACAGGCCCTTAGGAACGACTACAATACTGCTCAGATTTTTAAAAACAATTAATTGTTAAATCCAAAACCACCAGAGAAATTAAAGAAGATTGGAGTGGTTATATTCATGGTTTGGTGAATAATTGACTAAAAATATTTAGCTAGAAGCTTATAGTGATTAAATATTAAATGTTACATGTTTCAAATCCATTAGCAACCCAAACATGAAAATGGATTCAATTTTCAGCTAGATTGAAGCAAAATATACTAGAATCCGGAAGGCGAAAGTGCTATATTTCAGCCAAAATAAATAGGTCAGGGAGGGAGTAAAAGAAAAGAAGAATACAACCATCTGCTCAATGGTAATTGGAAAAACAACTTGGAATGGAGAATTCAGTCAGTGTCCTGATGGAAACAGATAGAAAACAGAATAGGAACTCAACAGCACACAAAGTACATCTCAATACGGAAGCCACTTTCCTTTGTTAAAGTGATCCCTAACAGCTGTTATTTTAGTTAAATTCTGGTTATTAAAGACAAGTAACAACCGAAAATGCTAACACTCAACAAACACCAGAGGACATTACTGCCCCATTCGCGACAATGTTGCATTGCTAGATCCCTAAATGAAAGACAACATAAAGTCTGTACTCGGTAGATAGCAAAAAGTTACCTGTTAAACAATAATTTCCTATACTATCAGCATATCCACTGGATTTTCTTCCTTTTCGTCTTGGATTTCAATGGGCTAAGTATAATAAATATCAGTTTAGCACGTGGCATTTGAGTGTTCGAGCCACTTGTTTGATAGATAACATTATCAGAAAGATGTCAACTGATCATAATTACATCCGAACCAGATCTATGTATAATCAAACCTGAATTAACGCCGTGAAGATGGCAAAAACCACATAGAGGTCAATAATCTGCAAAAAAAAACAATGGAAAAGCCAGTTTTCAGATTCTTATGATAATGTTGACGATAAAAGAGAAGAGACTATACTAAAGTAGACATGTTTCGTATGCTTCACATCAACTAAACCTTGAGATTGGTTGGCGTGGCAGCGTAAGCGGTACGCAGAGAATGGATCAGCGCTTGCGCATCATTACCAGTAGCCTTTGCCATCTTGAACCTCTACTTTTGTGGGTAACCGAAGAAGAGCAAAGATCAATTATCCAAGTAGATTATCAAATCAGGGGAATAAAAAAAAATTATCAAACCGAAAGGGAAAAACAACATCATTGCCCAAGTATTTTCTACTTGAAAAGTATCCACGGTGAATTTGACAAAATTATAGATTGGTTGTTGGTCCACAGTCTAATGGCAGATCGGAAACAATCCCATTTTGAAAAACACATCGTGATTTCCATCAATAAATGGGGGAAAAAGAATAGATTTCGTGTGGGAAAATAGTTGAATATTCTATTAAAAATACCCAAAAAGAAAATGAAATAATAGATATGAGCAGATCTAAGAACAACGATAATGTAGGAAATTACGGAGTCAACCAGATCCAATTCACACGCCCTCATCCAACGAGCAAAGCCCTAACCTTGTTAACAAATATAATTAATAAAAAAAAGAGATCGAGAAGAAAACCTAGAATCAATAAATCAGTTGAATTTGGAGCAGGAAGCAAGAATCCGAACCCTTCTTCTCCTCGGCGGATCAGAAGAAGGAAATGATCTTCTGTCGAGAAATGTAGGGAGAGGAGATTTTTACGTATTAGCCCTTGTAGTTTTCTTAATAACGCGTCACGCTTATTTTTCACGTTTGATTCTTTTTTTTTTCCATTATTTAGTTTTTCTTTGATAACGAATATTTAGAGAGAACGGCTTTTTCATGTTCTCTCTTATTACATATTTTTACTTCTATACCTACAAAAAAAAAGTTTGAATGCCTTGCACATACTTTGGACAATACATAAAGTATGTATGTGGTAACAGAAACTTCTGTTCTATTTAAGATTTACTCTTTCTATTTGTTCTAATTTCTTGTTTAGAAAGCATTTTTTTCGCAGCAAAAAAAAAAATTGTTGCATACAAACATCATTTTTTATCTTTTAGATGGATATTTCAGGTAAATTTTTAAACATCCAACACATAGAGTTTTTATGTCATTTTTGTTTATGTTTTTCCCGTCATTTTTCATTGTTTAGGAATGAAATTTCCTTAAATATATCTATATTTGCATTGTTGACTTATATTTGAATACTTTGCAAGGTGTAAAAATCGGGTCATCAAGAAGGCGACCTCATCAGGGTTTGATTGCAGCACAGAGGACGATCCACTCTCTTTCACCAAGATGTTAGATTCCCTGCACGGAGGGCATCACGGTGGTTATGAGTGGGCATTGGTGCCATCAGGTCTTATTCAATGGTGTCATCCATACTAAAAATCGACACTTTTAATCAAGAGCTACATTGCGAGGTGGTTGATCTTACGTCTCGGGTAGCTAAGATGGACCAACTTAGGGAGGAGCTTTTAGGGCTGAGATGCATTGGCTTAATAGCTAGATGGTACGTATGCTAATATATCCACACACTCGCATACACATCTACATTGACATACGCACATACACATACACTTAATACTCATACACACATACGAATACACATAAAATTAACACTCATACATATACACACTTACTTATATACTATGTATACACTCATATATTGCTATTACTTTATAGGTTAATTCTCAGAGCGCTCGTCATGCTTCCACTCCTCCTTCTACCGGTCCAACATCTTTTACTCGTGTTGCTCCAATTTCTTAGCCTACTACTGATATATCGTCTTCTACTCGTCCTGCTTCAAATACTCACATTTCTTCTTCTAGTGCTCAAGGTTTAGCTCAGGGTTTATCACAGGATGATATTATTAGGATGTTTGTGGACTTAAGATGTTTGGGCTTATCCCAAGAGGACATTCTCCAGAGAAATTTAATTACTTCATTGACTGGATGGACTAAGCCATTCTTGTTTTATTTTGAATTATGTATTTTGTATTTGTGTATATTTGGGAGTAATAGAGATTTTGTCTACTTCATGTGATTTCATTTGGCTGATTGTATTGGTTGAATGCTTTTATTTATGTGTGTGTGTGTATATATATATATATATATATTGTGAATTCTAAACTGTCTTGGTTCATTTCCGAAAACCCAAGGAGCCAAAAGTTCTAGTGGTTCAGAGAAAGGAACACACTTCATCTCTAGATCCTAAACTCTATAACAAGGAAGAATCATGACTACAGATTACACCCGCATAAAATATAGCGGAAGCACTCAACTAAGTACAGCTGAAGAAAGATTTGTTTTAAGTCCAAAAAAAAAAATCTCATCTTCATCAAGCTGTGTGTATAATCTATTGCACAATAATGGCTAAGCTCTTAATGCATGATGAAGAGAGGTTTCTTGAATTCTTATTCAACGCACGTAGGAGGGAACTACAAAGAAAACTAGAACCGAATCTTGGCCTCGTAACAAAATCTAGTAAACCCATTAACTAATGTGAACTTTTAGCGTCCAACCTACGCAAACAAATGTTTAGAAATTTCTTATAGCTACTTAATTAAGCCTAACTATGTTTCAAAAGGTTACTATTTCGATCTTTTGATTTGTGAAAATTGTTGGAAATTTATCAAATAATTAAGATTATAGCATGCAGATAAATCCGAAAAAAAATAAACAATTAAAACTGGCCTGATTGGGAGCAGTCGTGTATTCACTGCCGTGATCATATTGTGTGTTTGAATGTGCTTTGGCGTTTATTCTTATTTATGCTCATTGCTCATTTCGCCATTGTCTCATTATTTATACGATCCACTATCTAGTTCATATTGTTTACCCCTTGTGTTAGTTTATATATCCTTGCATATATATATAATTCATCATCTAGGATATATCTCATTGTTTATATTGCATATTCTTGCACATAACTCTTTGTTCCTTATCATTTTGAGCTCAACATACAGATATATATATAGGGTTGGAAAAGACGTTACAAAACCCGTAATTAATTCCGTAACGTTCGTCATAAATTTTGTAACGTTCCCCATAATTATATAGCCGTTACACATATAAATAATTGCTAATTAAGACATGGTTTAATTATAAAATTTTTATTACTATTCATGAAGGCAAAATTGTCTTTTCTTAACAAAATATCTAACAGTCCCCCCAAAAGGCAATATTGACTGAAGACTCAGAAATTAATAAATAAATCAAGAAATCATAAAACAAATATAGGTTGGGCAACCTTTCGTATCGTGAATTCGGGAGAGGTAGCTTTCGGCTTTGAACTTTTCGTATCATGATTAATTACAAGGTTTTTACTCTTGTATCTATTATTAATTTCATTCATGTATGTGTATATGCATAACTGCAGAATTTTTAGTTCCACATTAGTTTGAAATGTTCAGATATTAAGGTCAATCTCTTCTAGATTGTTGGAAATTTATCAAATAATTAAGATTATAGCATGCAGATAAATCCGAAAAAAAATAAACAATTAAAACTGACCTGATTGGGAGCAGTCGTGTATTCATTGCCCTAGAAGATTGATAACCCGCCTATCGCCCTGGCGCAGATGGTTCCCTCCCCCCTAGCAGTAAAAGCCCCCGGAAACGGCCGGCCTCTGCACTCAGGCGAGAGTGCAGAGCTTCAGCTCAGATAAAGGAAGTTGCCCATAAAATAAAACTAAGATGTAGATGAATACAATATGTAGGGGAGAGAAGAAAAACAAGAGAAACTTGTTGTATATTTTTCCTTATCATTTTGAGCTCAACATACGGATATATATATAGGGTTGGAAAAGACGTTACAAAACCCGTAATTAATTCCGTAACGTTCGTCATAAATTTTGTAACGTTCCCCATAATTATATAGCCGTTACACATATAAATAATTGCTAATTAAGACATGGTTTAATTATAAAAATTTTATTACTATTCATGAAGGCAAAATTGTCTTTTCTTAACAAAATATCTAACAAAAATTTCTTATATCTAGCATTTGACATGAAGCAATGTCACTTGATCTCTCTTCCACTGAGATGAAGAAGTAAAATGAAACTATACTATAGTTATATTCATCATAGTTTGATCTCTCTTCCACTGAGATGAAGAAAAGAAATAAAAAATAAGAATGGGAGTATCCAGGTCTTAATTTTTTTTTATTTAAACCTCCGAATTACAATAAGAAGGTTTTATATACCCGGCCACACAAGGGCAAACACTCAAAATATTAAAACTGATTGGAATTTCAATTGCAATTCAAGACATCAAAAAGCCTATATATATTTTTAAGTTTTTCGGTTGTGACATCTCACAACATTATAAATATTAACTTAAAACGTTCTTCAGAAAGCCAAGACTTAACACTATTTACAGAAAAAAACCAAAATGTGAAAGAGTTCTATACAATCCAACACTTTACTTCAGCTAGCTTTAATTTTCCTGACATCCCAAGCCCATAAAAACTAGAACTCATCTCTAAATCTAAGCTCCAAAACTCTCAATCGACTAGCAGTTAAAACTCCGATACTTCACTCGAGAAAATGTACGCACGCTCAAGCCACTCATATTAGTAGTGGTACCATTGAGACATTCAACAACTTTACTGTAGTTGTTATCACTGAGACAGCACCCACAACTCTGTTGGGGATCCGAAACAATCAAATCGAACTCTTGCCCTTCCAGACCTTATGTTGAAAGTAGGAAAGTAGGAAAATTCACCATAAATAAAGATCAAAACTTGCAGGAATAATAAAGAAGACAAACACACAGATTTAACGAGCTTCGGCAACGTGCTTACGTGCCTACGTCCTCGGGAACCACACCACACAATTCTTTTATTGATTGAAGAAGAAATACAAGCTCTCAAACTAGAGTTTTATAAATACAAGCTCTCAAACTAGGGTTTTATCTCTCTGAGATCTCTCTGTCAAAAGCTCTCTCTTTTGATGGTTTTCTGATGCCTAACAAATCCTAAAAACGTTTGGGTATTTATATCAAACCCAGCCCAAACAGATTTCCTGAACTCATAAGGAATCTGGCAAACAGCGTCGCGATCGACAGTGGCGGTCGACCGCGCAGGTATCGCGGTCGACCGCGGCGGTCGACCGAACCAAAACCCGAGAGCAGAAAACATTACAGGGTTGGCGCGGTCGACCGCCTTCAGCTCCAGCCTCTCCCTGACTCCTGTGCACGTTCGCGGCCGATCGTCGCTGACTCGCGGTCGATCGCCAGGCTGATTGGCAATTCTCCTGGACTTTTTGGACTGTGTTCTTCGAAATTTCAGCTTCGACTTCAACTTTAGGTCTACACTTTAGACTAACAATCTCCCACTTGGAAACCAAAGTGCCATCAGTGAGTTCACCCGAACTCTCCCTTTCTTCGCATGTATCTTCTCCTCCCCGGAAAAATCTTTTTTTCAATCAACAATATCCCGGCGATCTCGCCGATCCTCGTAGTGTGGCTCTACCTTCGTCTTCTACTCGTGAAGGCCAACTGAAGTTGCGCAAAACTCTAGTTTCTCACTGGTGACTGCCTTCGTTAACATGTCCGTCGGATTTTGACTCCCTAAAATCTTCATTAAGTGTAACTTTCCGTCTTCAACTAGCGAGCGTATAAAATGATATTTGACGTCGATGTGCTTCGTTCTAGCATGATATACTGGATTCTTGGTAAGATGTATAGCGCTCTGACTATCACAATAAAGAACTCATCTCCCTTGCTTCAGATCCAACTCTTCCAAGCACCTGTTCAACCAGATTATTTCCTTGCTTGCTTCGGTCACCGTGACATACTCAGCCTTGGTTGTAGATAAAGTCACAATCTTCTGCAGACGTGAGACCCAGCTCACTGCTGTCGACGCTAAGGTATAACTTCTGCAGACGTGAGACCCAGCTCACTGCTGTCGACGCTAAGGTATAAACATACCCCGTGGTGCTTCGTCTCGTATCACGCTAAGGTATAAACATACCCCGTGGTGCTTCGTCTCGTATCATGATCACCGGCAAAGTCCGCATCCATGTATCCCTGCAGCACCAACTCCTTCCTCCTGAAACATAGTGGTTTGTTCTTTATTCCCCTCAAGTACCGCAATATCCACTTCACGGCCTCCCAATGCTATTTTCCTAGATTGCTTACAAACCTGCTCATAACTCCCACTGCATGAGCGATGTCCGGCCTCGTATAAACCATCAGGTACATGAGACTCCCAATGGCCGAAGAATATGACACTCTGCTCATATGCTCTCTATTTGCATCTGTCTTAGGCGATTGATCCTCGGATAGGTTGAACTGACTTCCAAGGGGCATGCTAGCAACTTTAGTATTCTGCATGTTGAACCTCTGAAGTACCTTCTCAATATATTCAACTTGGCTCAATCTCAACGTCCCTCCAGCTTCATCCCTACTGATTAGCATTTCTAGAATCTATTTTGATGCACACAGATCCTTCATTGCAAACTCCTTTGCTAGCTGCTTCTTCAAACTTTTTATATCTTCTAAACACGGTCCTGCTACCAACATGTTATCAACATATAATAACAAGATAATGAAGCTAGACTCGAACCTTTTGAAATAACATCAATGATCCGAATTGCATCTTCTGTAGCCATTGTTTTGCATGAAATTATCAAACTTCTTGTACCACTGTCTCGGAGCCTATTTCAAACCATATAAGCTCTTCTTGAGCTTGCACACCATCTCTTTCTTTCCTTCTTCAATGAAGCCAACAAGCTGCTTCATGTAGATTTCTTCATCCAAGTCACCATGAAGAAAGGCAGTCTTCACATCTAACTGCTCAAGAAAGAGGTCTTTTGCAGCTACCAAACTCAACACCACTCTGATGGTTGTGAGCTTCACGACAGGGGAAAATATCTCCGTGTAATCCACTCATTCTAGTTGTTGAAACTCCTTCACTACTAATCTGGTCTTGAATCTCTTACTTCCATCACTCTCCTGCTTGATCTGGTAGACCCATTTGTTATGCAAGGCCTTCTTCTATGCAGGTAGCTGGGCTAACTCCCATGTCTCATTAATGAGTAGAGAATCTATCTCCTCCTGCATCGCATACTCTCACTGCTGAGATTCACTCACTTACATAGCCTCCTCACAGTACTCTGGTTCACCGCAATTTGTCAATAATAAGTAATCAATATATGAAAGATATCTGGGATTTGGTTTGGGTACCCTGGATGACCTCCTAAGCTCTACGCCCTGGATAGTTTCTTCTGCCCCTGGAACCTTCTCCGTTCTGTGGTCAGAACAAAGATCATCACCCCTATCTAGAAGTTCCTCTATATCCATGTACCCGGATCCACCTGCATCCGAAGTACTGCTCCCACTACTTTGGCTATCCTTGGTATTTTTTTTGTTCTTGTACATCACCTCCTCATTGAATATCACGTCCCTGCTTCTGATGATCTTCATGTTCTTCTCATCTCAAAGATGATACCTGAACTCATCAATGTCATATCCAATGAATGTGAACTTCTGTGACTTAGCCTCTAGCTTGTCTCTGACATGGTCACTGATATGAACATAAGCCACGCAACCAAATACCCGTAAGTGTGATAGATTTATCTTCTTTCCACTCCAAATCTCCTCTGGAATCCTAAAATCTAATGGAACTGATAGCCCGTGATTAATAAGGTAAGCTGTCGTATGCACCGTATCCGCCCAAAATATCTTAGGTAGACCTGCATGTAATCGCATGCTTCTAGCATGCTCCATCAAGGTTCTGTTCATCCTCTCTGCAATGTCGTTCTGCTGTGACGTCTCTGGAGTAGTCCTCTCTAAACGAATATCATTTGTAGCACAGAATCTCTTGAACTCTTCCAGCTCGTATTCTCCACCATTGTCTGATCTCAGACACTTCACCTTCAGATCTGTCTCGTTCTCCACCATGGCCTTCCACTTCTTGAAGACTTCGAACACCTCTGACTTGTGCTTCATAAAGTAGACCCACACCTTCCTCGAGTGATCGTCGATGAAGGTGACATAATATATCGAACCGTCAAAAGAAGACACACTGGCTGGACCCCATACATCTGTATGAATCAACTCTAGCTTCTGAACCTTAGGTGGCCTTCCATTCTTTTAAAAACTAACCCTCTTCTGCTTCCCAAAGATGCAGTCTTCACAAACCCCGACTTTCATGGAGTCGATCCTGGTTAGCTTTCCCTGTGAATGTAAGATCTTCATCCCCTTCTCGCTCATGTTCCCTAGCATGTTGTGCCACATATCTGTACTCTCTTTGCCATCTACAATTGCGAGGGTGTCACTCGCATGTAAGGTGAGATAGAGAGTCCCTAGTTTGTTGTCTCGAGCAACTATCATCGTACCGTTGAAGATTCTCCACGAATCCTTTGTGAATGTCGAAATATAGCCTTCTGCTCCAAGCTGTCCCACCGAAATAAGATTCCTCTTCAGCTTTAGCACGTGTCTCACGTTCTTTAAGGTCCACTTAGAGCCCTTCATCTGAAACTGGACTTCACCCTTTCTAACAATATTACAAGGTTCGTTATTCCCTAAATAAACTTTTCCAAAGTCCCCTGCTACATAATTCTGGAGAAGCTTCCTATTAGCAGTGGTGTGGAAAGAGGCTCCTTAGTCGATGACCTAAGAATCTGAGTCGCTATCCATAGCAAGGATCAAGGCATCCTGCACGATATGAGCCTCCTGCTCACCCGCATCCTTCTTTGGACTCTTGCAGACTGAAGACATATGACCCTCCTGGTCGCAGTTCCAACACTTCCCTTTAATAGGTCTAACCTTCGAGTTCGACCTCTTCTTCACTGATTTCGACCAATTCCTATTCTGGTTTCCTTTCTTCTGGCTTCTGCCTCTCTGCTCGAAACTTAGAGCTGAACTTGAGCCTTCTAATTCAGATGATTTCCTTCTGACCTCCTCGGATAGAATCATGCTAACAACCTCACTCAGCTTCAACTTCTCCTTCTCCGCCGAATTGCTGATTTCTGTCACACAACCTACCCAACTATCCGACAATTATGATAGTAACAGTAGGGCCTGCACTTTGTCATCAAACGTGATGTCTACGGAGATAAGCTGATCAACAATTGTGTTGAACTCACTGAAGTGCATCGTGAAGGACCGTCCTTCTGCATCTTGAGGTTGAAAAGAGTCTTGACGAGATGCACCTCGTTTGCTGCCGACGGTTGCTTGTACATCTTCGTGAGTGCTTCCATAAGCCCCACCATCGTTGTAGGGTGAAAATTTGATTTCCCAAAAAAGGGAGTTTCGTTTGTATTGATAAGAAGGCTTATTACAAACTAACAAATCAAATGTTTACAACAGAAGCAGAGGGAAGGCCCTCTTTGTTTTGTGCGGGATCTTTAGGTGGCTGTAGGATGCTTTGCTCGATGCTTGTGTCGAGTCTGCTTCCCTTGGACCGTTTGATTGAGGTTGCTGGAGAGCTTCAGTACGCAGTAGAAGCTCGAGTCGATTGAGTTCGGGTCTGCTTAGTTCGCCGGCGATCGGAGCTCGGAACTAGGCAGTGATGCTGTAACGTAAGGATTGTGCGAACAGCTTGGTCTCTACTGTTTTTCTTTCTGAGTTCTTCGATCTCTCCTTCTCAGTTTTTGACCCCCTATACCTCTTGCTGGAAGAGGCTTTTTAAATGGAAGAAGGACAGCTTGACTACTCCTTGAATTGTGGGATGTGACCACACACTGTTCGGAGATATCCTGCTGTCCATTCGTACCACCAGTGGTCATTCGAAGAGCTGCGCTCTGCATCACGCTACGCAAGAGCGGGAAAGTCCCTCCTCGTACACGTGACAACGGTTGTCGGATGCTTGCGTGGATCTGACCAACCAACGAGCGCCGGCAGATCTCCCTCCTCACTTGGACAACTGAGGTGAGCCGCATTTAATGAAGGCGCAGGCTGCTTTGACACCTGTCTGCTCACTTGTACTCTGGGCGGCTATTCGGCGGGCCTGGAGTATCGTGTCCCCTCTCTTCAGGTCAAGAGAGGCGGGAAAGCATGTTCCTGGCACTTGAGTGGGTTTGGACAGTTCGCCGGACGCTGGCGGATCCGTCTCCTGACTCAGACAGCTGAGGTGAGACGCATTTATGAGCGTTCAGGTGGGTCTGACACCCGTCCGACCTCTCGTACTGCAGGTGTAGGCTGTCTAAAAATCACAATAGATAGTTAATCCCTCATCAAACACCGATGATGGAAGTTATAATCTGACGACTTCCAGAAGGCTACAATTTGAGGACTTTCACGTAGAAGGTTACAATCTGACGACCTTCACAACAATTAATGAAGGCCCCAATTCAACAGCATTCACAATCAACATCGGGAGTTACAACCTGACGACTCTCATATTTTCAAGGAGCCAAGACGAAGATTACAAGAGGACGATCTGTGCAAAGCTCTAGCAAAAGAGACTACAAATTGACAGTCTCTTCATATTAGAATGCAGATATCTCTCAAATCGTAAGGAATTTGGCAAAACGGAGGAAGCGAACCGAAGCCTTTGGCTGGGTTCGGATGGCCCCGTCTCGTCGAGATAGCCGATTTTCATATATAATTCGTCCAATTCCGACGTACGGTTTGAAAGTTATGACCTGTTCTTCGTAGCAAATTATGTTCTGAAGTCCGTCTGCAAGACCGGACTTCGTCAGAACATTGGACTTAGCCTGAAGCTCGCCAAGCCCGCCTAAGGTTCACCTCTGCATTACAGAGTCAAAGCGCACATGCTCAACTCTGCGTTTTCAACATCAAAACGCAGAGTTAATCTCTAAAACAGCACAACTGTGCATTTTCAGCCTTTAAACAGGCTCAACTCTGCGTTTTCAATCTAGAAACGCAGAGTTAATCTTTAAAACAGCACAACTGTGCGTTTTCAGCCTTTAAACAGGCCAACTGTGCGTTTACAGGCCAACTGTGCGTTTATGGGCTCAACTGTGCGTTTTTAGCCTGAAACAGGCCAACTGTGCGTTTACAGGCCAACTGTGCGTTTTCAGCCTCAGCTGTGCGTTTTCAGCCATAACTGTGCGTTTTCAGCTCCAGCTGTGCGTTTACAGGCCCAGCTGTGCGTTTTCAGCTCCAGCTGTGCGACATCAAAACGCAGAGTTAATCACTAAAACAGCACAACTGTGCGTTTTCAGCCTTTAAACAGGCTCAACTCTGCGTTTCAATCTAGAAACGCAGAGTTAATCTTTAAAAACAGCACAACTGTGCGTTTTTAGCCTGAAACAGGCCAACTGTGCGTTTACAGGCCCAGTTGTGCGTTTTCAGCCTCAGCTGTGCGTTTTCAGCCTCAGCTGTGCGTTTTCAGCCTCAGCTGTGCGTTTTCAGCCTCAACTGTGCGTTTTCAGCCCAGCTGTGCGTTTTTCAGCTCCAGCTGTGCGTTTTCAGCCCCAGCTGTGCGTTTTTCAACCTCAACTGTGCGTTTCAGGTCCAGAAACGCACAGTTCGAGCCCAGAACGCTGTTTTCAGCGTTTAACTCGTTCAAGCACGATTTGAACGGTTCCAGAACCGTTTTCTCCCCAAGATTTTAGGGGATCACTACCCTATCATGGAGAGATTTATGGGGAGCAGTTAGACCCCATTAAACCCTCATTAAGGAGATATTTAAGGGGGGCATGTAGGGTGAAAATTTGATTCTTCCGAAGAAAGGAGTTTCGTTTGTATTTATAAGAAAGCTTATTACAAACTAACAAATCAAATGTTTACAACAGAAGCAGAGGGAAGGCCCTCTTTGTTTTGTGTGGGGACTTTAGGTGGCTATAGGACGCTTCGCTCGATGCTCGGGTCGAGTCTGCTTCCCTTGGACCGTTTGAATGAGGTTGCTGGAGAGCTTCAGTTCGCAGTAGAAGCTCGGGGCAATGGAGTTCGGGTCTGCTTGGTTCGTCGGCGATCGGAGCCCGGAACTAGGCAGAAGTGCTGTAATGCAAGGATTTGCTAACAGCTTGGTCTCAACTCTTTTTCCTCCAAGTTTTGCGACCTCTCTTCCATCGTGCTGGAAGGGGTTTTTAAATGAAAGAAGGACAGCTTGACTTCTCCTTGAATTGTGGGATGTGACCACATCCTCTTCAGAGACGTCTCGCCGTTCCTCGATACCATGAACGGTCATTCCAGGGATTGTGTTCTATGTCCTGTCACCTACGATGGGAAGGCCCATTCTTGTATGTGAGGCAACAAACGACTGCTATCCGAGTGGATTTGACCAGCATTAATGAACCGCATTTATGAGTTCGCAGATCGATGAAGTGTCTGTCCGATCACTTGTACTGTGCGTGACCGCCCGGCGTGCTTTGAGCACGACGCTTTCTCCTTTCCGGTCAGGAGAGGCGGTGAAGTAGGTGTACAGTACTCGAGTGGGTCTAGCCAGCTTGCCGAGTGCCGGCGGATCCAGCTCTTGGCTCAGACATCCGAGGTGAGTCGCATTTATGAATGCTCAGGTTGACTCGACACCTGTCCAGTCCCTTCGCGCTGTGCGCACTGCGAGCGGCCGTTTGACGGTCCTGGGGTACTGTGCTCTCTCTCCCTTCGGGTCGAGAGAGATGGGAAGGTCCATCTCAGCACGTGGGGTAGTGGATACCCAGCTGTACTGACGGTTTTGGGGCTTGCTGGCGGATTCGACTCCGAACTCGGGCAGGCGAGTTGAGCGAAGAGCGAATTTCCGCCATCCTGATCGACCCTGACTCATGCTGGCGAGTCGACCGTTAGGCGAACCTGGACTTGAGTACAGTCGACGTCTACGCGGTTTAGGTCCGTGCCAGAGAACTGGGCGTGCGAACTCTTCTCGTAGGCAAATTTCCTGTAGACCCATAGAGGTATTTTTTACCGTCTACAAGACCCCCTTCAAAGTTTTCAGACCTGAACTGGCTTGCGTGTGGTCTGGAATACTTTGAATGAAGAAATTGTTGGCGAAGCAAGTGCCTTCGATTTCTCTTAGGATTTTTAGCAAATCCTCAGCTATCAACGGGTTTGATGTGCCTTTACCGATTACCGTTTGAATCGGGCTAGCCATACTATTCTCCTCAGTATGATGAGTTGTCGAACAGTTTCTCTTAGGCTTAATGCTAAGATTTCTGCTCTAACCCTTAGCCATCTGGGGCGTGGGTTTCAACCGTTTAAGCAAGGTCATTCTTTTGGCTTTGTTCGTAATTTTACCTTTGAGGGCGAATGCATCGTCAAGGCGAAATTAGTTTTTGAGAGCCAATTTTCGCGCGACTCGTGGGGTTATGCCCAGTATTTGCAGGCGAAACCCTTCCTTTTGTAGGCGGAACCGGATCTGACGGGAGATGAGCCACGTGTCTGCTGATAGAGCCTCGTGCTTCCCAGCTAAGACATTGGATCGTGGCGATCGTGACTTGACAGCACGATCTTCGTGCGTTTCGCCCTGCGACGTATCGTGGCCGTGGTTCTCGGACTCAACCGTCGGATTCAAACGCTAATCTCGGTCCCTTCGATGCACTGAGGGTGATCTGGGCCGTCGAATTTGATCGTGGCCCCGTTTCCTGTCCGTTAGGGTTTTCGCCTTTCGAGGGCAGTCGTGGCCACGTGGACAACTCCGCCCTTCTAAATCAGCCGTTTTCCTCCATTGGGAGTTACCGTGCTTTCAAATCTTGAAAGGGAACATCCAAGGAAAGAATTCCCGCTTCCTCTCACAATGGCTCCGAAATCCAAGAGGTGTAAAGTGAGGGGTGCAGGCCCCGGACGTTACTCCGACCGTCTCTCTGCCGGCATGCCTGCTGGTGCTCTGGAGTCGTGCCCAGGTACGTTGATGGATTCGTTGGGCGATCCCTTGCAGGCCTCACCAAATTACTCTTGGTACCTAAGAGATTAGGGACATGACCCCTATCATTAAAGCTCAAAGTCCTAGGGTTATGAACCCTCTTGGACATATATGGTGCACGGGATCAGTCATAGCAATAATTACTCAAATGACCCTTCCGATTGCAATAAGTACAATGGAAAGGAAGCATTTGCTTATGTTGACCAAACGGTTGTGCACGGGAAACATTAGAATCATTTGCAAACATGGATGGTCTTTTAAAATTATTTTGCAAGTGTAAAACATTTTTAAGCAAAGGTGGTTTACTTGAGAAATTTGGCAAGTTTGAACATTTTTTCAAATCATAGCAAAACTTCGCCAAATGGCCAAATCTACCACAAACATCACATTTAAAAACATGTGTTCTACTAGAAACATTTGGCAAACTAGAATTCTTTTTCAAATCAAAGCAAAACTTTGCCAAATGGCCAAAACGACCACATAGAACACATTTATACACATTAGCATGCTTATGATGAGAAATAGATGCATGTGCATGTGTGTGTGCAAAATGTGATGATGAAGCTTGATGAGATGCACAAGGAGGATTAAAGTGAATCTTGGTGGGGTTATGTGCATCATAGCAAAATCTAGCAAGATGGCCTTTACGACCGCAATTTGTGCATTTGTAGACTTTGCTATACATGTGTGCATGATGAATAGGATGTTTAGATGTTTTAGCATGAGACTTAGCACACATGTTCATAAGCTTATCATGATTAACAATACATGTTTTAAGGGTTGAATCTAAAGATGATATGTGATCCTTAACATGATTCAACTCATCATTATGCATACAAGTATTGTTATTAGAAGTAGAACATATATTGTTATTTATAAAAGAAGCGGTATCATTTTGTATGTTCTCTACTTCTAACATGGCATTATTTTTAACATGAGATAAGCTAGTGATGGATGAGGTTAATTTTTTATTTTTCAAATTTAACATATCATTGTTTTCTTTAAGCATTATATTTTCATTTTCAATGATGTCAAATTTGGACACTAGCTTCTCATGATCGGATTTCAATTCTACATGCTTGCTTTTAAGATCAATAAAATTATTTTGTAATTTTGTATAGGCATGCAATAATTTCTCATATGCACAAGCGAGTTCATTGATGGATATATCACTTTCGGATTCCGAATCGCTTACCACACTAGGGCTATCGCCTAGTGGCCGTGTGCATGATGATGCTCCACACTCACTTGAAGAACAATCCTCCAAACTACGTCGGATTTCCTCCAAGTTGCCTTGATGTGCTTCTATGAATTTCCATAAATTGTAAGCACTATCAAAATGAACAAATTTGTTAGAAAATGATGAGTCAAAGGCATTAAGCAAATACTCTAACAAAAACTTGTTCATATTAAACATTTTCTTATCATGATCGCTCCACTTGGATTTCTCCAATGTGGGCACAATATAAGCACAATCAATAATTTTCCATAAGTCAATATTTCTAGATTCAACAAATAGTTTAAATCTAGAAGCCCATTGTGCATAGGGAAAATTAATGAATTTAGGAGCAACATTGGATTTATAGCCTAAACAAAATACATTCATATTCAAGATATATATATGAACATATGCAAGCAAGACAAATGCAATCATAACTAGATTAGCACAAATAAGATAACTTGGATCTTTAACTCAAGGTGGTTAGACCTTAAATCAAAGAGCACCAAGCTCTGATACCAATTGTTAGACCCTAGAGGGGGGGTGATTAGGGTCTTATGCTAATCTAATCCGATTAAATGCCAATTAAAACTAATTAATAAGTTATCCTAGCAAGTATAAAATACAACAAGATACGTAAGCTAGGATAAGCAATATGAACAAATGAATATATCCTATCAATGAGATATTACAAATATATGAGCAAGGATATATGAACTAACACAAGGGTAAAATAAACAATCTACACAAGTGATAGGGTAATATGATGAGCAATACACAAAGGCGATATAAGATATGAAAACAAGAATAAGAACGCCAATGCAATCACAAACAAAACGATATGTTTACGAGGTTCGGTCCCCACGACCTACGTCCCCGCTCCTCACCTCGAGGAGATCTCCACTATCACAACCGGGTTTTCTACGTTCACCCGAACAACGTTTACACCTCACAATACAATCACTATGTAATCACACCTCACACACTAAGTGTTGGTCCTAGCCCGTGTCCTCCTCCTCAAGTGCTCGGTTACAACCTCTCCCTAGGCACGTCAACCGACGCCACTCCTCTTGGATTCGACCCCGTCTCTCACCACACACTTCTCTCGGTGTACAAGTGTATTACAAGTGAATCCTCACAATTAGGCACAATATGACAAATGATTGTTCTCTCTAACAAGGTGAGAACTCAATTAAGCACAACTCTTAGTCACAAACCCACAACCCCAAATTATACTATGAATGTAAATACAATAAGCTCAATAGGTTGTGTGTGAACAAAGAGATAAAACAATATAAACTCAATATGAAATCTAGCTTATGAAATTAAGAACAAACTTATAAAATGCTAGAATTGAGTTTAAGGAAACTTCTCTATAGATGACAAGAGAGAGGGAGAAGAATGAATGCTCAAACACCAAGGATGATCTCCACTTGCTCTTGTGAAATTTGCTCCACAAATCAAACTCTTGTAAATGCTTAAAAGCTTTTTAAACAAACACTAAACCCTTAAACAAAACTTGTAAACCTCTTAAAAACTTTTCTCTTGTTGTTCTTGTTAGATGGGAGAGGTAAATGCAATGGGGTATTTATAACAACCCAAGACATCAGCCAAAACCCCAAGGAAATGACCAAAAACCCAAAAACAAACAAAACAGAAAACTAGCCGTTACTGTGCAACGGCTCTCTGATAAGTCGACTTAGAGTCGACTTATGACATATACAGTTTTTGGCAGATGCTGAAAATTATGCGTATCTGGATTTGTAAAATCAGTTAAAAATAGTAAATCAACTCTAAACATTATGAAATTTTGAGGGATGTTTCTAAACATGTAAATAAACATTTTACAAAAATAATTTCTGAAATATCACTTCTCATTTGTGAGAAATGAATATTTGAATACAGATATTTCAGATTCTAAAAACTGCTGAAACACCCGATTTTCTAAAATCAATTTGACACAGTAAATTAACTCCAAAAATTATAAAATTTTTAGGGAAGCTTCTAAACGTGTATATGAACATGTTAGAGAAGGAATTTCTTAAATATCACTTCCCATTTGAGAGAAATAATTTATTTTGTAAACTGGTCAAAAATACATAACTGTGCAACACTTCATAAGTAGACTTATAAAAAGTTATAAGTCGACTTATATAAGTCGACTTGCCTTGCTTTATAAGTCGACTTAGCAGAGGAGAAAATGCACTTTCTAGAGGAGTTCATAAGTCGACTTGTCAGGGTTTATAAGTCGACTTATAAACATGCACAGGCACTGTTCATGCTGGAAAACTGATTTTTAAAGTGCCTTTAAAAATAACAAATAAATTCCAAAAATTATGAAACTTTGGAAAATGTTTATAAACATGATAATAAACATGTTACAAAAAGAATTTTTGGAATTGCATTCCCCAATAGTGAAAACCCATCATTTTTCAAATATGTCCAAAAACATGAAAACGAAACATACATGTTTTGACATTTGATTTAAACAAACTTTTGAAACTCTACAAAATGATTTTATAAACTTTATAAACTATGTATAAACTTATATTAAAGTCTGTAAACTAATAAAATAATGTTTTCACAAAAACACCAATATTTTGATAAAATCAACAAATACGTGTGTGTGAATAATATGAGCTTAAAGTATCAACACACAAGTATAAAAACCTAAACTAAATATACCCAAGCTTGTGATCTTCAACGAAGCTCTATCTTGGTACACTTGCGGATGAAGCTAAAACTTGGATCTTGAACTTGAATGCAATACTTCACTCCACTATTCCGCCAACCTCCTCTTGATATGATCGTTGAAGCGCAATCCATCCAACCTCCATCCAACCTCCAACAACGTTGTTTGTCTACAAAACATAGGAATGCACAAACACTAGACAAACAACATTAGTAATAAATTGTTTGTTAAACATCATCAAAACAAGAAGGCCAACAAAAGCATGGTTGTTTCCTAGGAGAGGGCATTCCTCTGAAACATGGGTAGAAGACTAACATTTATGACCACTAGGAGAGGGCATTCCTAGGAGAGGGCATTCCTCTGAAACATGATTGATTTGAGCTGGAGCTCGTTCCTTAACTTCTAAGGCTTCTAACCTCCGCAGAATCGTCGCCATCTTCGCTTCAGAAGCAATGTTTCACTCCAGAAAAAGACCACTAGACTTAGACTGGGAAACTGATGAAACCCTATCATCGCAGTGTTCCCACTGCATTGTTTTCTCAAATAAACTCTCTAGAAATTCCCAAAAATCATCTGCGTTGTTCCTCATAAAATCTTCCTGACACATCGATTCTAAAGATGTTTTTGAAGAATAGTCCAATCCTTCATATATGACTTGGCATAATCGCCATTTTTCTAGACCATGATGAGGACATTGGATTAAAAGATCTTTAAATCGGTCAAAATATTTCCAGAATGGCTCTTCCGGGACAATTTTGAAGTTTTGAATGTTGTTCCTAAGCTTTACCGTTTTGTGAATAGGGAAAATTTTCTTAAGAAAAACGGTGACAAATTCCTCCCAAGTTAAGATGGAATTTGTCAGTAAGCTGTACAGCCATTTTTTAGCTTTGTCCTTAAGAGCAAATGGAATAAATCTAAGCTTAATCGCATCTTCGGTTAATTCTCTCATTTTAATCATAATACACACTTCCTCAAATTCCGAGATAAAAATATATTCATCTTCTGTTTCATTTCCTAGGAATTTGGGAAGCATGTTTATGTAATGCGGTCTAAGCTCGAAATTTGCTCCATTTACTTCGGGGAACCTTATGCAAGATGGAATTGCATTTCTGGTGGGGTAACACATATCCTGGAGAACGGGTTAATTTGCCATTTCTTGGATTGGTTCAACACAGATTAAACGATGAAAATTATCCCTAACCCAAGTTTGCATACACCAAAACAAATATAATTTTTTTTAAGGAAAGAAAGAAAATTAGTTTTTTTATATAAAAAGATAAAGAAAAAGAAAAATCCTAACTAAAATAAATCAAAGCAATCACTTTTCAATCAACTCTAATTCTAGGGTTTAGCCTAACTCAACTAGACCAACTACTAACCAAAAACTCCTACAGTGAAAAAATCAAAGTTTTACCCAGGTAGTTAGCTAGGTAAGGATAGTACTAGAGGGTGATCAAAGATCAATTAAGTGTAGTTAGCTAGGTAAGGATAGTACTAGAGGGTGATCAAAGATCAATTAAGTACCTCTTTCCTTACGGACCACTTTACGCAACCCCTAAACCTTGCCTTAGACACCAACTAATCTGAGAAAACTTAAACCGGTTTACTTAAGGATTTCTTGTTCCTTATTGAGCTCGAATCCTTAGGGGCCAACGTCTAATGAGTTTTAGAAGGCTTGGGTTTGAGAAGTGAGGAATTAGTGATTTGTGGGCTAAGAAAAATGTGATGAAATCCCTTACCTTATCTTGATTATGGGTTTTGCCCTTAAGAATCTTTTAAGTGTGTGCCAAATCAAGTGCTACAATCCCTTTGGTGAATTCCTACACTATATGATATGCAACCCTAGAAATTAAAAGCGACTAAAAAGGATGATAAAAAGAAAATCTTTATATTTTTTATTAGGGTTAACAATCAAACAACTATGATAAGGGGGAACATTGTTTGAGTTTATTATCTTGTTAGTTAATGTCCAAATGAAAGATGGATTTTATTATGGTCAACAAAAATAAAATCTTTTTTTTAAATCCTAATTGTCTCTAATTGTGAAGCTAACTAAAGAGGGTGAAATTGAAAACACTAGAAAGACGACTTACCCGAAAGCAATGCTCCAAATTCTTGATCTTCAATCTAAGATTTTCAAGCTCCAAGCGGTTCCTTCACAAGAAAAACAAACAAGTTAAAGAACCAAAATAATAAAATCCTATTTTAGCACCTTCCCGGGCAACAGCGCCAAAAACTTGATGCGGCATAATTATGTACCAAAATTGCAAGTGCACAATTGATCAAGTTATAGTATAAAACGTTATCGATCCCACGAGGAAGGTGATTTTAATAGATTATTAGAATTGGTTCTTATGTTTTGTGCGTGACAAAAATAGGATTAAAGAATAAGTGTGACTGTGATGAGTGATTGTTGTGAATATATGCAAGAGATAATAAATTGAATTTTTAGAGGAGAGAAGAAAGAATCAAAGAATAAATAAAATCACAAGGTAAGAAAGAAGAATGAATAAAATCAAGAAATAAAATCAAGAATAAAAAGAAAATTCAAGAAAGTCAAGATGGAGGATTCAATTAAGATATGAGAAATCTAGAATTTAATCCACTAACTAATCTCAAATATAAAATACAAACTATTCTCTTTTTATCATATTTCAACTTAGATTTATTAAGCATAGACTTTCAAATCATTTAAGGAAAGTATAACCTATCAAATTATCATCTAAGTTAAAATTACTATTTATGACAAAATCAACAAGATAGTAATCCTAGAATTCATAAGCATAACCTATCAAACCATTTAAGATAGGTATAGATATCAAAATTTTCTTCTACCGATTAGTTCACTAGTTGATTATCCTAAACATGAATATTTTAAGTGTAAGAGAATAATTTGCATAATATAAAGAAAATTAGATTAGCATCATACAATTCTAAGATTCCTACAAGAATTAATTTCTCATCTTAAGAAATAAAAACAAGAAGAAAAAGAACTAATTTCAAAATTAAAAAGAAAATAAAAATCTAAACTATGAACAAGAAATAAATCTAACTACAAAGAATTAAAATCTAAACTACAAAATATAATACAAAAATTAAATACAAGAAAATAAATCTATTCTACAAAAATTAAAATACAAAAAGAAATAAAAAGACAAGAAAATAAATCTACACTACAAGCATGAATTTAAATCTAACTAATAAGCAATAATAAAGAAATTACTAAAAAGAAATAAAAGAGAAAAATATAAGAAATGCAAACCTTCAAATTGCTCTTCATCTCCATCCTCATCATTCAACAAAGAGGAGAAAAAAACAAATTTAAAGTGGAGAAAAATTATTATTATTAATTACAACAAAAGTTATAATTTTTGGAAGACCTTATCAATTAACAGTAGCCCTCCTCTCCAAATGGAGTTACAAAATTTTTCACACCTCTAATTCCTCACTCTCTACCCCTATTTATAGTAAACATCAGTGAATGAGAGCCATTAGATTGAAATCTTATCCAAAAACAATAAATTTTAGCCCTTAAATCGTAACAAACTGTCCGTCAGTATCGATACCGGCATCGATAGGGGTATCGATGCTGGTATCGATACGGGTATCGATGCTGGCATCGATACCCAGCCTTTTCCTATTGCTGATCTGAGCTTTTCTCTTGTTCTTAGACTTGGGCTTTTGGACTTTGCCATTTCTTCTTCTTTTTAGCTTTGGGCTTTTGGATAATTTGGCAATTGATTTTTCAATGGGCTTCTTTGCTTCATTTCTTTGTTTATTCAAGGGGTTTTTGTTGAGAGATGAGAGTTTAAGATTTATTCTTTATTAACCTGCAATTAAAGATAAAAATAATTATTAGTAGTATATTTATTCATATAAAATATATAATAAGGGTATAAAATTATAATAAAATGTGATTATCAAATACCCCCACACCTAAACTTTTGCTAGTCCTCTAGCAAAGAAAATAAAAATTTTTACATATATCATCATTTATATTATAAGAAGATTTTACAAAAATGGTTTTCTTAGATATATTTCTATTAACTTAAAAACCTAAACCTTTTGTCTTTTGAAATTCTATTTGAAAAGAAAGAATTTTATGAAGATTTTTTTTTCTTTTATTGAATTTACTTATATTTAAACATATATCATCATATTTTAATTTAATAGAAGAAATATCTTTATCTAAACTATTAATGTGAATATTTAAATTATTACATTCTAATTTTAGATAAACGTTCTCATTGGATAAACATTGATTTTCTTTAAGTAAGGAATAATTTTATTCTTTCAAATTAATTACTTGAGAATTAGAAATAGTAGAAGAATTAAAATCAGAAATTTCTTCAAGTAATCTTTTATTTTCTCCTTTAAGAAAATTATGTGAAGCCTTTAATCTCACAAAAGTTTCATATAATTCATTAAAAGCATCTAAAAGTTTTTCATTATCACTTACTTCATCTTGTGCCATAAAACACATATGAGCATTTTTCGTTTCATACATAAGGATGCTTTCCGTTTCTTCAATTTCTTCATCCAAAGATGAATCATCACTATTATCCCATGTAGCCGCCGTAGCTTTCCTTTTCTTGTTGCTTTGAATATAGTTGAAATAATTTGATTTTTGCTTATTCTTCAACAATGGACAATCTTTCTTCATATGTCTTGGTTTGTTACACTTGAAACAAAGTAAGTTATTTGAATTTGAATTCTTTGATTTAAACTTATCTCGTTTCATGAATTTTCTAAATTTGCATGCAAACATGCTCATTTCTTCATCATCATCAGAATCTTCTTTATCGAAAGTAACATTGAATGCAAGCACTTTCTTGTTCTTTGTTTCATCCTTATTCTTTCTATCTTTAATTTGAACTTCATAAGCCAGAAGGTTGCCGATAAGGTTCTCAACCGTAAGAGTTGACAAATCATTTGCTTCTTCAATTACGGTAACCTTCTTTTCCCATTGTGGAGTGAGTGATCGAAGTATTTTTCTTACCATCTCTACTTGAGTGTATGTTTTTCCAAGACCAATGAGAGAATTTGTGATATCGGTGAATCTTGTGAACATTTCTCCTGAACGAACGATCCCTTTCAAAACTAAGATTCCCTTTCGATAAACGAAAAGCCTCCAACTAATTTGAACAATCAAACCTATAAAAGGTAGAATTATCTTAACTCCTACTTGGTTAAACTTTCTCACGGTTAATACCAAAACCAGAATTCCCTTTCGACAAACGAAAGGTTTCCTTCTACTCTTCTTCACTTAAACTTTTCTATAGTTTGGAATGAAGTTAGAATTTCATCTCGCGCTAAATGAGAAATTCATCTTCAGACTAGGTAACCAATATTATAAAAGTTAGAGTTATCTAGATATTTTTGGTTCTCGGGGTGGAGATCTCACTCCTAGTTTCACCTTTCTGAAAGCACCCAAATGCTACTAGGAAGGAACCCTAGATTGGGGTGAATAGGGTTTATGCTAATCTAATCTGATTTATACTAATTAAAAACTTATTAACAAATATATCCTAGTAAGAATGATATATTACAAATATATGTGCAAGGATATGAAACTAAGAGTGATATAAACAAACAAGATGGTGGGATATAAACAATGAGTAATTGACAAAGGCGATATAAGATGAACAAAAATATAAGTGCACCAAGCTGAACTCAAACACAAGATATGATCACGGAGTTCGGTCCCCATGACCTACGTCTTAGCTCCTCATCTCGAGGAGATCTTCACTATCACACTGGGTTTTCTACGCTTACCCGAAAAACATTTACACCTCATAATATAACTACACTAACTACCACCTCAAGTGTTGGTCTCTAGCACGTATCTCCCTCAAGTGTTAGGAATTACAACCTCTCTCTAGATATTACCACCAACCCCACTCCTCTTGGGACGACCTCATCTCTCACCACACACTCCTCTTGTTGTACTAGTGTATTACAAAGTGATCTACACAATTAAGCTTACAATACAATAAGTTTGTTTTCTACAATAGATGAGAACTCTATGTAGGCTCGCACTCAATTGTTATAATCTCTCACAACCCTATTTATACTATGTATGAAAATACTAAAAGCTCAAGTGGGTGTGTGTAACAATGAGATTTAATAAAACAAATTAAACTCAAATAAATCTGTAGGATCTGAAATAGATACACTAGAATACTAGAGGGGGGGTGAATAGTGTTCTTTTAAAATTTATGCAAAGTAGATTATAAATTGCAAAGAAAGAATGACAATCTCAGAAAATCACAATCATAAATACAAAGTTTTATACTGGTTCCACCAACCCGGTGTACATCCAGTCTCCAAGCAAATCCCACTTGAGAGTTTCCACTATGATTTTGAATAAACTTACAAAATCAAAAGTAAACCTAACCAATTTGCAAGTCCCTGCAATTTATAAGACCAATTGACAAACACCTTGCCAATTTGTACACCAATCTCTAAACCAAGAGATTAACACCTCTCATAAATTGAGATAACTTTTCTTTGAAGCAACAACTCAATTCCTATAAGCCTTGATTTGTAGTGTTGTGTAGTAGTGGCTTAGGAATGATTCTAACATCTGTAAATTGTCTGAATAATAAGTATTTAAATGAGGATCAAAGGCAATTTCAGAAACTTCTCCTTTTCTTCAAAATCAGAATTTTTGACAGTTGAAAAATGCACAAAGATCAAAGTTTATGGGTATAGAATCATGTGTCATTTTTCTAAACATATAACCGTTATATAACCCTTGAAAAGACAAAAATTTTAAACTTCAAAACATTTAAAAAAAATAGCTAAAAACTATCACAAGTTTAATTTCAAACGTTCAGAAAAACTATCTTAGTAGTCGACTATAATGTATAGTAGTCGACTACTCTGTAATACATAAAGTCTGGAATTCAGAAACTGAAGCTTAGTAGTCGACTATTCTTCTTTGTAGTCGACTACTCTGTAATACAGAAAGTCTGGAAAACAAAAATCGAGGATCAGTAGTCGACTATAATTGTTAGTGGTCGACTACACTGTAAAATAAACGTTCTGTAAAACAATTTTCAAAGCTCAGTAGTCGACTATATTTACTTGTAGTCGACTACT